>NC_134570.1:47638237-47966674 GCF_050947875.1 Dermacentor variabilis | reverse complement strand
CCTCTTGAATATCAACTCGAATATTCAGCTACGCCCGTTCGCTCACTAAGCCGCACCGCTCTGTGCGCGCATGCGGCAGCGGAGCAGACGTGACACACGAATCGACCACGTCGGTCGCTCGACGCCTGCCCGGGAAAAATGAAGGAAAAAAAATGAATCAGTAGCGATTTCGAGGTAAATGCAAGAGCAATGCGTTAAGCATTACGTCGCGCCTCTTTGAGGTCCCCGAATCCGCGATTTTAGTCCGCGTTCACCACATTGCAAAGCGTTGTTCAGGAGCCCACTCGATAACGCGTACCGCCTCCCTCTCTTCGAGGAGCGAAGTGCAACCGAAGGTGGTCATGCTCCGGACCACCGTCAGTTCGCACTTCGATCCTCGAACAGGCAGGACGTGTTGTCGAGTGAGCTTCTGAACATCTCTTTGTCATGTGGTGAACGCGGTTTAAACACGGATCTGCGGTATATATATATATATATATATATATATATATATATATATATATATATATATATATATATATATATATATATGCACACGCTTTTTATGAGCTTTCTCACCTCCTCTCTACCTCTATCAAGTGACCGGCTTGCCACACTTCACACGCTTTTTTTAAATGTGTAAGCATTTCTATACCTACACAACGAGAAAACCCGCCCGTACGTCCCTCTGTCACGTAAGACGAATCGCTTTAAAGGAATTAATACATAAAACGGAAGGAATTCGAAAGGAGAAACGCTGGCGACGGTCAATGAGCAGTAGGTGAGTTCATAAGGATGATAAGGATTGATGAGGGGTTAGATTGGTCTTATCACGGTTGATAATGGTTCAACGCGGATGGATAAGGTGCTAAAGAGCGATGAGGGCTTATAGTGGTCAGAGCAATTCGGATGAAGTTAATAACCACCGATAAGAGTTGATAAGAATCAGATCAAGTACAAGGTTGATAAGGACCGATAAGAGTTGATCAGAGTGGGATCATGCCAGACAAGCTTGATAAGGACAGCTAAGATTTGATGAGGGTCGGGTCAATTGCGATAAGGTTGATAGCGACCGACAGGTGCTACTAAGGCTGGGATAGAGTCCAATAAGGTCGATAACAACCGATAATTTGTTAAGGCTCGGATCTACTCCGATAAGTTTGATAACGACCGACAACGGTTGATAAGGGTTCATACTGGTCGGATCAAGTTCCGTAACACTGATAACGACACCGGGCTGCATCGAGGTGAGCAAGTGGCGCAATGCTCACGCATACTTATACAACCCCTCAGAGGAGTTTTTTTCGTGAATATTCTTTTTTTTTTTCATTTTGACACTCATAATGATGGCGTATCAAAAAAATAGTCCTAGTATCGCCCGAAGGACCAAGCGTCGATTGCGCTGCGCTAGCAAATTAGTAGGCATCTATACGAAGTAAGGACAGCAGTTTTTAACGGCCGTATAAACTTGTAGACATTCGCTCACTAAGTAAATTAACAAGCATGGTGTCACGCACGTACAAGCAAACATGAACACATCTCACTGGACGAGCGGAAACTCGCTCTCAAAACGTTGGAGTCTGGAAGCGCGGCAGCCGCGGCGAGCGAATTGGCCTTCGTGCTGCCTTTCACTTCGACGCGAACGAAGCGTCAAAAGCACAGCGCACACGAAGCTATCAGCTCTCGGCGCAGTGTGTCCCCATCGCAGATCCCTCTGAAGATGGGGCTCGAGCGGCCGCACCCCACGCAGCAACCGTCCGAGTAGAACGCCCCACGCCCCCTCTCCTCCCACAGTGCCTCGCGCGCGACGGAAGACGGCGCGCTTCCTCCCCACTTTCCTCCCTCGTGCGCGCGAGAACGGGCCTCCATCGTCGGCTCACCCTCGCACGCGCTCGCTCGCACACCAGCGTATACGACGCGCAGCGACACGTTATCGCCCTTGGACTTTACGCGGAACATCACGCCGACGGCAGAAATGCGCGTAGAGTGCCCATGTAAATTGCTGTCACAATAAAACAGAATGCCTCCCACCATCAACACCGACGGCAGCAGCAGCAGCAGCAGCACCGTGCTACGGGCACCATATCGCGAACGCCCTTCTGGCCGCCGGCCGCCCCCTTTCTCCGCTTGCGCCGGTCGGCGGCAGGGCTCGGCGGCGGACCGCTATTCGGGCAACGCGGCAGCGGAAACGCGGCGGAAATTCGACGTCCAGCGCGCGCTGACAACAGCGGACGACCGGTGAGCGCAGGAGAAAAACAGCCGCCAGCCAGCGCGCATCGCGTATACGGGATGAAAGCGGTGATGTACGCGTAGGCGTCGTGCAGTCCGGGAGCCGCAAGGTCATTAGTGGGACTGCAAAATAGAAGAGAGAGAGAGAGAGAGGAAATAACAGGAAAAATGCAGATTTAATGAAAACATAAATTACGCGGTTTTACTTGCCGATAGGACAGGATAGATAAAATTTATTTTAAAAATAATCAGAATAATCGCTAATGCTCGGCGGCCGCTATAGTCCAGGGCTCCGCTGGCTCTTGGCATCTTCTCAGCTCTCCAGCTGGATCAGCCTGAGCTGGTCGTCGAGGGCCAAGCTGGACAGCAGTGCCTCCCACTGCTCCCTCGCGGTGTTCGTGTAGTGGTGCTTCACGTTGTGTAGCGTGCACTCCCACGCTACACAACGGGTTGATGGGTTGATGTGGCCCAGGGTTGATGTGACGCCGCACCACTTGTGCATTCGTCCCTGTAGGCTGTGGGGGTGTGTGCGATGTAATACGTGTGTATAGGTTCGAGTAAGTGCCTGTCTGGAGCCAAATCGCGTTCATATTATGAGGCACGTCGTACAGTGGGGGAATACGGAAATGTGGACCACCTGGGGTTCCTTAACGTGCACCTTAATCTAAATACACGGGCGTTAGTGCATTTCACCGCCGTCGAAATGCGGCCGCCGCGGCCGGGACTCGATCCCGCGACCTCGCGCTTAGCAGCCCAACGCCATATAGCCACTAAGCAACCACGGCGGGTAAAAATGCAGGTCCAACGTACGCCTTGGAATATACGTGAAGCGAAGCTTACGTGAAGAAGTTAATCACACTGCTATAAATTTGCCCATTTCATTCCTGCGTCCTTGGCGTAAAGGAAAGCGACCCGCGCGCATGCGCTCTCGCGCACCCGCGCTACGCCATGCGAAACACGCGTGGCGGTCATGTCAAAAAGCTAGCCGGCGTTGGCGCGGTAGAAGTGTCCGCGCGATCATGTCCTAGTGCTCAAAAGAAAAATTCACGCAGAAACACTTCCGGGAGTTGTCTAAGTATGCGTAAGCACGTTGCGGTCTTATCTCCCCACAAGCCCGTTGTCATTATCAATGTTACGAAACTTTATTCGACAGCGTAAGCCAGCCCTTACCGACCCTCATCGGTCGGTCGTCATCAACCTTCTCGAACATGATCCGAGCCGTATCAACTTTTATCGGTCGTTATCACCCTGGACGTCCAGCGAAGCTGTCGCAAAACCACCGTTACAATTGCTGAGGAGGGTATGCGATGCTTTATTATGATTGATGGTTCGGATGCTTGTTTTGAGCTTGCTCTTTGTTGAAACGCATGTTGTTGTGTGTGTTGTATGGGTGATTTCAATGACTGCACGCACAGTTCGCTTCACTTTGCTCAGTCACTGCATATTTATGATTCACTGCATATTTTCTTTTTTTCTTTTCTTGCTTGCTTGCTTGCGGGGGACATGAGCCACAGTTTAGGGGGTTACATGAGCCATTGCATTCGTCTGACGTGACGGACGGACAAATTACTCGTTGGGTAGGCATAGGAATGCTTACGCATTAAAAGAACAAAAACAAATATTGTGGTTTAATGATTAGATCGTCGTGCTGCTGCGCTAGGAGACGGAGATTCACAAAGAAATCTTCGCTCAAAAACCAGCGTCGAGAGACACATACGCAAGTGGGGGAGACGTCAGCGCCGACTTCGCCAAAGTCACGAGTTAATAGGGAAAATCAGCTGGAGCATAAGAGAGTTCCTTACGGAAAAATTTATAGAGCGAAATCTCGCGCTAAGTGTCTACGGGTGCGGTTCGGCTAGTGTAGGAATGATTGACGACATGAATCTCTCTAAACTTCGCCCTTTCGCTTACAAACGGCTTTGCCACTTCCGCAAGCTGATCATATACAACAAATACAACAACAGGTTTCTTTTGTAGTTTCGTGCTGTTTTGTGCTTAACACTAAGATTAAAGCGATGATGGGCGAAAAAAAAGAAGGGGGGGGGGGGGGGGCGTCGCTTTAGCTTGAAGCCAGACGCATACATACGGCACTGTAATTAATGGTTCATCATTTTGTTGCCACCGACTTTCAGGAATGTTTGACACCATATTCTGTAGGAGACGATCGTACCATCACCGGCGACAAAAAGAAGAAGAAAAAGAAGAAAAAAAAACGCCCCCGAGGTGTATTTACCGAGTCTCGCTATGACGCTGCAACGTGGAATACAAAATCCACCTAAAGTAACATCACGCGGCGCTGGGCTGCTTTTTTTTTTTTTCAGTTTCTTTAAGTTTTTTACCCGAACAAACATAACAGTTGTCACTTTGTCTACGTACACGATCGCCAAACCGTGTCAGTTTGACCAAACAAGAGATTTTTTTTCACGATCATTCCTACTGGTTAACAGTGTCTCGAACTCCCGCATTAAGAAACGTGCCTCAACTTGAAGCTCATCAAGTTAAGGCGCGCTTCCGAATACGGACGGGGGTAGGCGTCTCCTTGATCAGGGGAGGTCATAACCTCTACGTGATCGTCCCACTTAGCCGGCGCCAAGCGCGCAGAGGGAGACTGGGAGGCCGTTCTTCCAGGTCCTCGATGGCTGACGCGATCCGCATGGCTGTCCGCTATATAGAGTGCCAAGAATTCGTCAACGGAAGTTCTATTGCTGCTAATGCAGCGTGCACAATGAGGGCGTACACGCTATATGCACCAGATCGAACGGTCCGGTAAAGCGGCAAAGCATAAGCCACGACGATATCGCCGATACATCACAAGAACTCGCGTCGTGCATAGAAGAGTACTTGTGCGCAGAACGAGCTAGCAGCGAAGGCAAAAACATCATCGTCGCGTCCTAACCCATCTGGTTAGGTTATATATATATATATATATATATATATATATATATATATATATATATATATATATATATATACACACGAGACATGACGGACAAGCGTCATGTCACGTCCATGGCAATGTTTCCGTCTGTGGCAATGTGCGTCGCGGCGATATATTGGTTCGGGGAACAATGAACGTTGTAGGCGGGCTGGCTTTTAACCGCGCTAACGCTAACCTAGCGAGGGAGACAACGACACGGACGGAAAATTATGAACACAATAAATCTATCAAAAACTAATCCTTTTTTTATTAGTTTATTTTTTTTTTCATTTCGCCGAGAAGCACGCTTTGTATGCGCAGATAGCCTGAAAGGCCGTGCGGTGAGACAGACCGCAAGGTACGCGTGGGACGCGTTGTGGGATCATACGACTGCGTGCTCTGGCTTTATAAAGCCCACGCGCCCGTTGCTTACTCGGTCTGTTTTCATCATCTTTCTCTGACGTAACATTCAGTCACAAATTACGAAGGAATGTCGGATAAAAGCGTCGAAGTGGCATAATTTTGTTCCGAGGTGCTGTCGACTCTAATCAATGAGAATCAGGGCGACAAATGTTAGTACGTAAGTCCTTATAATCACAGAATAATTAAATGTCGGTTTACTGCAAACTGAGACACGCCGAACTTGTCCTTTATTTTTTTTAAAGCACCTTGTGATTCATTTAGCAATCTCGCGCGACCCTGAATCGCACAGTGGGGCTGTCAATTTCACTCCCGATTACATCAGTTATAGAAATGATGTATAGAGACAACATCATTCCTTTAAAGATATATTCAATTCAATTCAATTTCGAGAACTGAAATGCCCGAGGCAGTGCCAAAGGTAAGAGCATTGACAACGTAAAACCGTAAAACGTTTTTCATTTTTTTTAAATCCCCCCCCTCCCGTTCTAATCTACGAGGGTAGCGTCGGCATGCAAATATGTCCCACCACGCATTGATCGAGCCGTGAATCCGAATCTTAAGAAATGCAAATTTATTTAGCTTGGTTCGCACCTCGCTCGATATAGCGAATCGTATATACAACTGAGAGCTCTGCGCTTTATTCAATCCATACAGACCCCCAGTGTACAAAAAAAATAAAGAAAGAAAGGCAGTGCTTTTTGTTTGTAGGAGATATGACAAGAACTTTTCGTCGTCTCTTTTCCATTATACCTCGTCTCACTACTCATGCAGAACGTCGCGAGCTTGAATGCCTGGAATTCCTTCACATGCTAATCTATCCTCCTCGTCTCTCCTCTCTAGATAACTATTTGACATTTTCCACACCCTCATCTACGAGGAGTCACCACGCGTCTAAATATCTCAACCTTTTTGCCCGCAAAAATTCCATTAATATACAATTTTTTTTTCCATCAACAATTGTGGTCTGGAATTCATTACCGGGCAACATCCGTTCACTACCACTGACACAATTCGCGCAAGCTTGTTCATAAATGTTTGTTGTTCATTCCACTCCTGCAATAGCCTCATTGAGGATGCAGTATCTATAGATAAATAATTAAATAAATAAATAAATAAATAAATAAATAAATAAATAAATAAATAAAAAGCTCCCGGTGCACCTGCCTCGGGGACCCCAGCAAGCGTGATCTTTGGGCTCCGCGGAAATCGTTTTTTTTTTTTTTTTTTTTTTTTGTATTATCGAGTCGGACTGCACTTCGATCTCGACGATGGGTATACGTGGGTGCACACGTTTTCTCCTGTAACGGAGCGGCCGTGCTGGGATTTTTACACAGGAATGTCTGAACACTTCTGGGCGTACCTGTATACGTGTACGCGGCGCTTCCAGTGCAAAGCAACACTCAAGAAAAACGAATCCATTCCGAGGAATTCGGACTAAACGCACTTCCAATACATTCACAATTCCATTCCCACTCCATTCATAGATATATTTTGAATTGGTAAAGTTTGCCCTGCGGCATGAAACGTGCGAAGCATGCATGTTGGCGTACAGTCGCGTTCAATATGAGTTGTAACGCGGCTTTCTTATTTTTTTCGGTTGGGTTGTCAAGCTTCCCGTAACGTACAGGAAATCGGGTTACTAAATATCAGCAATCAGAACGGTGTTTACTTAAAATTTTTTTCCATATATCGTCGACACCGCGCAGCCACGGAGCCGTTTCACCCGCGGGCACAATGTTGCAGCTCAGACAGAACGCGACTGCGCGTGAATAAGACTTCGTAGCAATTACAATCGTTCGGAATGCAACGGGAATCGATCATTCACGTTTCCATTTCGAGCATTACAGAAAGAAAAGAAGGTTACAATAATCCAGGAATCGACCCGATTCGGGGACGGAAACTCCGCAACTGCGGTGCGGAGTAGCCCGCCGACGCCACGAGCTCTCCGGCCGAGATTCGGCTCTGCAAACCGGAACCGCCATTAGCACCTGGCATCGGCACCGCGGCGCTCTGCGACGAAATCGCGCTGGGCGTTGCAACGCACGCTCGTGACGCGACTGCAGCGCTGTGTACACGAATATAGACCGCGCAGCAGCAGCAGCAGCTATAGCTGCTGCCATGGATGGCGGAAGCACGCGGGCGGCCTTCCCGGAAGAGAGGAAAAGAGGGGGGGGGGGGCAGCGGAACCGGTAGCGGATTCGGTCGGCCGGGGCTTCGTCCTTCTGCGCCCACGTTCGGCTTTTTTTGGCCAAACGCCGCACGTCTGGCCGGCCGCGTCGACCCGCGCATGCAGCAAGTGCGCCGCACTTTCAGCGCCGCTCAGCGTGGTCACGTGGTCGCGATGGCGGCGGAGCCGATTAGGGCGCGGTGCGAAGGGATCGGTAAAAATCTGCAGGTTGCAGCGCGGCGTAAAGTGAAAGATTTTCGAGATTCAACGCGCGTGTTGAAATCTACGCATTCAAATTGCCACGTTCTGCGCCGCGATTCGCAACATACCGCAATTACGTGCCTGTCCGACAAATCGGCGATAACGTAGTACGTAAGCTCGTTGTACGAGTGCATGCTACCCTGTGTTAGCTGTTAGCAAGGCGGCGATGACGATGCGCTGACCGTCCTTCAAACGCGCAGAATGGCGCGCGGCGCAGGCCTCTGTTGAAACGAACACGTGGGGGAACGATTGTCTGCCTACGCACTTCACGACAAGCGACTAACAAGTGAAAGCGTTTATATATAAACCCCTTCACTTTCCCCGCACGATGGAAACGTATGCGTGCAGTAGCGATAGCGAAAATTGCGCCACTGGAAGCAACACCGGCTGTCAGATTCCTCTCTCTCTCTCACTCTGTCTGCCTGTCTCTCTCTCTTTATCTCACGCCTGCGCGTGAGATGAAGAGAGAGATAAACAACCCGCGTGTTGTTTCTTGCTTCACTGAAATATATTGTTATACAAAACATGGAGGGCTTCTTCGCGTTACACATACTCGCACGCCATATGCGTCAAGCTTGTACATCGCGGCGTTTCATGAACATTGCATAACGCGGCATTGCGAGGAAACGGCGCGAAAAAAGAAAAAGGTTTATAACGCGAGATTCAGTGATATACTTGGTCGCAAGAAACCGTGCGGTTACGAAATGATTCTCGCCGCATGCGCGAAAAAAATTAAATAAAATCGTTGCTGCGACCAGGCTCACACGAACATCAGGCAAACCACGCCTGCGATTTCGCATGCAGGGAAGAAAGGTTTGAAATAAGAATCGTTAAAAAAAACGTTCTATGCTCAGCGCGGTTTTACACAACTTCCGCGCGCCGGTGCTACAGTCTTCCATACACGCTCTCTAACAAGGAGACACCGGATACAGCTTAGAAATAAAACAGCAGCGACAAAAGTCATGCCCGTCAGGAGACACCGGCCCCATCAACACAGCCATGCGCGACATCCACGTTACGCAACCGGCTAGAGGATTAAGCAGAAGAAGCGGACGACGTGTCGTCTGCTGGTCGTATGTACGAGCAGAAGGCGTTCCTTCAACGGGCGCAGAAGCGTTCGAGGAAGTGAGAGGGTCTCGGCGGAGAAGCTGCCTCGCAGAGGCGCTAACCCGATATGCGTCGAAAATCGTATTGACGCCCGACGCCGTTTCGAAACGCGATGAAAACGGAGAGGCAGAAAAAAAGGGGGGGGGCGGGAAAAATGGCGGAAAATGAAACGTCAGGTGCGACGACGTCGTCACGTGAGTGAGGTCCCATTGCGAAACGCCTCGCCGTCGCGCTGGCATGCCACGACGTGAAGACCGAAAGAAGACCCTTGCAGGTTTGCGAGCAATCGCAACTATATATGAAAGACGACGCACGCCGTTTAAGCTGCGGTTGCTTCACGTAACGCGCATGGCGCTATAGCGACAAGGATAAATGGCCGGCGGGGAGACGGGGGAGGGGGTAAGTGCGAATGTGGCCTCACACGCACGGCGAGCTCACAAAACGCGCGGGGCGTCAGATCCGGGTCGCGCATGCTATATACCGACGCATGCCACGATTTGAAAAAAACATCGTCTTTTTCTTTTCTTCTTCTTCCTCTTCTTTGTTTTCCTGCCACGTGGTTATAAACCGGGGTAGAAGTAGAGGATAGGGAGGTTAGCTTTCTTTTTTTTTTTCAACGAGACCTTCGACGTTGAGCGATAAATAGCAGTGTACAACTATTCCATGAGCTAAAATTACTTTATTCTTTAAGATTATTTGCCCTGGTACGGTAGTTAGCTGGGCGAGTCGCTACATCTGCATCATTACTTACAGCGCGAATGAATCAAACACGGACAAAGAAGGGAGGCGTAACGTGGGCGCTGTGTTACCGACTCGCTTCTTTGTCCGTGTTTGATCTGTTCGCACTGTAAGTAACAATACTTAGTCAGCACTCACGGCATTGCACACCTAGCAGTAGTCTAGCGCCGTCACACTTTCGAGGTGTCCGTCCGCAAAAAGTTGTTTTTGCCGCTTCTGGATTTCTTGCATTTTCCTGCGCAAATCCTTCCTCGCCAAGTTTGGGACGAAACAGTACGTGGAACACAAAGGCCGTTTCGCGATATATATATATATATATATATATATATATATATATATATATATATATATATATATATATATATATATATATCCGACGATATTGATAAACGAGCTCATTCGCCACTACCGCGCGCGCGGGTGCCCTAGAGCCATCATACCTTCCTCACATATATGTGCCTGCCATTTGCTTCACGTTTCAACGCGCTCAACGAGGCGCAAGAATTGCACCACGTCACAGCGACAGAAGCTCGGGCAACAATGCGGGAAGATATACAATCAACCAATGAGGAGCACGTAATTTTGTGCGCGTTTGACATCAGGATAAGTTGGGTTAGCATATGGGTTAGGTTTAGGTTGTGTGGGTCGGTTAAGCGCAGGTTAGGTTTAGCTTAGCTTACGCGGCACGTCATGTGTGCACCTCAGCCTAGTAGTGGCGAATCTCCAGAAACCGTACCGTACACGTCGCTGACGCCGTTCTTAGGCGTGTTACACAGACCGCAAAACCTTGCAAAGCCACCGGGAACCAAGAAAACAAAGCCTCCCTAGTCCCTAACGAACGCGCAATCTTCAATTCGTCTATCCAATTCATATACTGCCTAGAGTATTTCCTTTCCCTCCCTCTCTCTCTCTCTCTCTCTCTCTCTCTCTCTCTCTCTCTCTCTCTCTCATACTTTTCTTTTACCTCCCGGACTGCCAACTACGCGTTTTCGAACGAGAAAAACAACTCCAAGAGCAAAAGGCTTACGCACGCAAAACGTATACACTCCCAAAAGGAAGCCCCGGATCAGCTGAATTGGCGTCATGCGAGAGCTGCTGCCGGCAAGCAGCCCACGTATTCGCGGCGTCTGCCACGACGTGGCCGGAAGCAGACGAGAGTAGGGTGGAGAGGAGCCGAGGCGGAGGCAGAAAGCGAGGCCTCCAGTGTAATTTGCGAAGTCATCAGTACGGGTCCTCGCGGGCACCCTCACCGCAAATGAATTATTGGGAGCAACCAACGCTGAAAACTTTGCGCGTGCGTACTGACCTGCTTAATTAGGAGGGAGCGGTGGGCGTTATTTTGTTTCGTTTACCGTTCGGAATCGGCGCACCAGTTATTAAAAAACAAGTCTCACGTTTCAAGCTCCAAAAGCACAACTTCAGTACGGTGGGATACTCCAATTCTTTCTTTCTTTTTTTTTTTTTTGCCATCTGAGGGGTTATTTAACGTTCACATGTCTAAGTACACGACCGACCCACAAGTCGTTCGGCTTTGTGAGGGTCAACTTGAAGCGAATAAGTTATTTTGCACTATGCCCTGTGTCTCATCGACGACTGTCTGGGCCGATTAAATTTTAAATATGCGATTAGAGGCACAATCCGTTTTTTTTTTTTTCGTTTTTTACAGGAAAAGGATTAGCAACAAGGGCGGACAAAAGAAAGCTAATTCTGGGATTTTATTCTCTAATTACCTTTCCGATTATGAACGTCAGGCTACTTTGTCACTGTGGGCCATTTTGTAAGTGCCACTGAGTCACGTGCCCATTTCACGATCAATCCGCCAGAACGATCGTACGCGTGCGCTGTGACACGAAAGGTACAGAAGATATTTTAAAAGTACAGTCGATAGCAAAAGTCTGGGGACCAGAGGTGCCGCTAAACCTCTCTTTTCTTCTTCGCAGGTTAGGCACAAATGCTGAAATCAAGTGGTACTGCGTACGTGCGCCTGTTCGGCCAGCGTCATGCACAAAGACAATTTCACGACGTACGGATGTGGTGGAAGAAATTATTATTTTTTTTTCCTTTTCGAGACTTTTGTTCTCGGCTGTGCATATGTTTCTTTTCCGTGTATACCCTTCTGGCCAGGGGGGCTATTCTGTAAGAGTCCACCTAGTGGACTGTCCACTTCGGCCGCTGCTGATTGGCTAGGGCCGCCCGTCTCCTCCTCTCCCGTACAGCTGCATCCAATCAGCAGTGGCCGAAATGGACAGTCCACTAGGTGGACTCTTACAGAATAGCCCACCAGCATTCTTCGCTCGACAAGCATCATACGTGGTCGCCGAGGCCGCGCACATGTCGTCCGTTTACCGCTGCTATACATCGCCAACTCAAACAAGCTTTCGCGTCATTTAGATTCTATACCACTGCGATCCACCAGCGGTTTGACTCTCCATGGGGTCTTGACGAGCCCAGCTCGTGATGAGCCCAGCTCGCTTTTTGGGCTTATAGTGTACCCTATGTATACGAACCCACCTCGGCATACATTTCTCGACACTTTTTTCCGAGTGGTTTCGTGCGTGCAAAGGACGTCAAACGTAGAAATATGACTGCATATTGTGCCGAAAATGTGAATCAAAATATATATTATATATGTATATATATATATATATATATATATATATATATATATATATATATATATATATATATATATATATATATATATGAGAATCGAAGCAGTTAAATAAATATTATGCAACTGATTATATTCTGCACGGTGTTCTGCACCGCACAGCGATCACGTGCGTGTCAGGCACGAGGCGGCGAACCCCACCCCGCGACCCGAGTGGCCACGCATCATACTGACTGCCGGACTGGCACACTTGGCAATGGCACTGTCCACAGGGTCGTCGCGCCTACTAGGGTCGGCCGATCGTGAGGATAGTGCGACTGTAAACGGCCCTTTCAGTCGGCGAAAGACCGACCAAGCAGACGCGCCGAGCCCCGCGGTAAAGTAGGCATGAAGAAATGTTAGCTTTTAATAAAGGAACTCTCCTCTTCGTGACGTATACCTGTGGCAGCGAAGGTACTTAGGTGCCACATCTGCTGCTTCGCTATACGCAATCCCGCAGAACACCCAGAATCCAACAGACCTGCATAGGGTTAGTAAAAATGGTAGCGCTGTCTTGTGTTCCGAGTTCTTCGCCAAGGCAGCAGGAGCGGGAAACTCGGGTAACTCGATGTGCCCCCCTCCCCCAAAGAAGGCTTCGCTTAAAAAAAAAAAGAAGGAAAGGTCGCAGTTTGGATCGAAAGGCGAAGCGTCGATTGCGATAGTAAATTAATGAACAGCTATGAGAAGTAAGGATATTAGTCTTATTGGCGGTACAAACGTGTAAACATAGGCGTATACTAACTAAATTAACAAGCATGCATTGTGTCAGGCGCGCACGAGCAAACATGAACACATTACACGCGATGCCCGGAGGAACTCGCTGTTAAAACGCTGGAGCGAGGAAGCGCGGCAGCAGCAGCGAGCGAAGTGACCTTCGTGCTGCGTCTCTTGTCAACGCGAACTAAGCCGCGGAATCACAGCGTGTGGTGGACGGACTCTTGTCCTGCAGTCGCAAATGGATTTCAAGATAACGCGGCCCGGAGTAGAGCGCCCCTCCCCCCCCCCCGCCTACCCTCGGAGTCTTTCGCGCGACGGAAGACGGCGCGCTTCGTCCCCGCTTTCCTCCCTCTCGTGCGCGAGGTTGACCCGCGATGGCCACCTCACCCTCACGCGTTTTCCCTCGCGCATACAGTAAGTGGCGCGCGGCGACCGTTTTTTCGCCCTTGGCCTTTATACGGGTCCGCACGGCGACGCCAACGGCAGAAACGCGCTCGGTGTGTCCGCATAATTGCTATCGCAGTTTTAAAAAATGAATTTAGCTAGCACACGCGCAAGCGTGCACACGCAGGCGCGTGCGATCCGCGGCATCGACATTAAACGAAAAAACGGAGGCACCTGGTCGTCCTCGCCGCTACGTAGATAATAAAGATCGGGTTTGGCGGCTGCCTGGCGAAGCACGGCTCGAAGCAGCGCGCGGTCGCGGCTCGACGCTACGAGCCCGCAGGTGCGCGCAAGACAATTACATAACCGTTCCCTATACGGCGACGAACAACTGCAGCACACAATCGCCGCGTGCGTCGCCTGCATACCGGCAGATTATTCGCGCCCGCAAGGTGCGCATACGTCAACGCGACGCGCGGGCACAGCTGCCGGCTGGGGAAGAATTTTCAAAAAAATTAAAATAAAGAATAGTGACGGCCGTTCATGCGTGCGTCGAGCGCCAAAAATATATCACAAGATAGTCATGACATACATACATCTAAGGTTCATATGGAGCTGATTTGGCGAATTTCGGCAATTGTCATACTGAAGAGTACCTTCGATCCAACAGGGCACAACCCATTTGTCACACGCATCTTATTGAAAGTACCTACCCTCTCTCGACGTTGCTGATTGAAAGCTGTTGAAACTCGGGCGGCCTTCCGAAAGGACCTATTTTTGAAAACGCTGCCCATTAAGTTACTCTGGTGCGCTGCGGTGAAGCTCGACGGATAGTCGAAGGGGGGGGGGGCAATGTCGAAAAATTCCTGGACAAGCTTGTTGCGTCGCGACGACAACCGCAAAACGGGCGGTTTGTGGACTTGTGTCAATATTTATAGGTGGCGCTCGTTGTATCGTTGCGTAATTCCGTCAATAACACAGCCGACAAGCGGCACATACGCCGACTCGACATGCGTGCGGCTGCCGCATCGAGCTATTCGGAGGAAAAAAAGAATTAAATTATGGGGCTTAACTTGCCAAAACTACTTTCTGATTATGAGCCACGGCGTAGTGGGGGACTCCGGAAATTTAGACCACCTGGGGTTCTTTAACGTGCACCTAAATCTAAGCACACGGGTGTTTTCGCATTTCGCCCCCATCGAAATGCGGCCGCCGTGGCCGGGATTCGATCCCGCGACCTCGTTCTCAGCAGCCCAACACCATAGCCACTGACTATTCGGAGGACGACGACGCAGTTTCCGTGAAACAGAAGTGTGCGGGGAGACGTCCATAAATGTACCGCTTGTGCGGCAAAAGAATTAAGTTCTGCGCGGTTTAATTTACATTCCAACACCACGGTCTGATTACGAAGCACGCCGTGTGGTGGGAGACTCCGGATTATGTTCTGACCACCACCTGGGGCTGTTTTAACATGCCACCAAATGCACCGATCTTAGACGAGCGTTTTCGCAATGGTTCGATCCCCCACGCATCCGAACGCGGCCGCCGCGGCCGGTATCGAACCCACGGCCTCGTGCTCAGTCTCGGAAGTGCAAAGCGCCATAGCCAACAACGTTTCCAGCCACCGCGGTCGCTCACGACATCTTTCGGTTCCCGACGGAGGAGGCCGCAATTCACTTGGGGGGGGGGAGGTGAAAACGCTCGCGAACACTTCGATTAGAAATAACTACAGGTGCACGTTAAAGAACCTGATTGCGGTCAAATTCACTCCGTACAGTCCTATACCACATACGGCGTGTCTTCGATAGGTCAACGGCTATCCAGACATCGCTAAGGTCGTCGCGATTTTATTCCTTGTTCGGAGATCGTACGCTTTATTAATGCGAAAGCATTGCATGCCCCACTACAGGAAAATACGGCGTTGTCGGGGCCGGCGTGACCGAAAAATGGTACCAAATACGGCCGACGGCGCGACGAGTAAAAACACGTCGAAAAAATGCTCGGATCGACGTCAAATTTGCCAGGCGGGTTTCTGCAAACGAAGTCAATTGACGGAATTGAAAAGAAAATTCACTACGTTTCGGTCCGAGTGGGAATCGCGCCCGGATCCTCCGGGGCGCGAGACGAGCATGCCTCCGCCGACGCCACGGTGGCTCCACGGTTACGGTTGACTAAAGTCGAGGCAACAACGCGTGCGTCATTCATTGCACACGTCAGGCCACGTACTGCCTCCGTTACTGCCTCCCACGTATCACTTGCTCTTCGGATTTCATCGGTGCTGTGTCTACTTCAGCGCCATCTGTGAAACGCGGTCGCCGACGGAAGCACGCCGCAGAAGACGAAGGGAGGGGACACACAAAAGAGAACGCGGTGCAAATTTACAACGTGCACAACGACATACGGATGAACACCTAAGTGAAAACATTTCCCCCAAAGTGACTACAATGCTTTCGCATTCCCACACGTAAGCAGTCTTGAGTGTATCTGCCGAACTTTTTTATGACGCGGATAAATAAAGCATTTATTTTTATCACGCGCTTTATATACTTTGTCACGTGTGCTCACGCACCAGATGTAAATGTTGTCCGGACCCTGTAAGTGTGTAGTGTAGCAAAAAGACAAACGACATCCCGGACAGTCCCGCATAACCTGACAAGTTTAGGGAACCACCGAATGTGCGTTCGTTGAAAAGCTCGAAAAGCAAATAGAACCGACTCGACAAAGTACCATATAGGCAGTCTTTGTCTTTCTTTCTCTCTCTACCTCGTTGTTTCTTGCTCACACCAGAGATATGACGCTCCGCGATCGCCGTGACGTCAGCAGCTTTAAATGACCTCACCGTCTGCGTGATAAGTTTTGCGGTGTCAAAAAGAAGACAAGCTCCAACTTCGAAAATCCGGCTCTTCCAATAGCGCGACACACAGCGGGAAAGCACGAGCCATACAGCAAAACAGAAGCGCTCGTGTACAGTCGATAGCAAAAGTTTAGCGGATTTCGACATAAGTAAAAAAAAAAACAAAAGCTTTAACCACATCCTATGGCACAGCAGTGGTCTACGTTGGTGAATTGCAGGAGGGTCATAAGCTGGTACCGCTCGATTTCTGCAGCTTGCATGCCTATATATAGGCTGCGAAGAAGACAAAATATTTTAAACGGCACCTTTGGTCTTCAGACTTTTGCTCGTCACTACGTATACTTGACGAAAAACACACAATTAAACGTTTCCTACATGCAGGCAGATCCTACATGCGGCAGTTTCGTGGGACGTAATAACGTCGGAGGACCCACAATCATGCTTATCCATCGAAGAGTTACGTTACTGCAGAGTTTCCTATAACAACTACTGTATGAAACTTTACGCCCGTTACTCTCCATATAAGCTTCTACCCGGAAAAAAAATGTCAGCGGCGCCTGTTTTCAGGAGTTCCCATGGCGCAGTCTCGAAATACGGTGCTAGGATTTCGCGAGCGCGCCGTTTCTAGCATTTCAGAGTGACTGCTTCGTTCCTTCCTTCCTTCCTTCGTGGCTCTGCCACTGTTTGGAAGCATTTGGCCCTTGCGCCAATAAAATCCAACATCATCATCATCACCTTCCTTCCGCTAGAACAACAATTTCGAGCTCGCATGCGAAAGAGCCATTAGAAAACATCGCGCTCGGCATGACCGACCCATTTCGACATATACGGCGCTCAATAAAACCACGGGTAATGCACAAATGAGATCTGCACGGCTCGAAGGCAACACAGTAAGAAAAAAAAAACAGAAACGGAGACAATGATTCTTTCCCTCTCTCTCTCTAACAGCTACAAAGTGGCGTATCACAGGATACGCTACGCTGTGGCTGCTAGAAACTCATCAGGGGCATTTTCAGGGAACACACGTCAAGACCAAGGAAGCATGCGCATGCGCTCGTAACAAAACGTATACGAGGTTTTTTTGCTGTACGTAGCCGTAAAACTATAAACTACCAACAAAGCGCCGAGGATATACGAGAGATCACGAAGAACCAGCGCCTGTTGCGAGAGTGTACTTACAGGTCGTGATATAGAACATGTCCACTTCGATCCCAAACGCTGTCGGCACACTCCCAAAGTCCGATGTGACAAACGGGCGACGCAGCTTCGTTCGGGCTCGAGTCACAAACAGGAAGCGTCGTCACGTGTCGAAAGGTGAACGCACTCCCTTCGCGTCAACCGCACTTTGAGAAGCTTGGCACGATGTCGCCGTTCGCGAATTAGGCCGGCGGTAGTTCGCAAGGAATAGGCATGCACCGAACTGTTGCAAGTGTAAACGAAAGACTTCTCCGCGATACACTGTAGGTGTTTTCTTTTTCTTTCTTTTCTTCTTTCACGAGGCGACCTTTCGCTAAAGGAAAAAGGAAGTCACGCGGTGACGTTAAATTACGCGAGGACGCTGCATAAGTCTCGCAGATGTTCGGGAAGACGTCGAATGGGTGATCCTACCAGCAAAGCTGACAAACCCGATGGGCTTAACAAACAAGATTTGGAAACGATGGTTCAGTCCCACGACACCAATGCTCAACGGGTTGCCGGCGTTCTGAATTTCCGCGACTTCTACTTCAGCGCCACGCAATCCAAAACGCGAGACCGCGATGCAAGAGTGTCAGGCAGGGCCAAGCCAAACAGTTACCCACAGCGACCTTCAGCCACCCGCCAGCAAACTGTTCCACTCGGCCGCGTTTTTGCCCCAATAGACACAACACTGCCGGCACAGAATCCTACGGCGTCGCTGACAGTGACCGACCAACGGGCGTTACTTTCCGCTGTCCTGTTACTTCGAGCAGACGGCAGCCGAACCGTGGAAATGCTTCGGAAGTCCTACGTGAGATGATCTTGCGTCACTGAAATCACACCAGTGTTCCGTCGTCGCACGGCGCGATGACGTCAAACTTGGAGCAGACGTCAGAGACCCAACGAAGAGTATACGCCAATGTACATTTTTTCCCGAGATCAGCAAACGTCCGCGGGAACATCGCGAAGGAAGTAAGCACGACACAAGGATAGGCAAAACACGAGTCCGAGCAGACGAGATCGGTGCAGACGAAGCCACTGCATACGGGTCAGAGCAGACGGTTCAGAGCAGATGGGCCGAATCAGACCAACCCACGGAGACGGGTCAAGCAGAATGGTCAAGCAGACGAGTCACAGCAGACGATCTCGGTGAACAGCGACAGGACACGGGACCCACGGTTTCATTGAAGCAGGAGAAATGTGCGCCGTATAGGAAAAACGTCCTTGCCTCCGTCACCTTCACCCGCACCGAGCGGCGCAGCTCTTCCACACGGCACCAGCAGGCACTATGCACCATTCACGGCGGCGGCAGCGGCGGCAGCACAGCGACGCAGACGACGGTGACGACAGAGTAGAATGCCAGGGGTCATCCTCGTAGACTCCAACTGCCGAGCGACATCCGCACGAACAGAAAGGCAAACAACGGGTTACATATTGCCGCCTTGTCTCTACGCTCCCGCGTTGTGAACCGCTGTCATTTCGCACTGTTTCAGCTTTGCGTGTGAAATATATGGCAGTTACCTTCCCTCTGAGAAACTCAGCCATTGTACACAAAACAAAAAAAAAAAAGAAGATCCTAGCACGTTTTTATATAAAGAAAACGCCGAGAAATTGGAAGCCCACAGCCAATGGTGCCTTCCTCTTGCAGCGTTTCGCAAAAGACGACTAGCTAAGAAGAAAGAAAAAGTTATGGTATAGGTAGCGCCTCTCTCAAGTTTCACGTTGTTACTCGTTGCCTTCTTCGCTGCTTGTTCTTTCCAGATGTCGAATTTCAGTACTTAACTGTATTGTGAACAACGCTAACCTATGTACGAAAAAAAAAAAGAAGAAATGCTACGCAAGCGTAGCACCTGCGAGCGATCTTTTAACAAAACGAAAAAAAAAAAGATTGTGAGGCAGTTGAAATAAAGAACAAAGGTGAACCTCATCTTACGGCGTTGTTAAATAACGGATCGCTTCAGAAGGGCGCCTTCCGCACAAGTTGTGGCTTAGTTTCTTAACAAAACTCTTCGTTCTCTTAACGAGTCTACACGAAGGAAACAATGCGAAAGTCAAGCTAACGAGTACGCTGAAAGACAGCAACCATCCGTGCCAATAAAAAAATTAAAATAAAGGAAATTCACGTGGTGATAATGCGGAGTCCGGAACAAAACGGTAAATTTGCAACTTCCGAATCAACAGCACACACGTAAGTATGGCGTGAGGCGCGAAAGAAGCGGGCAAATGGAAAGAGTAAGGATGGTTGGAACGGTGACTAAAAATACACCAAGTGAGGAAACAAAACACGGCGGGAATGAATACCCTTGTGGCGAGCGAAGCGCGAAGGTGGAACGGCGAAGACTTACACATGTTTTAAAACAGGAACAAACAAAGCCAGCAAGAAAGCTTCCAACCAGATGAGCGCGGCAACGCGCTCAAGCAATACAGCTGGGCATTACTGCTTCAGGCGCCTTTTTTGAGTGTTACAACCCAACAAACATGAGCGACTTCAAACGTAAAATTCAGAACTTCAGCACTTATTTCGGGATTTCTACAATAACTTCAAGAGGAACGCCTTACCGAGATCACAAGTCAGAAGTTCCAAAACTTCACCACCAGTTCAACCAATTCTCAACTACCACAACAAAAAATAATACTGACATACCTTAATGCGCAATAAATTTTCCGAAATTCTTTCAAGCATTTCTAACGCAGTCGAAACAAAATAAAATCCTGAGCGAGTTCTAAACGTCAGAAATTCCGGAACTTCGCTGCTACTACCTCTAGCAACTCTCCAACGATCATAACAGAAAAAACTTAAGCGATTTTGCAAACGCCAGGCGTTCAGAATATCATATTTCCTGCGGGGACTCTTCATTAGACACACAACAAAAAGAACCTGAGCGAGTTCAAATGCCACAAGTTGAGAACTTGACCACCATTTCTCCAACGGTCATAACAGAGAGAACCTCAACGAATTCTAGCGTTAAAGGCGCGGAACTTCACCAAACACTTCGGGCAATTAATTCTTCGGTCAAGACCATAACAGAAAGGACCTCAACGACTTTATAAAAATTCCAGAAGTTAACAATTTCGCCAACTGCCCCCAGGAACATCACGAAGGTCACAAAACAAAGAAGCCGTGATGTGATAAATTCAGGACACCAACACCACCGTTTTGAGCCCCTTCAAACGGCCACGGCAATAAAGAACTTCACTTCTGCTTTAGGCAGCTCGAGAAAGCCCACAGCGAAGAGATCCCAGGCGAATACAAACGCCAGACCGTTCCCATATCCACTCTGTGGGGTTGTTTAACGATGGTAATAAATGCTATAATAAACGAAAAATACAAACCGGGGCGAGCAGATCGAACCCAGGCGATTTCCAACGTCAAACAAACTTCGCAATTCCACGTTCTTATAAGCTAGCGCGACAGGCAAGCCGTTGCCACCAGTGACGGCCGGGAAATACCCGAGCTGCGCGCGTCCAGCTAGCATCGATCTGAAGCCCAGAGAGCCGACGTGAGGGAAAGGCTAAACGACGACAGGTGATATCGGCATAACAAGCAAAAAAAGAAATGAAAGCGCGTCCGACGCAACATCGAAAATTCCGTTAGGCAAGGGCAAAAAAAAAGGAAAGTTCGACGAGAAATATGGATCGGGACGTCAAAGTCAACCGCGGCTGCGAGGGAAGTAAACGTCGGCGGTGAGCGACGTCGCTGTATGTGAGCTGACCGTTAGAGTGGCAAGGAAATAAGTTCCCTTCGAAAGTCTCATCCACGTCGCTACGAAGGAAGAGTTCGTACGAACGTGCGAATCGATACGCCGAGCGGGTCGATGGGGCGCGGGAATATGGATAGGTTGAGGAAAGGAAAGGGGCTGGACCACAAAGGGAGCCGATTCTTCGAGAGGTCAGAACATCTTTCGTTCTTTTTTTTTTTTTCTTCCTCTCTATCCGGCGCTAACAGCGAGCAGCGCAAGCACGCGAAGTCCATGCCTGCGGCAGAGACTCTCTGTGAACTGCCATTCGGACTTCGATCACGATTGCGAAAGAATGTAAGAACTAGAAAGTGAATTGCTATTCGCTCCTATTGCTGAATTTTTTTCTCTTTCCTCCTAACGGAACCTGAGGAAAACGCCTGCCGAGTCTTGAGCGGACTTTTCTATAATAATAATAATAATAATAATAATAATAATAATAATAATAATAATAATAATAATAATAATAGTAGTAGTAGTAGTAGTAGTAGTAGTAGTGTTTATCCTGGGCACGTTAACTAAACAAGTGATTGATTGATGCCACTATTTACAGACCAATTCAAGCTAAGGCGATCCGCGAGCTCTTCGGCGCATGTAAAATCGGTAAAAATAAACGACAACAGTTAGCACAGAGAACGTAGTTGAGCTTGAAACGGCGCCTCTCCCGCTTCCGCACAGTACCAGCAGGCGATAAAACTCCAGATAAAACTAAATAAATGTATAGTGTGCCCGGTAGGAATAAAAAAGAAGAAGAAACACGAGGTGTCACAACAAAGTGGCAATAAAAGGGCGCGAGGGGGTCGCAGCGCCATTTTTCAGACTGATCTTCACTGCTGAACTGGTCAGAACTGGAAATTACTTCGAAAACCAGCGCTTAATGAATGCGACGCTCGACGTAAGCGAACGAAACCTGACCGAAAAAAAAAAAAAAAAGCTGGAGCAGAGCCACTGAAGCGCAAATGCAAACGCAACACCGATACTGATGGCCAAACGAGGATGGGAAATTAGGAGTGAATCAACAAGACACGAATACATTAGACACGGCCCGGGAGGAGTCCCCAACGGCCACCAGCGATCGAAGGGGAGAGAACACGTGACAAATATCGCGAAGCGAGCGACTTCACGGCAGGAGAGGGTTCAAGCTCAAATCGAATCAACGCATAGTGGCGAAAACGTAGGCACGGGAAACGAATGAGTGTGCCAAGTGGTAATGACAACGAACCAAGTGGCAACAAGAAGGAGGGAGACGGGGGACGGTGAAAGATGTCGAGCCAGATTCTAATTACAAGCCCACAGGGAAGGTCGACTCAAAAACATTTCCACGAAAACAGGGAAAGGGATGAGGGGAAATCCCTACAACAGAGGTACGGTAGCCCGGAATAGGGAAAACGGAGGGCTCAGCACAGCCTTCGGAGAAGACCGGCCAAAGAGAAGCTAAGAGCGCGAGGTTAGACCTAAAGGAGGTGATGTATGGACAAAAAAAGAGTGACACTACAACAGCGTGACTTTGTTACAAGAGCTACGTTAAAGGAGGCAGCGAAGTTTGGAGAAACGTTAATTTGCAAAGAAATCCAACTTGTGGGAAGCGGAAGTAAGCGCACGTCGAATGTGAAAGGAAAAGAAATGACTTCCCAAAAGGGACTCCCAGGAAAGGGACACGAGGCGGCTTAGAAGAGCGGGATCGGAACTGCATAGGCAGTGGGTAATGAGGGAGATGCGAGCGTCGACAGAAGTCGCAATGAACCTATTCACGGTGAATAATTAAGCACAGTCACGATGCGACAGAGGTGCGGAAATACATCGCGAAAGGGAAAGAGCCAGGCGAGCGTTAATTCTAATTACTCTCACCACGGTAAGGAAGCAAATGACTAGAATACAGCGTCCCGAAACTCAAGAAAGCGAGGGAGGAAAGGTTAAAAACCCAGCTGCGCCATCATTTCTACTTTTACCGAAGAAAAAGAAAAGTTGGCCCCAGAAAAAAGGGCACGCCAATAGCTCAAGTTGAAAAAGTGGACTGCAATACAATCGAGCATGCAGGACCAGATGATTAGAACAGCTAAAGAACAACGCGAACAAGTAAAAGAAAAATAGAAGTAGAAGCGTCGCCGCCAACCGATACGGGAAGGCGGAAGTTGGTCGCGTGAATCTTCAGCTCGTTCACAACACACAGCTAGGGAAAGAAGAAACTGGAGGGGTAAGAAAAGGTAAGAGAGTGAACTGATGCCAGTTGGAAAGGAGGAAATCAATAAAAACCACAGCTTAGCTACACGAGACACGCACCACAAGGAAGACGACAGGGGGGGAAAGGCGGAAGCGCGAAAATACACGCAGACTACACAAACAAACAAAAAAAGAAAAAAATCGGAGAAAGGCCACGACCACCAGAAATGGGGCCAGTGTTGGAAGCAAACTGGGGAAAACAAAATGTAGGACAAGTAAAAAAAGAACAAATGCAAGGACGAACGGGCGGCAAGGCGTACCAACTACACCAACAAAAGGTAAATAGGCTACATAAGAGAGGTGGGGGCAAGGGGATAGAGGTGAGGAATAAGAAGAAGAAGCAGCAAGGCTGCGACGAACAGGCCGCGAGTGGGAACGATGGCTGTTTTCGCCGGGGCAGAAGAAGAGGAGACGGCCTTGGTCTTTTCCCAGCCGCAGACACGCAAAATAATCCCGGGATCCCGGCCGCCGGCTGCGTCGAGGAGGATGAGGGGAAAACCGGGGCCAGGCGCGGAGGCGGCAGCAGCAGAAACCGGCAGCGCAGCAGGAGCGAGCTAGCGCCGGGCGCCGCTGCAAGCGGCGGGCGCTCCTCGCGCTAGCGTTCCCGAAACGACGCGACCCAGAAGAAGCGGTAGTACACGTACGCTAGCCCGCCCGCGCGCACTCCCGTCGGGTCGACGCACGCTCGCACAGCGGGCGGGGGCGGCGAGGGAGCGCCGGGAGCAGCGAGCAGGGAGATTCCCGGGGTTCCCCGGGAAGAAGCCCCCCCCCCGCCACCTCCCCAGCATCCAGCCTCCTCTCCACCCGGGCGCCTCTCCTCGTTCGCCTCCTTCCACTCCTCCTAAGTTTTTCTGCCCTTTCCTATCGCAACACGCTTTCCCGTTTTCCTTTTCGCACACGAAAGCCCTCACCCATCAGTTTACGTTTCCCTGCCTTCCTTCGCACTCCCATCGCAACCAAGCACTCTTCCCTACAGATCCCTGCCCACGCCGGCCTCGCTTCCGCCTCTTCCCCGCGAAAATAAAAGCTTGCCTCCCGCTCTCGGCATCCAGTTTTCTTTTCCCTACCGCCACCGTCGCTATAAACCAGAGGAGGTCCCGCTTCCTCATTGCTCCCTTTCTTCCCCTTCATCCCTTCCAAGGCTGCCCACTCTCTGAAAACGCCTCTCGTGGCTCTCGCCCTCGCCTTCGGGCACGCCTTTTCAAGTACAAACACACACACTTCGCCGTTCACACACACAAGCGCGAAAAACTAAACTAAGCGCAATTCTAACTGCCCTCTCCCTACTGCCCCCCCTCAAATACATAGCCGCCATTGAATCGCCGTTCCTCTCCCTCACAAACCGCTTACATTCTTGGCTTCGTGACGCAACGCGTTCCTTCTCCCTATTTCTACCCGGGCCCTTTCACCACTCCTCACCTCTCCCCATTGCCCCACCCTGCTCCGCGCCGTTCTAACCTTCCGAGTTTTCGTTTCTCTCACCCGCTCCGCAATTCCCTCACTTTCTTTACCGGCCGTTTCGCCCTCCCCTTTCAATTTCCCCAGCACATCCTGAAACGAACGAGACCTCTCTTTCCTTAACCCGACACATTCATTCCTCCATACCCACAGTTTCCCCCGCTCGGGATGCGGCGTGGACTGCGCATGCGCGAGCCTTCCCCACTGCATTTCTCCCTCGCCTTCCGCGACCGCGCCTCGCGATTGGCCGACGCCCAGCGGCGGCGGAACGAAACCGCCAGACTACACGATGACGTTGTAGGGCGATAGCTCGGCCGCGCAGGCGCGGCTGTTTTGTCCGAACAAATTTCCCTCGGTGTCGTTTTCTGGGTCCCCTTACTTCAACCCTCCCCCCTCCCCCCATCTCTCTCTTCCCCGTGCATCTGCTATTCCTTTATCGGCACGGGTCCGTTCCCCGCTGCCCGTTTATAAACAAGCATCTCGTTTTTCCCTCGACCTGCCGCTTTCTTTTTTTTTAAATTTTCAGTTGGGGGAGCGTAATGTCCGGAACTATCTCGTGTATCGCCTGTGCTCGTAAACGAGCTGGACAGGCCGGGCAATGTGCGGTGCGACGAACGGCGACAATGTTGTGGAGGCAAGAGCAGCGCAAAGTGCAAGCGCCCGGCGCAACACCATGAGCGAGGGTTTAGAATAGAGGGATGATAAGAGGGGGCGCAGGCACTAGGGGAAGGAACGACGACTCAAAGTAGACGCGCACTACAGCTGCAATGGCGTTAAAGAACTTGAAGCATCGCCAACGGACAGCTCTGTTTATGTTTTTCTGGATCGATACAAAGCACGGGCAAAGTATGAAACAAAAGGCTTTATGAAGCTTTTTTTTTTCCTTTTGTTTTCACATCCGGTTCGCGAGGGTCACGGTATAGAATTGAGGTGTCGGTTCGTCGTCACCGTCAGCTTACTTGTGTCTACTTACTGCAGGTCGGGAGGCTTTTGCCAGGGTTCTGCAATCACGACTGTCTTGCGTCAACCTACCCCATTTTATGGCCGCAAATTTCCCAATTTCATCACACGACCTAATATTCTGCCGTCCTCGACTGCGCTTCCCTTTTCTTGGCGCCCATTCTGCAACTGTATTAGACCACCGTTTATCTGCCCCACGCCATTACATGGCCTGCCAAGCTCCCTTTTTTTCCCTCTTAATGTCGACCACAAGATCGGCTATTCGCGTCTGCTCTGCAGTACACACAGCTGTTTTCCTGTCATTTAACCATGACGCGTCAACGATGACGTGTCGGTTACGCGCGTTTAATGGCTGCTTAGCGCTACACGCGACGCAAACCTGTCTGAAACTCGAGCTGGCACTCTTGTAACGTAGCCGGGCTACCAACGACATTGATTGATTGATTGATTGATTGATTGATTGATTGATTGATTGATTGATTGATTGATTGAAGACGTTAATAATATGCAATCAAAGAATGTGATATGCGACTGAGGTCGTGTACAGACGAAGAGCACGATGGCTCTTCGCACGGCGAAGAGCCATCGATGCTAAAAGTTATCCGCAGGCATCACACCGTCACGCGCAAAGTCCTCGAAATCTCCCGACAGCGGCGCGTTTCCCGAAGCTGGAGCAAACTTCCGCAGGTCGGAACCTACTTTGGACGGCACAATACAAACAGTTGAAATTACGGGACGCAAGGTGGCTCGCGCATAACAGCGCTTGCAAACACGCAAGCCAGC
This sequence comes from Dermacentor variabilis, assembly GCF_050947875.1. Taxonomy (NCBI): domain Eukaryota; kingdom Metazoa; phylum Arthropoda; class Arachnida; order Ixodida; family Ixodidae; genus Dermacentor; species Dermacentor variabilis. Next base: position 47,939,914 of record NC_134570.1, on the reverse strand, counting down.
CGGCAAAAGCCAGCAAATTAAGGCCACGCGGGCTTTTGGCTCTCGGTGTACGCAAGCTGCCTGCGTCGCCTATAATATATACATAAAGAAAGAACTCTCTCAAACGCAAACCTCGACAGCGCTTCTTTTGTGCGCTAAGCTTAGGAAAAAATGAAGAAAGTAAAAACAATACAGAACGACTGGTGCAGACAGAGGAAGGTAAACGTAGCGGGAACGAGCAAAACCGACGAGAAAAGAAGATTACGAGAGAGAGAGAGGGGGGGCTCACAAGTATAAGGAGGCGAGCCCGGCGCATGGCCGCAAAGGCCGGCAGGCCAGTCCGGCTTTCAGGGTTTTATGCATGCGACGGAGAAAACGTGCTCTGAATCCCTGAGAGGAACTTCAGAGGCCGCGAGCGTTCGTTCGGGATGCGCGGCGTTCCTGAACCGCGCGTGCGAATTCGCGCATCCGAGTGTAGACGCTGGCGTTCACATATTCAGCGCCGCGGGCGCAGTGAGAAAGGATGGCATACGCAGAAGGCTCGACGCGAAAACTCGCGCTCGGATTCGAAACTTAAACTAAGGCGTGGCTTTTGTGCGAGCGCACATCGCCGAGAGCTAGTCGTAAAAAAAAAAGAAAGCTAACAAATGAAAACAAAAACAAGATAAAAAGAAAGTTTATATTCGATGGCACAACCCTCCAAGCCGAAATTGTATTCCAGCAATCGCGAAATCGCTCTCCACTAGCCCTATATGCATACAGCAAGAACCCCATGATCTTCGAAAAAACATTTTTGTTTTGTTGTTATTCGTTCGACTCAGGCTTTTTAATCTCCCTTTAAGCCAGATCGTAAATATCGAACGAGCCCGCTCCTACATACAACCGCATTAGCTTCGCGTATTTCAATCGGGTAAGCGAGAAACCAAAACGAGAAACAAAAAAAAAAACACTCTTTCTTTTAATCTCACCCGCCGCTGTTTCCATTGTGTTCGCGGCTTCAATCAAGCCAGATAAAACGGAAACAATGGCGTAAAAGATGGGGGGGGGGGAATTTTTAAGAACAAAAACGTAAACACGGGCTAACTTCATTCGAGCTCCGCGCAACCGAGAGAGCAGGGCAATCAAGAGCGCATTGCCGTCGGAGGCAGGCGCCGATCGATAATCTCCACAAAACGCAGGGGCTCCTCGGGCCACCAATCTTTCTTGCTTTCTTTCTTTTTTTTTTTCTAGGTTACGAAAAACACCTTAAACGTTATTCGGTGAAGCCCTCAAATGTAAGTGAACGGGGCAGCTATGTCTGCTAGGCCGCGCGCCTTCAATCCACGAATACAAAAGAAAAAGGAAGAAAAAAAGGAAAGGAAAAGTCTAGCATTTAGGAACGGTTACGAGTAACATCGAAACCTCAGAGTCCGGACGAATTACTAGTCTTCACGCCGAGATGGAATTTCGCGCACTTCCGCGCCGCAGAGCCACACATCACACTCGGTCAATGTCGACCACTGCCAAGCGCAGGCGCTACAATAACGCTCTATATCAGCTGCCACAGAACAATCAACCCCACTGCATGGTTCCAAGCCTTTCCCTAAAGCACAGGATCTGTACCGGTAAAAACAGTTAACCCCTGTATTTCCCCAGGGGAATTTCTTTAGAAAATGTGCAGTCTTTCGACAGAACAAATATTCACTCAATGTACACTCTTCTTTTTATTACTATCCCTTAACGTATAGTTGCACGCCGTGCCGTCGAGACCTTCTTTAGATACATGTTATAACCTCTCAACACAACACATTTTACGCACTCCGCCTCCCTCACGGTTTCCTTCTTCCTCCTCAACTATAGGTTAACGTCGCTCCGTCGAAACTCTCTTTAGAAACGTATTATACCTTCCGATAAAGCAAACATACACCGCCAGGCACACGTTCCGCCCCGCCGAATGTCTTCTTCCATTTCTCTTTCGCGCAGGCGCCATACAGAGGAGGTGCTCGGTCAACGTCAACTCCTTCCGGCGAACGGGGGCCTCGTTTCCGGCTTCGCGAGGCGGAACACGTCGTGGTGAAAGAAGGGGGCGGCGAATGAAGGATCGCGGAAAAGCAGAACCCGAGCCTTCGCCGGGGGCCCGCCGCCGCCGCCGCGTTCCTTTTCGTTTCTCCCCATTCGGGAGGGGGAGGGGGGGGTGCGAACGGCGCGCGTGTAGCTATAGCTGTCTGTATAGCACATGCGTAAGCTTCGCCGCTATGTAAGCCCGAAGGCGCTGTGCTAGCAACTGCATGACGGGGAGCAGCGCCACTAATTAGAGAAAACAGCGAACGTCGCGTAATGCGCCGTGCACGGCGCGGTTGCGAACGGAAAGCGAGCAAGAAATGGAAGGGAGACAGAAATATACACGAAACGAAAAAAGCCGGTGGCAGGTGAAACGGAAGGAGTGTCTCGCACTTGCAAGCGATACAGGAATGACGAAATTAATGGGCCGTGTGTGTGTGTGTGTGTAGTCATGTCATAAGAAGCCAAGAAGCCATTAATTTATCGTTTCTTTATTTCATTTATTAAGCACAAGTAATTTCCCCTATGTTGTCCTTGGCGTCGGTGTTTGTTGGCTTCCGATATGACTAATAAAAAAATCGGGCCTCTCGGTTAACCCCCTTTCTCGTGTGTGGGTGCATGTGTGTGTGTGTGTGTGTGTGTGTGTGTGTGTATATATATATATATATATATATATATATATATATATATATATATATATATATATATATATATATATATATATAGACGCGACACGGTAGCGCGACGGTTGTAGAACTAATGAATTTAAATTACGGGATTCGACGTCCAGAAACTGCGCGTGTGTGTGAAGGGCTCCGCCGTTGAGAAGGGCTACGGATTAATTTTGGCCACCTCGGGCTCTTCACCGTGCACCTAAAGATGGTACACGAGCGTTATTTATTTTTTTTTTTTTACATGCTCCACGAATGCTTCATTCCCAGTCGCAGAACGCCATATCCGTCGTCATGTTTCACACACGCGCATGCGCGTATGTAAACGAGGATCCACTCGGTCAACAAGACGTACGCGTGCGTGAGAAGAGGTAAAAGAAAAAAAAAACTTTACCGTAACACGCAGTCAACACATCACGCGCCGAAAAAAAAAGAACTGAGACCCCTTATACGAGCAAGCTCTGAGAGTTAATACTACAGACACATCACACGAGCATTAAATGAAAATGCATTTCTGTTTACATTTTCTCTCTCTTTCCTTTTTTTTTTTTTTGGTCACGGGACAAACGTCAAATGAGACGGCGTCCAAATGCTCGAATGATAAAGGGGCAGTCCTCTTCCGAATATACCGTTCAGAATGTGCTTCATTTTTACTAACCAAGGTAAGCTAAGGATTTAAAAAAAAGGGGGGGGGGGGCAAAAGGGAATCCCCGAACGAAAACTGCCGGACCAGTTTTCAATAAAGTTTATTCTCTCTGCGTTATTACCACTCCATGCACCCTCAGAACGGAACAAGTGAAAAGAGAGGAAAGAAAATAATCCGGTGAACACCAGTAAAACGCGCGATTCATCCTATTAGAATGCCCAGGACAAATATATAGATCGAATGAGAATACCGCCGACGAAGACGGAAAGTACATATAAGAAGAAGGAAAATAGACCGCGAACGTACGGAGTACAACAGAGAGACAGCTAAGCCAAGCCTACAATCTTTCACCTGTGTTCTATCCTATCGCTCAGAGTTATCGCTCTAATACTTGCCACTGAACATAACCGCGCGTACAAGAAACCTGCGCACCTAACACAATGCAGCTGCCCTGCGAGAGCCGCCGATAAAGTACAATAGATCGCCGAGCCCAGAGGCGTCATGACGCTGAACACTGTAGCGGAGCGCCTAGGCAATTTTTCTTTACAGTTCGTACCATTTCGTTACACCGACAGAAGCATGCAGGCCAAGAAGAGCTCAAAAAAAAAAAAGAACACGCACACGCGCAAAACAAAACAAAACACGAAAGCGAGGAAAAGAGAGATAAGAGAAAAGCTGGTTTCGCGGAGAGGACGCGCTACTAAATGAAAAACAAATTAGAGAAGAAAAAAAAAACAGCGCTCTCATGGCGGACGGCGCTATGGGGTCGGCGCGCGAGAGTCGAGGAGCCGCCGTGACGTACGCGAGTCACAGCGTACGTCACCGCTACGACTGGCCAATGGCGTCGCCGATCCAAGCCCAGCAGCGCCGCCCTGCTTCCCGCTATATAAATATCCCAGCTTCCCTCCTCGCCGTTCCTTCCTTCCTTTTTTTTTCCGTGTGCCTGCGTCGTCCTGCGAGGGGAGATCCTTCGGAAAGGAATTAGGGGGAGGTGCGAGGACGGGGATGTGGCGGGAGAATCGGGAAAGAGAAGTGTCATCGGAGAACGATGAACAGGCCCCGGAGAGACGAGCCGAAAGCGAGATCGACCGGACAGGCACGTGGAGAAAGCGGCTCGGGCCGAAAAAGCAAAAAAAAAAAGGGGGGGGGGGAGACAAGCTCGCCTCACTACGCAAATAATTAACGCGACGACGGCCGACAACCCAGGCACGAAAAGCAGAAGCGGGCAGATCTCAGATACCGCTCTATGGGACCGAGCAGCCACCCCGTAACCGGAGGGCACGCGGGCTTCCCCTCAATTCTCCCACGTCGGGAGAAGAAAGTGAAGGAAAAGGCTACGGCCAACCACGTAAGGATGGCTACAAAGGAAAAGGGGTGAGCGCACTCCAAGCGGAAGCCGGCTAAGGCTTCGGATCGCGCGGGAAGGCCAGATAGAATACGCGGACTGGAAAGAGAATGAGAGTTGGTAAAATAATAAGCGCGTTACCTAACGCCGTCGCCACTAGCAACGCGTCATCTGATCCACCCTCCCGTCGGGACTAAGTCGCCCCTAATGAGCCAGCACCCGACCACACGTCCCATCTCGCCTAAAGAAACTGCGGTAATGATTCTCACGCACGTGTGCGCGATCGACTTGCCTGGAGTTTATATATATATTACAATAAAATACCGCGTACTCCAATGCCGAACCGACGACGCCAGAGCCCAACTGGTCCCCTGTAAAGGGTGCACCTCCTTATGACCAGCCGTGCTCAGGAAAAGCCTCCTTGCTTTGCTACCAATTTATGGAAAGGCCGCAAAGCGACCACGCACTTTCTGTGCAGTAAAGAAGCGGGTACGCAGCGTACCTGTAACATCGCGTTCGACAAGCTAGATTGCACGATAAATAACGCAAATCCGGCGTGCGCACGGTGAGAATCCCTGCGGTGTACAGCGACGAGTTCAGCATTGCAGTGAAGCCCGCACTCGTCTCCCTCCTCCCTCTCTCTGTTCACACTGTCCTTGCATTTTTGTTCTTCTTTTCGTTTTTACGCCGCTGTTTCCTAACTTAATTCGGTGGATGCAGTCAGCCTCCATCTAAGCTGCATTGTGCTCATTTCGATCTTGTTACATGTTACGTGCTAAAGTGCACGTGTGCCTTGCATATAGGGATGAATGCCCTTTATCTTTAATTGCATCAAGTGAGCCGGGACCTTCCAATATCAAGTTGCACAAAACAATTTCGTCTGAAGGCAATCAAGACGACAGCCGCTTTAGAGAGACCCCAGCTCTGGTTTAATACGGGAGTGGGAGACAGAAAAGTTAAATCGCACGTTTATTTGTTTTCCTTGTATTGTTGTTGTTTTCCCCCTCGGACAACGAGCGCCATCTGCCGCGACTATCAAGGATTCGAACGGCAGAAAGGGTTATCACACTATCGGCTCCAATGACGAGCGAAAAGTTCTAAAATGAGAACAGCTTCCACGTTAGTAATTTCGAGCTAGCCAAACAATGGCGTTAACGTTCCACTTTCCCGCAGTATACGTAACTAGACCTTTTTTAAGTGACGTGCGCACTGTTTCGCCGACAAGATACAAAAATAAAGCAAGCTGTTCCCTAAAAAGAAGAACGGTACAATAGCGCTCCCCATTGGCAAAAAAAGTTGCATACTAATATCAACATGCATTCTTCATATCGCACGGTACCGGACGCGACAAATCGCAAGGCATGTGGGTGATCTCTTTAACTACGCTTAGAAGCGGCTTTCCAACGCGCGAGCAAGGGTCCAATAAATATGCTGCAGCGCAAGTGAATACTTAAATTTAATTACTAGCGTTTCATTCGTGTCCGAATTTGGCATTTCCTGGCTTAACATCCATAACTGCCCGGCATTTATTTTTTTTCTCTCCACCAGGCAGGAAATTATACCACGACGGCGCAAAAGCCTTTTCAAGCACACAACTCATCGTAGCAACAACACAGCTGCAACTACAGTATACTAGATTTTAGTACACTGTAGCTGCAACCTGTCGGAAAGACACCTCACTATTCAGTAGGACTTAAAGCCTCCGAGACCTAAATGCAGATTTTGTTGTCTGGTCGCGGAGCCTAGCGCCACCTGGCGGTTTTCCGCCTCACGCGCACTGTTCCGCATTCGCTTTTCGCCACAGGATGGCGCCATCGTGTATCGGCAATTTTTTTTTTTTTTCAACGTTAAGGGCTGATGCGCTCTTAAGAACTGCACAAAACTTGCTTATCGAGTAGCGTTTCAAGTACAATCAGACACGCTTTAGCAATTACAATTCTTATTTCGGTTCTTCCGTATATACAAGGTTCTTTTTAACAAAGAAATAATGGAGTGGAGGGGGAGTAGAAAAAAGCGCGACAGTACAAGAATGTTAGAAAGAATCAAGTCATCAGTTTAGGAGTCCGCCGGTCAACGCAATGGTGTGGTCCCTACGGAGCCAGTTCAACAGAATGTATAACACCGACACTAAGTGTGCTACGTTTATTTTGCAACGCCCAACATGGTTTCAGTAATGTCGCGACAGAGACTGCAATGCTGTTCTTTTCTTTCGCTGCCAGCACAGGTGGGGTGCCACCACAAAAGTAATGTGGTTATACTTCTCCATAAAACGATGAGAAGCTAGTTTTGTAAAAATCATTTATCGCAACTCATTTTGAAAAAGGTTGCCAAATGACTGTGCCGAGATGACTTCACACCTCGCATCTTTGCTGATTCTCCAACAGCTAGTGAGAACTGCAAATATTCTCACTTTAGCACAAACACCTATCCACAGGTATGGCAGACGAAGTTTATTCAGGAAAAAGAACATGGCCGTAATTTTTAAACGCTGCATGTCAAACCAAGCTCTTCCTGAATGTGATAATGTGGGAATGATATGAATAACGAAGCAGTCACTTGAAGTCTCAGGATAAAATCAACTTGTTTTTATTTCTTAATGCATCCAGTGAGTAACTTAAGGCAATCAACATTCAAACTACACTTATCTAAAGGATCCACAAAAATAAAGTAAGAACATCTTTTACACCATCCCCTACTCATAATGACCAGACAAGGCAACTTTATTTATTCCATGTTTCTCAAGACTAATCAGCAAGAAGGTAACCAATTTTTAAGAACGTTCAGCAACAGTAGTCTTCACAGCTTGGTAATGCTATCTGAGTGTAGGATTAGGCACTTAGTAAAGTGAATAACTCCACTTGGTGCACTTAATTGTGTAACTCGGCTCGAATAAATTTCTGTAAGCCGAGATCTACGACTAGCGCAGGGCTTCTAGCAAGTGATGACCTTTCAAAACCAAATTCAATGAAGACATGTGCCTGCTTCATGCCTTCCTGACTCTTATCACAGCAGTACACGTGAGCATGTTCAGGCAAAGTGTAAGTTAATGTGACAAAGGAAACGCTGAAGTAACACATCAAATGGCATGGTACATTTCTCTCTTGTTCAGTGGTTTTCTGTGTGTCAGTGCGTCCATTGCTGTCTTTCTCGAGACCCACGGGATGTCCCAACAAACCTTTCATTGCCTCAGAGATTCATCATCATACTGTTTAGGATGCTGTTCGGTAATGTCAGCATGTTTGTCTTCTTTCATGAAAGAAGAAGCCTTATTTTCTGCACAAGACACAAGGTAGAAAAGAAGGCGACAGGACAGGATTCCTTGAGAATTGTGTGCAAAATAAGGCTTCTTCTTTGGCGAAAGAATGTTCTACAAGCCTGCCCAAGCAGCTACTCTGTTACATCTTTATCGTCTAATGCTTCAGTCTTAGTCACATTTTCATACGTAAGTACCATCACAAATCCTTTTTGTGTTCTCCGTGACGAGTGTAAAATCGCGTCTTTATATGTGGAATAGCATCTATAACTCATTTGAATGGTTAAACAGACCCTTCATGAGTAAAGTTGCCAATGTCGTATTGTAGACATCACAGCCATCTTTGTCATGCATTATAGCACACAGTGCCGACTTTACCTCTGCCAAGCATTGACAGTCACCAATATAATCAAGACACTGTTAAGGCACTTAGCAACAACAATCAGAAGGAAATAAGTCCGTGCTTTACTTAACACAAATCAGTATGCCCTCCTTTTTTTTTTCATGTTCAACCGATAAAAATATTGAAATACTGCAGAAATCTGCATGGTGTACATTGTTCTAACAAGGTGCTTCACACACTGGTTACACATCAAGGTTTTTCAGGGCTCAAATTTTGAGAGTGAGAAATAAAAGCATTTGCTGCTCAATTCGATGACTTTTGTAGCCTTTGAAGGGACTACCACCCATGGAGCACGATAGTGGTTCAAGTTGTGAGGTACACACCAGGAGTACCAAGCTGGCCAGAGCTGGAAAGCAGCTTCACCAAAAGAGCCACCGAGTCCCAGTTGTTCAATGTGTTCTTGGTGTTATTTAGGAAAGTACATCTCTGCAGTACATACGCGACACAGGTTTCATCGTGTGCCAGCACACAGTGACTGTACAAGGCTTTGTATGGTTGAAGCAGCCCCTCCCAATTATCACTAATGCATTCTCCAAGTTACACCCATGCATTGCCAAAGCCTGCCTTCACAAGTCAACATGTTCACTATGTTTACAAACTCTTACTTGTTACTAACAATGTGTAAGCCATGCACACAGACGTTTGTGTACACAAGCATACTATAGTAGCAGGGTGCAATGCCTAAGGGGCTTCATGGTTTAATTAAACTGCGGTTGTGTGCATATCACAGCCCTAACGATTTCTTGCATTGTTTTTCATTGTTTACAGTGTACTTACATGTGTAAATATGCAAGACACGAAATGACAGTAACAGCACAAGGCCAGAAGGAAAGAGAGCTTGAGGCATGAGCAGGTGTGGTGAGGAGGATTCTGCCTATTTGTGTCAACAAGCATACAAATACTACACACACTCACTTATTCTTGACACATAAGATAGTGAGAGCTTACTGCCTTCCCCACAGTTTTCATATATACACATAATCGGGCCGAATCGCAGAGCGTTGAACTGATGCTGAAAAGAAAATGCTCAAGCGGCGACACTTCGTCTTGAGTCTCCTACTTATTTCAGGCTTGCCGGTCATATGCTCACCTTACTCTTGTCCTGTGTTCCCTACATTGACATACAATGATGTTCCTTTGAAATGGAGTTCAGTGTAACACAAGCCAACTAACAAGAGCCTTCTGACAATGGGCTCCAACATGAGCCTATACCCACAACAATGGAAAAATTAGGTGTCTTGTCCGACACAGCTTGTTGCGTTTCCAAGAAGACAACTTCCAGCTGCTAGAAGAAACACTAATTGTGTAATCAAAACAATACGGATGATACCAGGCTTTAACATGGCCTTGCAGCCCTGATCAGGTGTATCATACTAAGTTCACTATGACCATATAAGTTATAAAACAGCATGCTACTTTAGCAGCCACTCACTCATTTCCCGAACATGGATGATGAGTCTTGCAACGTACGAAAGGTACTCATCCTGCAAATACAAACGTTGTTGCATCACTGAGAATGAAGACATCATTCAATGACATCGAGGGGCACTACTTAAACAGGACAAGGCTCAAAACTGGTCACTGCTGACAATGCGTCAAGGCAAGTTTCCCAGGCCGCTACAGTGGCTAAACATAATGTAAACATGCAAGATTAGCATTATAAGGCATTCCACAAAATAACAATCTAAAAAATATAAAATCTTACCTCCAAAAAAGGTGTATCCCAATGAGAAACACTGTGCTCGTGCACACAACAAAAGTCCTGGATCCATGTAAATGTGTTAGCATTCTTAGAGTACTTCATACACTTTCCGGGGGCCAACTATATACCTATGTTTGTATCTATGTATGTTTGTATCTGACCGTTTTCCCGCTTGCCTGGGTCACTGGGTAGTCCATGGTCAAATAGATGGTATATTGTGCTTCTGTGATGAGGGAACAGGGTTCAAAACAAACCATCGGACCAACTAGGGACACTGAGTATGTGGCAATGTGCACATATATGCCGCGCTTAAACAAAGCTCTTTCACACCGACAAGGGTTGCTATAGATGCGGGATTGGGTAGGCACTGCTATTCGAAGGAACTCTTTGACGCCAACTTGGAGCACAGGGTATATGCCACTTGGTCTGCGCTGGTCTTCAATGAAACCCTTTGATGCCAACTTGTGCCACTGGGTGTGTGGCAGTAGGTGTGTGCCGCTGCTCAATGAATGTCTTTAACACCAACTTGGGTAACTAGGCATTTGCCACAGCGAATGTGCTGCTCTACAATGACCAAAAAAGGTCCCTTAAAGGGACACTAAAGGCAAATATTAGGTAAAGCTAAAGCGATAGAATAATGCTCGAGAATCTATAAGGCGTGAATATTATCGCAAACAGAGCCTTAATAATCGAGCAATTGAAGTAAATGCAGGACATGATTAGAGACTGCCCCGGGGCATTCAAGTACTTATCCAATGACGAAAGCACTCCTGGGTCAAATTCTGCCACGAGTATTCAACCACTTGGTGCAAAAAACATCCTTGTACTGTATTACAAAACAAGGAAAAATGCTACTTGTTCAGCTCTATTTCATTTTTAGATAAAAAGACTCATTGAAATTACCCTTGACAATGACTCTGGCAGTCGAAACGTTTTGTTTTCGCTCGACTCTGAACTGCCCATGCTTTCGCATTTCAGTAGTTTCATTACCACGCAGTGCTGCACTGGTTTTTCTGGCTTGCGAAACTCTCACAAAGTGCAAGTAGCAGAGAATTCAACTTCCATGTGATGTCGCGGGATGCTCGAACAGTCTACGCCACTTGACCAAAAAAGCAACTGCAGCGACGAATTCACCGCCCTGTCTTTGCTCGGTGGCACCGTCTGTCGGGCACCGTTTGACTCACCGACGGCAGCAATGGGTGGTGATGGCGTATGCAACGTCACCGCACCGCCGGCTAGGTGGCGGGAAATTCGAATTTTGAAAAAGGTACTCGGTTTCTTAAGATACAATTTTCTCGTAAACTAAGTCTTTTCTAGGCACGAAACGAGCGTTGCAAGGTTCCTGGGATGGTATTTAAAGGGACACTAAAGCGAAACAATAAATCAGTTTAGACTAATGAAGCATTGTTTGAGAACCCTGCAGGCAATCATTTCAAAATAATAGTTTGATTATTAGATGAGAAAATGAAGGTTCAAGTATCAGTATTTGAATTTCACGCCGAAACCCCAGCGCCGGTACGTCAGCGTGACGTCAGGGATTCCAAAGTTTGTTTTCGTATTTAGGCCGCGTTGGCTGAATAAAGGTTCCCGAAACTTGCCACGTTTAATATTTGGTTCCTTTAGAACACAATATAGTCAATCTGTACCGCTATATATAATTAGTAGGCCCTAGAAGGTGCCATCAAAATCCAAGACATCACAGGCCCCAGGTGCGGGAACTTAAGTAGGCGTCGCCACCCATATTTCGTTCTTGCGCTTTTTCTGGCTTACCAAACGTCTTATCATTGTGAGAGTGGTGTTTTTGGTGTTGTAGAACGGTAATTTACTGATGCAGAAGAAATCATTTTTCCCTTTAGTGTCCCTTTAAACAGTCCACGTCGACTTGGTATTTGCTTTTAAGTGTCCTTTTAAATTTCTCCGATGCCGAGCGGAATCAAACCCACATCACAAGGGTTCCTCAAGGACAGCAACCCAACGCATTAGCAAGCTGCCCCACAAATGCACTGGATATGTGCCGCTTTTCAATGAACGCCTTGCCCGTCAACGCTCTAGCGAGCTACGCCATGAATGCAGTGGGTATGCACCACTCTTCAATGGACCTCTGACTAACTTGGGTCACTGAGTGTGTGTCACTGAGTATGTGTCACCACTGAGTGTGTGTCACTGAGTGTGTGGCAAGTGTGGAAACAACTCTCAACATTCGCAGGCACCGGCACACCGGGCTCCTTGCCTAGGAGGCTACGCGTGCTCTTCTCAGCAGTGCCATTAGATGGTGCAGCGCATCCATAAAGAAACATGAGGGAGGAGCTCAGTTGCCAGATGATACAATTATCGATCACCGAATCAACGAGGGTCCCATTGCAGTCTTTGGCTTTGGGACCTTCGTCTGTATACTGTATCTTACCAATGCATTGTATTTAAAGAATAATAAACTGAAACTGAAACTGATATGTTTGTCAGCGTTTGCATGCACCGGTGTGCCATGCATTTGGAAGGCCACGCGCAGACTGCGTGGCAGCAGCACTACATGGCACTTAGTGTTCTTAAGGGACCGTGAAAGAGGAATCCCGCTGGAGTACACACCTCATACATAACTCATTTCAACAGTAGCAATGAAATGTGTCAATATATTGTTTTACCACTAAATGCCTTACGGTTAACAGTCATTGTGAGATGAGTTCGGCCAAATTTTGTTATACAAGTGGCCCAATACAGCCTAACACAAATTTCCGACACAGCAGGGGTATTCTAGAAGTGCCCACCTAGTGCACTGTCCATTCCAGCTGCTGCTGAAGTGCTGATTGGCTGGGCATTTCACACCAGCAAGAAAAAGACAGGCGCAACCAGCCAGTGTCGTTCTCACTGGTACAGCTCTAGCTAATAAGCGGCAACCAAAATGGACAGTCCACTGGGTGGACACTTGCAGAATATCCCGTCTGTTTGTCAGACAGGTGTAGTCAATCAGTTTTCCAATGTTTTACAATATTATGGGTGACAAAGCTCCCACCTTGAATTTCATATTCGTCCCAGCAGTCCCGCACCGATAGTGGAAAGACCACATGATGCAACTATTTACATTGTGCACCTGTTTCAGACATGTTTCACTGCTGCCGTTATTTTGGCTGCATGTCAAAGGCCGAAGACGCGAGATGCCGTAGTGTGACGAGTATATGTGTCGTGTGCTCTAATTCAGTATTGTTTTTGTGCTCCACCAAACTGCTGTACTGGATGTGTTGCAGTTTTTAAAAACGCCCGTCAGATTCATGAGCGCTTCAATAACACGACATTCGCATGTTGCACTTGAAACCTGCAGTTGCAAAGCTGCACTTTTAAAAGTGGCTCTAAAGCTTCTAGGAGTCACAATGACCCCCTCTGCGCCCATCGATGTTGCCATAATCTTAAAACTAAGATTAAATTACACGATTACGCCTTCGATCCGCTCACCTTGGATCTGGCCTTTTGAAATACGTGGTTCTCCATTTCCGTGGCGCTTCGAAAGGTCGGGTTCGCCGCTTGACGAATGGCTTCTTCACTGAACGGAAGAAAAAGAGCAAGAAAAAAACAAGCTATTAGTTACAACCGCGCTCACTGTCACTGCAACACCGGAGCCTGAATGATTCATGATAAAAACAAAGGAGGCAGCGTAGACTCGAGTGGCAGTAAGTACAAACGTAGTTCGGCGACGGCGTTCGTTTGCTTGTGAATGCCGTGCTGAGGGGTATTCACCTCCTAAGGTGAGCGCGTATGCGTTAAATAATGCATTTAGCGGAACGTTTCGATAGAGGTAAAACAATCAAGGGTTGTGACTTCGCTTCGCGACACAACGGACGTTGGATCATCGACGACAAGCACGCATAACTTCACAGTTTTCCTTGTTTACAAGAAAAAAATGCACCGATGCAACCAAGTGCCGCTCCCAGCGATGCCGAAACGGTGCCGATTACAGTCTGACTGCACGTAAAAATCACTCGCACGAGTACACTGATGGAGTGCAAAACGCTGATAGTTTGAGAAGTGTTTACTTACATTTTGCCCCTGACATTTTGACGAAACGGTTGGGTACGCCAACTCTGATCGCCTTGCGCGTTGTCCGCCATTTCTAACCTTTAAATGCATCCGTGGCGCCCCCTTGGCCGAAAGAGCAGTTGTTGCATAAAGCGCACAACCAGAAAAATAACAACATAGTAGCTTTCGTTGCACGTTGTGAATTCACACCCACTCCACGAGCAGTCTACTTGAAATAGTACGTTTGAGTGACAGCACGTGTACGCTTCACGGTGGCACGCACGTACACTTCACAATTTTGCCGTGGTTTGTGCTCGACGGAGGCTAAAAACTGGGGCCTCGAGAAACCGAAATATTCCATTGTGCGAGCAAAATATAATGCAATAGCAAGTTAAGCGACATCAAATGATATAGCAACACTCTGTTCAACCGACCACGCCGTGCCGATCTGTCACACAAACTATTTCCTTCCTACTTTCCTTAGAGCTCATGCCCTTGTTTTAGCACCTACAAGCTGTGTGCAGCTACTATTTTTACCACTTTTCTTGGCGAGTCCTGAATTCAAAATAAAAAAAATAAAATAAACGAGAAACTGATAACTGATGTACAACCGTTATTATGCGCTACTCTGCTGAACTCTGCCACCGGAGGGTCACAATCAACCAACCTTTCTTTTCCCAATGAATATAGACAAACAGGTGTGTACAATAACAATGACTCTTTATTGGTGCAAGACAAGCAAATGAAACGAATGAGAAAAGTAAGAAATCTACAGTGTCTTTAGTCGAACTTGCTAGGCAGAATCAGCACCGAGGCGCCCTACGAGGACTTCTGCCCGGCCCTCTTCATGGCGGCTTTCTCCCTCTGCTTCTGGGACATGGTGAGGTCCTGCTTCTCATCCTCAGTCAGGTTGGACAAGACCTTCGTGATAACTCCCGTTCCCGCCGTAACCCGGCCTTCCCGGAAAGTGAAACGCTGCCCCTGTTCCAGTGCCATGGGCTTGTGCAATCTGACTTCCAGCTTGGCGTCTTCTCCGGGCATGACCATGTCGCGGCCTTCGAAGAACACTCTGGCCGCGCAGTCGAAGGTCCTGGAGTACATCGTGGACTGGTAGTACTTGAGAATGGGCTTTTCTCTGCCACCCTCCTCCTTTTTCAATACGTAAACCTGCGCTTCGAAGTGGTCGTGCTGCTTTATGGTGCCCGGCTTGCACAGGGCCATGCCCCTTCGGATCTCGTCTCTCTTGACGCCCCTCACAAGGGCGCCCAGTTGGTCACCGGCCTGTGCTTCCTCCAAGATCTTGTGGTACGTCTCGATGCCCGTAACGGCCGTCTTGAAGTAGTTGTTGTAGCCAAGAATCTCGCACTCCATGCCTTTTTTTAGGGTGCCGCGCTCAAGCCGACCCGTCACTACCGTTCCACGGCCGGGGATGGAGTGGACGGACTCGATGGGGAGCAGGAAAGGCTTGTCCAGATCGCGCGCGGGCGTCGGTATATGACTGTCCACGGTCTCGAGAAGCTTGATCACGGCGTCCCTGCCCAGTTCCGGCTCCTTGCCCTCGAGAGCGTAGAGGGCAGAGCCGGTGACGACGGGCACGTCGTCCCCATTGAAGCCGTACTCTGTAAGCAGCTCGCGAAGCTCCATCTCCACCAACTCCAGCATCTCCTTGTCGGCCGCGTCGGCCTTGTTCAAGAAGACCACGATGTGCTCGATGCCGATCTGCTTGGCGAGGAGCAAGTGCTCCCTGGTCTGTGGCATGGCGCCGTCTGTCGCGGCCACCACAAGAATAGCGCCGTCCATCTGAGATGTGCCGGTAATCATGTTCTTGATGTAGTCGGCGTGACCGGGGCAGTCGGTGTGACTGTAGTGCCTATTCTTCGTGGCGTACTCGACGTGCGCGACATTGATGGTGATGCCGCGCGCTTGCTCCTCGGGTGCGTTGTCGATCTCCTCGTACTTTTTTGCGGCCGCCAGCTTCTCATCGGCGAGCACCTTCGTTATGGCTGCCGTGAGCGTAGTTTTACCGTGGTCGACGTGACCAATTGTGCCAATGTTGCAATGCGGCTTCTCCCTCTGGAACACCTTTTTCGCTGTTGCGGGCGTCGGTGTAGCCAAGAAGCGCTGTGCGATCCATAATCGGGAGGCGCAGGGTGCCGAACACTGCTTGCTCGCCAGAGTTCTGAACGTTACGTGGGTGCTGCCCACCAACCGATGAAGGATAGTGCTGGCCATGGCTCAGGCACTAAGCTGTCGCTAACAATCCTAAGCAAGGAAGCGCGACGAAGCGTCAAGGAGAACCAGTGAAAAAAAATCGTGTCCGTTTCACCTCCACAGTTAACCACGCCGCACCGCCATCACAAACGCGAGTCTTTGCGAAGCCGGAAGCGGAAATGCAGAAAGCCGATCAAGCCAGCTGTAACCAGAATTTTTGTTGTTGTACCGGGACAATTAAATAAATAAATTGATTTATCTGACTTATATAAAATTTGTTTAGAACATTAGGCGGACGTGGCTTTTTTTCTTAGAAGTTGTTTTAGCTTTCGTAAATAATTTAAAATGAAACTGAGGCAACTGTGGTTAAAAACAGTGCTTTCAGAACGAGGTGAGCTGGCAACGCGTGCATCATTTAAAAATGGACTCCGGCAGCAGTGCGAGCGTGCCGGACAACGTGCGGGAAATAAATTTCTCGGAGTTGATGAATTTGCTTATAGGACCGAACAAACGAGTTAAGGAGAACGTTGTGTTTCCCCCAGGGCTATTTCCACACAAGATCAAAACGAAGGATGAATTGCGCGTGGAAGCCGTCTTTGAAAGCTGCGCCTTCAAAACCGGCATCAGCTGTGTTCTCGGTTAGCGTGTTTCTTTACAACGTGCTTTCTCTTTTATATCGTCTAGGCCACTCTTTCGTCACTTGAAAGAAAAATTGACCGCTTTGAATGAAACTTAGTGTGATCGCTCATTCTCTTTGAGTGACGCGTACTGACGAATACGCTTGGCGGTATGAAACAGCGACCTTGAATCACTTTCGTTTTCCAATGACTGAAAGCCTTGAACCACGCGACAGCCTCCGAACGTTTACTCGGCACTTTTGATAATCGCCTCCTGATGTTCTTGTATACTACATTCCGAGGGCAACATCTTTATAACAACAATGAAAGTGGCTGTCCTCATGTTAAGTTGTCGTGAGAAATGGCCGAGTTGATTGTAACACATTGTTTTCTTTAATGTTAACACGTTTCGCGACTTACGGTAATAATTTGTTGTGTTCAGGTGGTGCATTCGGAGCAGCGCTCGGACTTTTCTCTGCGAGCGTGGACCCAAATGTCACCGGCGGTGGTGTGGACCCTTCGAAGATGACAGTGCGGCAGGTTTTCACCGACATGAAGTCGAAATCCGTGTCTTACGCCAAGAACTTTGCCATTGTCGGTGCCATGTTCGCTGCCATAGAGTGCACCATTGAGTCGGTAAGCGCAGTGGTTTCGGCGGTATGCTTTGGCTGGTGCATCTGTGTTTATTGTGTTGCGCATTTAAGAACGTTCCACTCATACCTTTGTTGTAAAGGAACATACGGCGATGCGTTTTACCCTGCTTACATTCCGAATTTTTTATGCATTACCAGATCTGTACTCGTCGTGTTCGCGTAGTCTGCCAGCATTAACATTGGGCCAAGCGTATGCAAGTTAAAAACGTCATTAACTCAGTGTAAAAGCGTATAGCTACACAGCAGGGTCGCCGCAGCAAACTCATGCGCGTCGTTTTCAGCAAGCTTACTCGAAGGATTCATGCTGCAAGTATTTGGGTTGTGGAGAACAAACTAGACTTCATTTGAATCGTCATTGTTGGCTTTTTCATTTGCAAACCCCCAATGCATCATTTCCAGTTCACTGAAGCTACTTGGGTGGTTCACACTCTTCCGTAATAGAACATGATAAATTTAATCTCTGTTGCAGTTACGCAGTCATTGCAACTGCTCAGTTTTAATCCCTACTCTGTAGTCATTGGGAACGATTTTGGATTCGAATTTCCATGCCAACTTGTTCTTACTTTCCTATAATCATGCGCATGTGTTAGATGTTTGCCATAATGTCACTCAAGTGTGTATTGTAAAAGTAATATCATAAGAAGTCAACAAACACTGACACCAAGGACACCATAGGGGAAATTACATGTGCTTAATAAATGAAGTAAAGAAACGATAAATTAATGGAAATGAAAGTGGATGAAAAAACAACTTACGTCTGATGCCTTCAGGTAGCATGTGTGGGTTTATTGACTGGTTGCCTTCACCCAAAAAGAGACATTCTTGTGATGCCTGCGGCGGAAAGGATGTTCCACATTCGCCACCAAGGTTTGTGAGTAGTGGCACTGGGTAACACTCCCAGGGTTCTACTAGGAAATATAAATACCCAAGAAAGTGGATGGGGAAACGGCACCACAGTAGCTCAATTGATAGGGCATTGTACACATTATGTAAAGGTTGTGGGATCGTTCCCTACCTGCGGCAAGTTGTTTCTTCAACCACTTTCATTTCCATTAATTTATCGTTTCTTTATTTCATTTATTAAGCACAAGTAATTTCCCCAATGTTGTCCTTGGTGTCAGTGTTTGTTGGCTTCTTATAATATGACTAATAAAAATCAGGCCCCTCGGTTAACCCCCTTTCTTCTCGTTTATTGTAAAAGTAAGCAGTTTATAGAGATTAATCTGGCCGAGTCATCCACGACTGTCTCCTATGGTCGCTCATCACACCACGACTAGAAATACTGTTATTTTCATCTGTTAAAGGGCATTTGTAACTGTAGCCATTCACTATGACATGGAACCATAGCCATTCACTATGTCTATGATTCCAAATCCAAAGAAATATTTAGTCGACCATTTGAACCAAGACATGTGAGCACATATTTATAACGGGCCACATGCACATTTATATTTTTGCTGAGAGGAGCATTTTACAAGTAGTTACAGGCATTCTTCTTCAAGTATGTTGTATCTTGTGCTTGGATGTGCTCTCCTATGCTGCACATAAAATTGGCACTAAAGTTCAGATGGCCTGATAGCTACTGAGACTTTAATCATGGGCATCAAAAAGTTATCAGTGTCACTCTGTTAAACATTCTTCAAGGCCTTATGGCTTAACGAAATATCACAAGAAAATGTAGTAATTTGGAAGTTTTCTGCATCATCTCAAAGAACAAAAACACAAAATACCTACACATGTGATTGTTTAGGGGTTCATACTGTTCACAAAGTTACTTAATGTACATGTATTTACAAGGTGTGCATGTGGTTTCTCTTTTCTTCAGCATCGTGCAAAGACAGACTGGAAAAATGGCACCATGGCTGGGGCGCTAACTGGAGGACTAATAGGATTTAGAGGTATGGGTGGCAATCTTTACAGATTTTTATAGAAAGCAGCTACAAGTCTTCCACCTTACAATGATGGATTGTGCCCCGCTCCAGTGCCTTGATACGGGAAATCTAATCACTTACTGCAATGACTACAGTGTTCGGCCACTAAAAAGTGAGGTGGCAGGTTCGAATTTCGGCCACGGCAGCCGCATTCAAATAGCAGAAAAATGCAAGAAACACTCGTGACATGCTTTTTTTTTTTAATGCATATTGAATAACTTCAAGTGGCCAGAATTAATCTAGAGCCCTCCACTGCAATATCTCCCAAGGGCCGCTGTGTTGCTTTTGGCCATTATTTCATGTCGATCACCTTCATCAAATCAAGTAAGCTTGGTACAAAGTCCACGCTCATCAAAAACAAGCAATATGAGCTTATTTCAGTCAGGAGGGTAATGTGTAAAGGAGGAATGGACACCTAAAATTCTCCTTTTATCTTTTCTAAGATATATATATATATATATATATATATATATATATATATATATATATATATATATATATATATATATATGCATCAGTACCAATCATCGAAAGAGGTTGATCTTGGCAGACATGTTCCAGGCTACTTGTACCTGAGTAGAGTAACAGTGTATGGGACAGGAGAAATGGAATCAACAAGTGAAGCGCTGATCCAATCAACTTTTATTGCACAGAAGGCAATATGTGTGTAAAGTGGCTCGAAGAAGAAAAAGAGGGGAGAAGACAAAAAAAAGCACGGAAGCCAATTCGAACAGGTGAAAGAAACACTGTTTCTTTTGGAGTGTGGTGACATGGATAGCGCGCTCATGCACATGTCAACTTTCCTGTTGTTACAAAAGGCTTCTTATATTTCGCATGCATGCTGGCCCCTGTAATGGATTGGTATCCTGCACTGCTTAAAACAGTGCCTCAGAGCCAGAGTGGGAGCTTTAAACTGGCATGTTGTCGAGGCAGTCACTGAGGTACCAGCTATTTTGGCCACTGTAACAGCAGCCACACAAAAGAATGATTTCGTACACAATGTTGTG
Organism: Dermacentor variabilis; assembly: GCF_050947875.1. Lineage (NCBI taxonomy): Eukaryota > Metazoa > Arthropoda > Arachnida > Ixodida > Ixodidae > Dermacentor > Dermacentor variabilis. Next base: position 47,919,451 of record NC_134570.1, on the reverse strand, counting down.
GCAGCCTTCAATAAATGTTACAGTGAATCTGTTAAGGGGAGTTTCACCGCTTTTGTGTGGTGAAGGCCGGTGTGTGGCGGCATGCTTGATGCGGCAGCAACGGAACTTGCGTCAGAGTCCTGAATTTTCGCTTTGAAATATAATTATCAAGGATTGCATAATAAAATTTACCTGATGAATATGTTACTCAAATAGACTACAACTCCATTGTGGGCTTTTTTTAGCCAGTAATTCATAATTATTGTTCCTCGTTGGAGGTCAGGTAGGAGTTTGAATGGCTGTGGCTTTGGAAATTAACTGCCTGGTCAGCAACACAGTATGCTTCATATCCTCAAGTTGGTCGTATGAGTATGCCTAAAGTGTCTGTAATGAGTCATCACTAAGAATTCATCATGATCATTCACACCGGTTACTTGAGGAGCTCGTGCGACTGGCGACTCAAGGCAACCAAAGTCCACACCGGCAAGTGTGACCTGCCCGTCAGCTCACTGAAATATCTCACAAAAGATGCCGTTCACGTCTGCTCACAATGCCATCGCCATGTAAAATAAGTGTCCATGTATACAAATGTACTGTTTCTGCGCATCCGATTGGTTCATAATCTTTGCAACTGCGGTTGCACAATTGAAAAATCTAGCAGTGATCGACTAACCCTAAACTTGCTTTTTGGCTAAAGCAACCATTTAAGACTGTTTGCACCAACTTGATCGCATGACCTCTACAAGTCGCCTGTGTGAATGAGCTCTTAGAACTCCCTTGTGAAGCTTTGCCATCTTTGATGTCAGTTGCTCAAATGGGCATACATCTGTGAAGCGTTTTTTCTAATGTGTTTCTTATCACACTTGTGTTGGCCAGTATCCTTCCTGTTCACTTCGTGGCACACAGCAAAGATATTTATTTATGTATCTATTTATTTATTTATTTATTGTCAAAAAACAACTCTGATGACGCCCTTTTCTTCTACCTTTTTCAAGCAGTGTGACACTGTGTGCACATGTGGAATGACTGAAGTGCGCAACTGCAAAGTTTCTTCCTTTCGAGTTGATATTCTCAATTTTTGGCCATTTATCTCAGCTAAAATACATTCAGCAGTAACAGAAAGCAAATTGTCCAGAAGACTGGCGATTCGCAGCTTATGCACCTGTGACCTGAAGCTGCTGCGAAACCGTTCTCTGAACAATTCGACAAAGTAGCTTTCTTGCATGTTTTCGCATCGAATGTGTATCGCGGTAACCAACAGTTTGCACCTTGCAGCATTTCTATGCACTGCAATATACTCCATTTTACTCTTTTGCCTGGCCAAAGCTATAAAAGTAGCGTAATCGTAGAAGTCTCACTTGCATTAATTGTTTTTGGTCTCTAACACTTTCTATGGAATAACTACTTTACATACTATTACAACTACTATTCATGAATGTAAGGTTATGTCATATTGTGCACCTTTGTTATTCCAGTATTCGGCATGCTACCACATTTACTTGAATGTAGGCCGGTATTTTTAAAATAAAACCTGCACACAAAAGTTGGGAATTGGCTTAAATTCTGAGGATGTGGTTTGACCGCAACTGCCGAACACTGAACTACACTTCAAGGCCACAATTTGGGAAAACAAGGGAACAAATTTTTCAACTGTGCTGTGGAGCAGGTGGCTTTCACCGTACTGCAAAAAAAAAAAAAAAAAGAAAAATGAACACCATGAGGTAGAAAAGGATGTTGCTGATTTGATCAATCGGGAAGTAAATAGAAGTGGCAATGTCTGCAATGACCGAGATTATACTAGTGAAGGTAAAGGAGGCAGGAAATGTTCGAGGTGTGTTTTGAAACAAGTTCAGACACCTCTCTATTTTGACATGTCATCAAGCCGTATAAACACTCCATGTTCTTTTTTGCAGTCTAATGCTTTTCTCATTCAGCTTGCATTGAAGCATTTTTTTTTTTTTTTTTTGAGGGTCAGTGTGGAATTTCTGCCTGCCTAGATTCAAGTAAATGTGGTATGTTTTGGTCACGAACACAAGCTGTTTTCATTAGTCACAGAAATGTGTTGCTTCGTTCGTTCAGTAGTAAATAGGTTCAAATCTGCAATACCTTATATGTCATAAATACGTCATATTTTATGACTTAAAGATGCAAGACCTAATGTTACATAAAATTATGTGACACATACCTATATGTTTCATACATGACACCCAATATTTTTGTCATTGAGCAGCAAAAGTCTCTTTAGCCTCTGTAGTGTTGCTTGCTATGTATCAAATGACGTATTGGCATAACCAATTCAGCGATTGAAACCACGCGGTAACAGGAAGGTTATCAGCTGACTGGGTGCCCATTGACTCTACATTGTGATGCCATCTCCAGCCTTGTGTGCCAGCTTGTGTGTCTGGTCACCAGAGCTGGGCAGCATCAGGATTGGGTCAGTCATGCAGAGCGATAGACCATCTAAAAAGACCAAGTGATGATGGCTTCCTGTTCTCTGCAAGAAATTCAAGTTGTCCATGCAGGAAATACTCCGCACCCATGGCAAGCACAATTTTCTCGTGATCCTAGACGAGTGTTCTAAAGGAAAAAAACTGCACTTCAAATCTTCAAGTTATTTTTCTTAATCGCAAGAAAAACTGGTGCCAAGGGCACCATTTCAACCGATATACTCGCAGCAATGAAGATGAAGTCATAAAGACTTTTTTTTTTTTTTTGTCTTTGCAGCTGGTCTAAAGCCTGGTCTCCTGGGTGCCGCAGGCTTTGCGGCGTTTTCAACACTGATTGATTACTACCTGCGATGACACCTAGTCAAGCTAATGTGTACATACTATAGTAAATATGATTCATCGTATTATTCACTATGCACTTGGTTCTTGTTTATTAATAGTGTAATAGTGGCCAAAGCTCCGATACTACCTGTACAGCAGAACATTGTGCCATTGCATGTGTGGACTTTATTTCCATTCGCTGGACAGTTTAGTACATTGAAATGAAGGGCATGTTGTGTGAAATCTGTAGGGACCCGACTCTAGATTTATGTGGGATGGAAACTTATCACGATAGCAATTATATGGACGCGCATTTGCGCCGTCAGCACTTCCGCTGCCACCGTCCTGCTGTCTCGCATGCAGAGAGTTGGAGGAGCTTCGGAGACACGGGAGTGCATTTGGCTGCATAAATGACAAAGCCAGTTGGATGCGCCATCAGCGCTTTGCTCAATCAGATTTGTGGCAGAAGCATTATGGCATTCGGCCTTCCCCAGCTGTCATGGGCATTCTGCACTTGAAACACTACACTCACACTGGTGTTCTACTATGTTCTGAGCAGTACATAAACATCAAGCTAACATTTGACTAACATAAGTTGGCACTGAATAACGCCAACGGTTTCCCGTCGATTTCATCTCATGCACCACCAAGGCAAGACACCTGAAATGCCCTGGCATTGCGAGATACCTGGTAGCTACTGAGGTGCTGTTCCTTCTACCCAGCAGGGTTTCTTTGCGTGCTGCCTCACTGCAACATGTCACACCCACGTTTACTTAGAACACTGTTACAGAAGTTCAAGCACAATGATCAGCCATGCTATCGCTGCCACTGCTTCACCCTTTGAGCAAAACTGAGAAATTTTTGTGTATGTGGTCCTCATTGTCTCGGTGGTACCGTGTTTTGTCTGACTTTAGTTCTCTAAAGCCATCGCAGAGGTGCCACGCAGCTTTGCTTGTGCTACTACCAAACAGGCCTACAAGCTGTCATGCATGCAGTTGGAACCCAAAGGAGGTTCAGGCCGTACCATACTGCATCTCTGCGACAGAGATAAATCTCACAGTTTTGTACATTCATACAGCATCTACTGTACTGGAATAATTGTCCTCAAGCCACAAACTCGATTCTTCAAAACTCCCCCTGGTTCTGCCATGAAGCACTCAAATTGGTAATTGAGACACTTACCACTGCTACAGCAATGCGGTCTTTGTGACAGCAAAACCAATATATGGTGCATGATAAGTTTTTATTGCAAAAAGAAAAACAGATAAACAGTGGACAATCGATGTCATGATTATATCACAGTATCTTCCTCATTATTCATCATAAATATTACTACAGCATCATTGTCTTCATTAACAATTACAGCTTGTCGCAAATGCACGTCTACAAAGTGATTGTCAACACAACATAGCATCCGAGAGAAACAAATTTAGTTGCGTCACAAACATTGCAATTGCTTCGCTTAAGTATGTGCAGTTTTTCTCGTTTCACTCTATCGTTTAATACATACAGCATCGCAAGAAAATTCATGGCACTTGATAAAAAGGAAGTGTGTTACGAGCAGTAGGGATGTATGCATGTCTTTTGTACACTTTGTATGCTAACAAAAATAAGTGCTCAACTCTAACAAAACAAGGCACGCGGTGGCAACACAACTTGTGTCCTTCAGCAGAGCGGCAGTGTGCTGCTGTGGTGCATCACTAAAGTCACATCCGTGCTGAAAAGAAAAAGGGCGACACCGTGGCTTTTCCTTGGCAGAAAGCTTGAGTGCTAAATGACTCAGCAAGTCCGTGCGCACCGGTCGGTCAGCATTGCTCAGGCGCAGCCATGGCAACCTGCGGTGAATTCAGTGCAATTGTTAAGGTTCTGCAAAATACCCCACTTGCACAGATACAACATGGAATATTTTGGTGATATTACCAGCTCAAGAAAGCAGCTGTTCGAAAAAGAAATTACAAATTTTTCTATCTCCTTTCATTTGGCAGAGAAAGCCCTTCTTGGTGGACTTTTACACAGTATACAAAGTGCGCGTGCTGCTGTTTCTCTAGTGATTCTGAATGAGGGGAGGTGGGTCCACAACAGTCAAGAGAGCACCATGGCAATGTCCAGCAAGCTTATTCAAAAGGCCTATATGGTGTAGGCTTATACACCAAGCTAATTAACTGCGCTGTAAAGCCAGCCTCTCAGTTTCGTAGGGCAAATCGCACACTCGTGCACGGGAGGGACAGTGCTGCAAAAGATGTCGGAAGTCGATGAAACAAATTGTGCGTCATGCATATGCTAGAACACTCGAATTTAAATTCATGGCTATAGGTTGCGTTGAAATTCTAATAGTATTGTGTGCACATTATGTTTTCTAAAGTACTCGTCGCACTGCTTCGATCACGCTTATTTTCGATAGTCGCCTCTGCAACAATGTCTATTTGAAGGGACTGTACGGGTCTCGCTGTAGCCTTGTGCTACTTTTGGGTGGAGAACTGTTTTCTTTTTCTTCAATTATGTTCAACTCTATTAGTAAGTTAACTTCTAAAATAGGACTATGGCCACTCCCAATGTAACACGAAGCTTGGTGGCCCAGAAAAAATTCGGAAACAGGGGATGGCTGGCAACAGTGCCCTGAATTTCTCCTACCAGTTTACCATGACACCAAGAGTTCCGCCAGGGTGTATTTGGCTCTATTTATTTATTGGCAAGGAAGAATTTCATTGCCTTCTAAAGGGACTGAAGAGGGCCTTGGGTGTTTCGAGAACTTGTTCAGCAACAATATGACCCAGGCATGAGAAGGTACCTTGAATTCCGTGACATCATATTGACATATTCAAGCTGAGGGTAAAATGACAAATTCAATGAAGGTGAGCTTGGTTTTCATTTTCTGCACTAGTAATTAACCACTTTCTACAAAATGAATGAAAGTTTTGTTTGGAAACAATACTTTACCAACTTAGACTGACTTTGTGTTTCTCGTTAAGGTCCCTTTAAGTTAACATGTTCTTTAACTGTTGTGTTCTGATTTACTTCTTTTGTGAAGCTCTCTTGGCGACACTTTTCATGTAGCATGCTTCTCTTCTTGCATTGACATGTGAGAAAGGTGTTATGATAAAGTGTTTTACCACTATGAGATGGCCATTCTTTCCCTTGATGATTTCGGGGTTGGCTCCCATGTTGAAGTCTATTGTTCCTTGCTTGCCGCCACAGAGCCTGTGGTCCACACTGAAAGGCCCAGAAACCAGATTACTGCATTGTCACTCTGATAATCATCACAGTTATATGTATACTAGATTCATCAGCTGATTACCTACAAGGTAGTTAAAGATGATGGGGTTTAACATCTCAAAGTGGCACCTTTTAATTCTCAAGTTCTTCTTTTTTTAAAGTGCACAATATTTCCCAAAATTTTTTACTTTGGTATTTTTTTAAGTGTAATTTTCTCATTCAATAAAGACTTTATTGTATCATTTATCCATTGTATTCAATGAAAACGTTAACTATGTACAAATCTGCAATAATGTTCTCTAAACTTGTGATGACAAAATGAATGTAATATGTATACTAAATAGATATACGAGTGGCCAAAGCCAGCAGTTATCAATGGAACGAGCTGATGCATATGTGTCATCGCAAAGTGTGCCGTGAACGAGCAAGAGTTGTCCTTGCGACATGGGTACAAAATGTCAGAACAAGTATGCAGCTCAGCCTTGAGGTTAAAAAATTGACATGCCCCAAAATCCAATATACAGGAATTTTTGTATCGTGCTCCCATCGAAATGTGGCCACATGATATAACTTAATCCCTCAACCATTTGCTCAGCAGCAAGACAACATTACCTGTCAGCCAGTGCGACGAGTGATCACAAGGCATTTGTGAGAAGTTACAATAAAGATCATTTGCAGCTAGAAAAAAAATTCCTAGAAAGCTTGTCATCATATAGCTATCAAATTAAGGTGTTCAGGTAATTGAGGAGTGCTTTCATACATACCATGTCAAAATTAACTGTTCTAGCTTTATTTTTTCACCAAGCAGTAACAATGTGTCTGTATACGTCTGGCTTCCTGGCAAGTATTTGGCTTGACCTTAATGCTGTCTGCGTCACATTCTGCCTTGTGTCCTTGCTTAGGCAGGCTCGTTGAACTAGGCAGACTGCAGAAACACTGACGTGTTGAGATTCCAATGAATATTAGCAAATGTCGAGTTGCGAAAGTTACTTTTTAGCCCTTTACTATGATGCGGTAAATGAAGTCGTGACAAATTGCCATTTAATTTATGAATACACTGCCTTAGTAGTTACTATGAACACAGTGTACAGACTCTCTTCTTTTGTAGTCTTTCTTTTACAAGCTGTTTTTGCAAACCGATCTGAGCCACACGGAACTCACCAGTTATTCTTGTCGACAGAGACAATGTTCCTGTGGCCATAGGCCATGGCAATCTTAGATACCGCTTCCACCAAGTGGGACCCCATGTCAACTATGAGGTCTCCCTGCACATGAAATGATCGGTTGTAAGATAGATGAGCAGTTGTTAAACACACAAGTCATGTACACACAGTGTAAATTGCCATGTGCTATGTCGTCTGCATGCTTTCAGGCAGCCTCCTGAATTATGCATTCAGTTCCCGGGAGAGTTCGCATATTTACATCATACAGAAAAATTGTTGCGCAATTTTGCCACCTGTATCCGTTCAGTAATACCATTCCACTATACTACTACTATGCTAACCGTTCTACTATACCTAAGCTAAGTATTCAACCAGTGCAACATGCTTCATAGAAAACCAGAGTGCCTCTATAGTGAAAGTCACAAGGACACAGTCATGATGTACAAGAGGACATTGCACTATCACGTAAAACAGGACATGGAAAGGAACATGAATAAAGACACACCGAACGCTAGCGTCAACTGGCTTTATTCTCAGGAGGACACGAACATGTATGCAAAAAGACGCGTGCTGCATGATCAATCCCTGAAGTGCATGCGCCATGGCACCTTATTGTGCAAGAATTTTATTTCTTTTGCCATCAAAGACACGTTAGGTTTGCTGACGCAGGCCTCTTTTCCTGATGAATAAGGAAGGCCTCGAGTAGTTCATGCTTTCTCTGATCTGTGCTAGAAGTAATAACTTGAGTCTTATCAAAGAGCGGCATGCATTCATTCTCACAGCGCTTGCAATGTGCCGCCAAGTGCACAGATCCCGATGGTGCCTCGACAAGCAGCTTGTGCTCCATTAGACGAACACTGGTACACCGGCCAGTTTGGCCAATGTAGAAACTTCCGCACGACAGCGGAATTCTGTAAACCACATTTGTCCTACACATCAAATTTTGAAAAATGCGGGGCGCAAAATGTTTTGCAATACAGTAGTTGTAGCAATCTGAACATCTTAATGAACGCAGTGTCGTTTTGTTTTTGTTTTTCTCACCTGTTGTGCACTGCATGTCGTTATGTTAATACTAGCAATATGAAGTGTAAAATTTGGCATGCTGTGAAAGTAGCAATTCTACAAGCTCTTACATTAGATGCACAATTTGGCAGTGAAAAATCATACGTGTAAATTGTAGCCATTTTGTAGCGTAAGTGATAGAAATCATTAGGCTTGCGATTCTGACCACCTAAAAGAAACTATTTCTTGTTTAAGCAGCAGCCAATGCTGTCACTGCTTCTTGTTCTTATGAACTGCCATGCATTGCACAAAATTATTCTTTGGCTCTTCATAGTCATGGTACAGCAGCTACTGTATTGTTAAATTTGCAATACCTTGTCCTGCTTCATTTCCTGTGGTATCCTGAACAGAGCCAGGCCATCTGTCAAGCTGCTCACAGTGATTCCTGTCAATGGGCAAAAAGAACATGTTCATGAGAGTTTTTAAACCATGTCTAAACAACAATATGTTGCAACAGCAGTAAAGCTAATTAGCACAAGGCTGGAAAGCATTTCACATTTTATATGCCCTTGAAATAACCCTTTATGTCTGTGTAGCAGAAAATATTTTCCTGTCCCCGTACCATCTAGTTCTAAATTGGTAAAGAGCACTACCGGGACAGGACGCCTTAGGCGCCCTGTCCCATTCTCTTCCCTTGTGTGTGTCCATTTATTTGGCGTCTTTATATTTTATAAAAATCCACTAGCTTGGTTCATACCATGAATAGATTGATTGACTGTCAGTCCTTCAAGAAATCTCAGGCTATTTCATTGACTTGAGGTGGCTTACAAATAGAAATTCAAGAGCACTATGTATGCAGAGTACAGCATGAATGTGGATACTAAAAGTATATTTACAACACAATCAAGGAATGATCCGAGTCATTGTATATTGGTTGTAGAACTAATTCCAGAATAATTTAGCCTTCACTTGGTTTTCTGTTTAACATCCATGACCAGAGGCAATGTGCAGAGCAAAGCACCTTGGTCAACCTTTCTTCACAGCTTAATTGTGCATAGCCGGAACGCATACAAGCAAACCAAAAAGACGTGCACATGGAAATGGTGCCCACCCTCGAGTGATTTGAGGGGAATGCGATGCTTGGAGCGGAAGTCCTTTCGGTCCAGCAAGTAGAGGGCAGCATCGGTCAGGACGAGCACTCGGTCACGTGGCTTGTAGCCATGTCTGTCATACTTGGTCACCTCCAGGCAGTACTGCACGTGTACAGAGATAAAAAGCAACCACACCTGAAAGCACACTGTTTCTAATAAATATTCGTAATGTGCATGTTCACACGAACGAAACAGAGAAGATAGGAAGCTACAGTCTTTTGCAGTGCAGGCAAGAATTCAAAAAGCATGCCCAGCAGTTCGGCCATACCTAACAGCAGGTTTGCACATGGAATATGCAGCCAGAAACCGGTGGCTTAATTAGACGTGCTGGATGTTTTAAGATCAGGGGATCTCTTGTGCTATTCTTTATGCTTATTTCTGTGCCACATAGAAATGACTTGTGCAATACACCTAGTGGTGCTGTATGTTAAAGAACGGAAAGTTGGGCTAGCTGGTACGGTAACACCAAAAATATGCTATATGATGGAATGCTAAACCATTACAAGATGTGTTAAGTTGTAGCAGCGCCCACTTAAAGAAGTTACGAAGTAACAAATGAGTGCTGTTAATTTACATGGCATGCTCATGAAACATCGAAGCATGCTAGTTCAAGCACTCTCATGACCACAGTTCAGGCTGTACTGTGCAAAGCAGTACCTAATTAGGACAGCTGAATGCACTGCACTGCTCGTGTTGCAGGCAGTGCAGAACTATGCTAAGCCTTGCAGCGCCGAATTATAATGCATGCCACCACCAACAATGCAATTCCCGTAACACTGGTGTCACGTCAAACAACGTACAGATTTCACATTCAAGCTTCTAATACACACATGCAGTTTGTGAAAGGAACAGTACAGCGCTTACCATAGTCACCTCACCCTGGTGTTTGACAGACTTCTCAAACATGTTCTCTCTCCTGAGTTCCAGCTCCTGAGCTGAAAAACGTGGGAAGAAAACAGATGTGCTGACTGATTCCTTTTGAAAGTGCTATTTCAGCAGTATCCAGTATATTGTGCTTCATGCGCCTCACTTTTCATTTCAATGAAAGTTTAGTGCCACCTTGAGATTATTGCATTGCAAGAGCACGTGCATTGCTCAAGGCACACAAAACGCGTGAATGCAGGAATGAAGACTGGGAATAGATTCGAGACATGTCTTGAGAAGCTTCATGCAGTACACATCTGATAAATGTGTGTGATGTAAATGTAGATGTAACTGTGCATTATTGTTTTTTACCTAGACACCAACACACTAACTATAGGTTATCTAAGCGCTACACTTTGCCACTGTATACAGTGCATTGAACATGTTTTAACATTCACTGCATAAGCTTGTTCCAGATTTTAAGGCAATGTGACCCCAGCTGGCAGGCCACATGCCATGCGTGCCCTATTTACTTATGTAAGGCCCATCATATGAGAGGCCCACACCCCCGTATGAAAATTTAAAAAAATGATGTTTCAGTAAACGCCACTCGCATAAGTAAGTAACCATAATGATGTTGCAAAAGTGCACAGTGGTTTATGAAGGACACCGTATCGGAAGGCCCCAGATTCATTGCGACCACCTAGGGTTCTTTGACGTGCATCAAAATCCAAGTACACGAGCATTTTGCCATTTGTCGTCGGTGAAGTTGGCCACTGCAGATGGGCTTGAATCCATTATCTACTGCCCAGCACAGCAACGTCATAGCCACTGAGCTGCCATGACATGTTGCTTGTCATAGTAGTACGTACATACATTTGTGTGTCTGAATGCACGTATTTGTGTCTCCTTCTGCATGTCCATATTTGCTTTCATGCTTGTGAGTAGCTGTGAATATGCTGGTACATGGTATTTAAAACAGAAACAGCGCATTCCCCTGATTTGTGTGTCACACCCCATGAATGTGAAAAAAATGTAACTGAGAGCACAATTTCCATAAGTACAGTAGCTTCCTATAACATTTATCAAAGATGCTTTACACAATGTGGTCGTCTGTGTAGAGATCATTCACAAAGATTACCCCAAACAACCATATGTTTAGAACCCAAAGTTGGGCAAATTTATGTGCCCTCATGGTTGACTACAAACAACACAAATAGACAAAAGCATGAGAGGTAGACTGGACAAGCACTGGTTCAATATATGCACCTTCATATGCAACTCAAGCTAGTTGGTACTGATTCATAGCTAAAAGAACAGTACGAAATAAAACTAGGACAAGAAAGGCACTCATCCTGGTTTTCTTTTGCGCTGAATTTTTAGCTATGAATATGTACCTCTCATCCTTTGTTTATTTCTTTTTTGTGCTGCTTAGTCAACTACAACCACACCTTGTGTGAGCAGGTTTGCTAAGCCACTTACACAGCCTGTTCTCCTGGAACTCCTGTGGCACCGATTTCTTGTAGCTCTGCTTCTTGCCATCAAACAAAGCCTCAGCTTCCACCTTCCACTCCATCTAGGTTGACATCCCCAAGAAAAAGAATGGATCACAAACCATGCAGACCGGCGAGTCGCACTGACACGCTTGTAAACATTGCTGGACGGCAAACTCACCAGTGCTTTCCTCTTCGGAGTGACAGACCTGCAGAACTTTCTCACCAGCCACTTGCGATGAAGGTCATGCAGAAGCTCGGAGGCCTGCCAGTTAAAAGAAGCGCATGCACTAGGCTCACTAACTATTAACATTAATAGACAAAGAGCGTTATAGCTTAAGAACTATGGGAACGTTCGTACATATCGGGGCGAGTAGTTAAACATTGTTATAAGCAGGTTTCAGACTGCTGACTTCTTCGAGTTGCTTGTAAAGCTTTGCAGTCACTTGTCACATATCTTCGGGATTGTTGGTGTTCAGATATTTTCTAATGCACAAAGTTATACCTTCATGTACATTATCATATTTGCGAACTCTTTCATATGGTCAAATTTCCAGCTGGCATCAATTGGCGCATTCATTCAGATTAATTACTTTCAGCAAAAATTAACACAACCCAACAACTATCTGTCACATCTGAATGCAAGGTAGTGTTGTAATTAGAGATGCAAGTCTAGCAATTTTAACATTCTTTAACAGTTTTTCTCAGTGCATTTAGAAAAAGCTCCCAAAACAAGCGCAAAAATATAATGTTCAATGTGGATTACAAGTATGACCTGGGATATTATGTAGATTAGTTGAATGAAATACTCACTTATTCTTTGGCTGTGTTTAGGTGAGCTATACCACTTATCTTGGCTTGTGTTAAGAGGCTAATCCACTTGTTGACTCATATGCATCTGGTCATCCTTATTTGTAATAAAAATCGCATGATACCTAATGTTTCATACAATCAGGTTGTACTTCCAGGAAAAAAAGAAAAAAAAAAAAAACGCCATGGTTGCTCACTGGCTATGGTGTTGAGCTGCTGAGCACGAGGTCACAGGATCGAATCCCGGCCACGGCGGCCACATTTCGATGGGGGCGAAATGCGAAAACACCCGTGTACTTAGATTTAGGTACACGTTAAAGAACCCCAGGCGGTCGAAATTTCCTCCACTATGGCGTGCCTCATAATCAGAAAGTGGTTCTGGCATGTAAAACCCCACAATTTAAAAAAGACAACATCTCAAGATATCTTCAATAAAGTATAGCATGGCATTCCATTCACACTGGGTGACAAGTCATTTGATCACAAGTGTTATTGGTCCTTATTTCTTGTCTATGTTTTTTTCTGCAGTGCTGTGTATATTTGTACCATTCGTATGCTGCACAATTGTATTAGTAATTCCCTACTCCTTCCATAGCCCTAAATAGGTCTGCAGTATGTAAAAAATAATTTAAAAAATTTCAGCAAGCTGAACTATCCATATATAGTGTTATGCTGGGACACCAACCTCTTTGCACACAAGTGGTGCATTGGGCCATGTCTTATCCAGGACGCTCTTGGGCAGGTTTGCTGCCAGCCTCCTCAGAAACTCCACTCGCACTTGCCGCACAAACTGGTGGAAATCAGAACCACATGCAGTTAATAATCCTAACTGTCTACCACAACAGAAACGATTAAAAACACCCCAGCAATGAAACAGAATGTATAATTTATTTGCAAATTGTTTTGTTGCACCACAAGAACAACACCACATATGCGTGACCCTTTAGCGGTGGAGTAACAAAGCTTCCAATAAAAGAGAACAGTACAGCTGCAGTTGAGCACTGAATGCATGGATGCATGGCATTTCTCGTGTGCTGAATCTGTCATGAATGTGTGAACCTGCATCACGAGTTAATCCATGCCAGAATATTTAATTTCAATCTCCTCTTCAGAGTTTCAAGGTCACAGAGAGATCCTCTAGAGTTTAAAGCATTCCCAGTTCTATTGGTTGATCATAGTTGTGCTGTTGTCATTCATAAGCTGCCTTACAAGATTGAGCTGCGTCCGAGTGACCAGGAAAGTTTTGCAATGATCAGCCTTCTTAACGTTTCAAATTTCAGAATGTGTACAGTGCAAGGAGTTGCAAACGTTAATTGCTACCCTTTTCTTTGCATCCACCTAATGTCATGTATTACGCAGGACCTGACGTACAGACGTTGAACATTTGTTCACGCCTCTCAGAAGACCCCTGGGCATAGTTAGTATTTTTGAATAGTGTACACGAGCTTCAATTAATGCCATTTGGTCAATCAAGGAAAAAGCAATCTTCATTGGCATGGGCAGTACATTTCAACAAACTCAAAAATGTTTAACATAAACATGCTTACACATTGCTACTAACAGTTCCAAGATTTGTTCCTAACACGCTGTCAATAAACAAACGCGCTGTCACTTCTGCAACTAATTTTGCTTACCCTTGCATTCACATCATTCTCTGGCTCATTCCTTGTGATGAAGCCCTTGATGAATCTGCAAAACAATCATAACATCAGGTGAAGTGTAATTGCAGTGCATTTATATTTGCATGCAGCACAATAAGATATTTAAGGCAAATGCCTTAGATCTCTATGTTTCATGGTCGCCTTGTGAGGTGTAGAAAATCGGAGCGCTTGTGTCACTGCTCGTGTGTTCATAGTCTTCATAGTCATCTCCTTTCACACTGATGCCATTAATCATACCAAAAAGAGGTACAGTTAATTAATATAGAGCTAATTAAGGCACTCGAGCCCACATTTGGTGGATGTCGAACCTACGACCATTAGTGTTAATTAGGGTGAAGCTGATTAGAGCACAGGTAATTAATAGAGCTAATTAAGGCACTCAAACCCACGGCCTTTGGTGTGAGGAGAGCCCACAGCCTTTGGTGTTAATTGGGGTAAAGTTGATTAAGGCACAGTTAATTAAGGGAGCTTTAATTAAGACACTCGAGCCCACAACCTTTAGTGGGAGAAAACAATAAGAAGTAATAATGCATTCTAATCAGTAACTCAAGTAATTTAATGGATGTCTCTTGAGCACGCAGGTTTTCACCTTTACCCTCTTTGGCATATGCTAAAGTGACTGTCAAATGTTTTTTTTTTTTTTTGTCTGTGCGCGTGTTCGGGAAAAGTATTCAAATACAGTTGAGAGGAGAAAAAAGCTGCTCCACAAGCGAGGCAATTCAGCCAGAATTTCACAGTGGACGTCAGGTCACATCCAAAACTATGTAGAAAGGTAGATGTGCAGATTAGCAACATAAGTAGATGTACTATTATACTCTGTTCAAAAATAAAACAATCAAACAAACTAAAAGCGGACAAGGCCTTGCAGCAGACATTTCACTTGTGAAATTCAGAATGACGTTTCTGCTGTCTTACTGACGACATTCCATGGAAGCGTGAAGTATAATAATTATCACTAACTGCATATGACACACAAGCCAATGATTAAATTTTAAATGTCAACATATTGTGCAGAAAGGGCACTGATCTGACCACAGACTGCAACAGAAAAATTAGTACCTTGCAATTAGAAAAATTAGTGTTTGGTTACACTTGCCCATTTCTCTACAACAAACCAACCACCAGTTGCAGCACCTTGGGCACAAGCATTCATACTCTGAAATGCCGCACTTTGATTTTTTCTTCTAATCTTTGTCTAATTACAGCCTTTCTTTTTTGACGTTGATTGCTCAAGCACATACCTCCTGATGACAGTTGCTGCATTCCTCCTTTTTTCCAGCAGGCACTGAGCTTGGTACCTCCGCCAAGAGTTCTCAATCAGAATCGCTGCAGAAACCGAAATGTTCTGCTTTAAAATATATCTTCTTGACACTTGATTAATCTCAACAAGATTGCTGGAAGTTTAGAAGGCTTCGTTCAAATTTCCATGTGCTACCTCAGCTCTATGCAAGCACACAATGAGTTTTAGCCATAGAACCACAAGTTCTATGCAACCAGAAGTATGCCTAGCTGCGAAAATGTGCCACCAGAAAGTGAAATATTGCTTTCACAGAGTTGTCAAGAGCTACACACCTGCTTTCCGCATCTTCAGGTACTTCTTTCTCGCAGAGTAACATCGAAATTCTGCTTGAATGACAGATGCTGGAAAAAATGCAGAAAAGGATAAGTACCATAACATCCAGAGTCATTGCCCATCCCCAAGTTATTTGATTTATTAATGGATTGTTTTGCTGATTTATTCAAGCTGCCGTGGGTGCTTTGTTGCTATGGTGTTGAGCTGCTAAGCACGAGGTCACAGGAAGAATTTTTATTTTCATTTGCATACATGGTTCGTGATAGCACAAAACTACGCAATGTCCAAGCATCTGAACTACTGGCCACTGAGTATTTCTATGCCTGGCTCAAGAACTGTTTCAGTTTATGCACCAAATAATTTTCCATAAACCTCTTTCTGGTAAATTTTACCTACTAGAGAGATGGGCCACTACTCGGAATATTGTATTAAGTCAAGATACTGAACTATTTTGCGTGCATACTAATTAAGGCACCACTCTCACTGCCAAATCTATGCTAATTAATTGTGCAATTCGGTGTTTGCAGTTACATTATTCACAGCCAGTGCAAGAAAACTGAGGAAAGTGCCACAGAATTCACGGTTGCAGCACACTTACCCAAGTAGTGCTTCTTCTGCTGAAATGCATCCTCTGTTTCAAACAATGTTCTCGGGAACCTAATGAAAAGCTTGGTGCTGAAAAGTAGCATTTTAGTAGGAATTAAAATCCTGTAACATTTATTTGCATTATGGAGCATTTTAGAGCAATAATGTAAAGAGGTATTACAACATAGTGCGCTGTTTATTAAATTTAGGAGTTCCTCTCTGTCATGTAAAATCTTCTTGTTCTTCAGAACATTTGCCTTGCCAAGGCAGTATTTTCTGAATTTAATTGTTTTATGTGATAGGCTGGTCTTTAAACATGAGACGAGGTCCTGCACTTACAAACCTATATAAATAAAGGCTTACAACTAAAATCAGTAATTTTTAAATGGTTGTCTCTTATCAGTCACCATGACAACCCTTTTTCAGCACAAAGTTTAATCCTCTCTACGGCATCAGGATGCATACTATGCCATTGAGTGTGAAGTCCACTGTCAACAAAATTAACTCAAATGATTGGGCAGGGCAAAGTATGCTCGATGAAAGACAGCATAAAAAATATTTTCTTAAAAGATACCGATGGGCTAGTTGGTGAGCCATGATATGGTGAACCAGTGCCTGTATATGTCCTTTCTATGTGTGTGTGTGTATACGTGTCAGATGTAAGTGCGTTGCTTCAATATAATGAAAAGTATACAGCATGCTTGCATGTGGCTGGCTGAGCATTAAGGTGAAGAGCGCATTGAACAGATAAAGTGTTGAGTGCATACTTACTGTCCCATGGAGTACTCTTCAGAGGCATACTTAAGGTGCTTGATTAGGACAGCCACACCTTCCTTGGCAGTCCCGCCACGGTACCTGGGCCAAGTCTCGGGGCAGAGGCACTTGTACCTCTCCAGAAACGTCTCGTACCGCCGTCTGTAGGCAAAGCCGGCGCGGCGCACCCTCAGGTTCTCCAGGAGGCCCAAGTATTGCACTTGGTGGCCGACAACCTTTTCATCAAACTTGGCTGAAGAAAAAAGAACGACAGTGTAGGAAGTGCATTGTTCAGTGGGATGCTTAAACAAGGAGAATGCATACATGCTCAATAAATAAGCATTATGCAGCACTGAGTCATCAAAGTTATTAGTGTGGTGCTTTTGTGACAAGTGCCGATCTTGCAAGAGCGGCTGAACTTACATTGTACAGCCTGTGGACAGCTTACCTAGCATACTACATACTACTGCTATCATTACAAGCTAGTAGAGATCTGGCAGCATTTTGGCACACAAAGAGTGAAAATTCATCTGGCATTCGACAACATTAAGAAACTTACGAAATATCATGTTCAGAGCATTTCGCCAGGAGATCAAGGAAAGCTGCCATTTCTTTAGATCTCCAGCTGCTGTGCACCATGTTAACAAGCTTCTGTGCACAGCCTGTACGGTCCTCCCGAAAATTCACCCTCTCCTTTGCCAGGGAACCCTCTGGCACGGCACATTTTCTCGCTTCTTTCAATGTCTAAGTGCTTTCCAATCTTGATCACTAATACATTTGTGTATGTCTTACAGTCAAGTGCCCTTGGAAACTAGGAGCCATACCACTGACAGGTTTTTTTATATGAAAGGCAACTATGTTAATGAGCACATTGGAAAAATAGGATGAAAAAAGTGCAGCATGATTGTGGCAACTGGCCTAATGTTGCAAGCAATGCTTACACTTTTTGAGGCCCAACATCTTCACATTTGCCGTGATGCAGGGAGATGGAATTGCTGATATAAGTACATTAGCAAATAGATAGTAGGTAGCACATAGATAGTACTAGGCACAAAGATACTAGGTTTGGTGAAAGGTGTTGCAACATATATGTATAAAGTTTCCTGGGCAATGGACAATGCTTCTTGTGCACTTCAAGTGTACCACAGTGCAGCCCCTGTCACCACCTCATAAACCAATTCCAGGCCCATGTGTCAGATGGCAAAATGTTATCTAAGAAAATTCACACTGCCTTTGGACGCAGCTTCAAAAGAAGGACGGACACACCAAGTATCACCAGCATACAGTGTTGAATATATGGGTCGCCGGCCTTCCTAGATAAAGTCTTGTCACATGGCACACAGGCTTGGAGTTAATCAGGAGGTGCTGGCTATCCACTCTGAATAGTTCCAATGCCTTATGAGAACTCAATATTTCCTATCTCTGTCATAGCCACACACACTTTAAAAAACACTTACATGCCTGCTTGTAGTCGTTCGGTTTGATGCAACGCACATACCAAGGCTCTTTGGACATCAAGATCTCCATCAGTTCCTGCAAACTCAACTTGAACTGTGTGGCTGCCTGGAGAGGGATTTAAAAAAGATGTTTGGACGTGATCTTGAAACATACATTGCATCTTGCACAGTGTGAAAGAAGGTAATGCTATGACTTTTTTGTGGACACAAGGTGTCCTCTGAACTTAAGTGGTGTACACTTACTGTGGGTGGCCGTTTCTTGCTCAGAAGTTCAGACTCTGGAAAAGCATCCTTGATGATGCTGTTGCCAGCCCCAGCCATTGCTTTCTTTAAGTCACGGAACAGCAAGTCGTTGTTCTTGTCAAGAAATCCTGAAAAAATAAATAATAGAAGAAAAACTTAACACAGATTTGTCTATGCAGCACTATCGAGCCAATAAGTGAACCAACACTGACCAGGAGGCACTCGAGCAGTTTGAGGGTGCAATAAAAATACGCCAGCACCATGTGGTAGAGAGTCCACGAAAATGCCATGACATTCTAAACAATCACAGACAGGCACCTGTATCAACGTTTGCTTTATCCCGATGCATCCAGCCAAGATCTGTCCATTGCAATGCATGCTAAAGGAGCACGTGTGCGCCTATGTTCTAGCATGCTGGTGTCTATAGTCAGGTCAGGAGCTCGACACGTGCGTCAAAATGAGCGGTGAAGTTGCTGACACAAAATTACAGTATGTGCTTCTGAAAACTGTTTCCCATATACTCGCTAGGCTGCGTTACGCCATTAGTGTTGGCAGGCAAAGTTCCAGTGC
Source organism: Dermacentor variabilis (assembly GCF_050947875.1). Taxonomy (NCBI): domain Eukaryota; kingdom Metazoa; phylum Arthropoda; class Arachnida; order Ixodida; family Ixodidae; genus Dermacentor; species Dermacentor variabilis. The sequence goes on along the minus strand of NC_134570.1, from coordinate 47,900,166 downwards.
TGCTAGCCCATACTGCCTTGAGAAATCAAATTAGAATGTCATAGCCCCTCGGTCATGACTGCAGGCCATATACTGCCTTGCTTATTTTACCCTATTGTTATTAGCATTTACTATTAGTATTTACCCCTACTCACCTTCTATCTTGTAGGTGACATCACCAGCATAATGGATGAGGCGGAACTCCTGCACAGAAAGAGCAAGACAAGACAATGACATCACTTGATGCATTGCAATAGTATTAGGAGATGGATTTCAGGAGTTACTGAATTCTCAGTTGATGCTGTTAAATGACCTATTAACGAAAATTAAAATGGACGCTTCACTTCTCTCACTTGTGAGAGGCAGTGAAAACAATGAGCAGACATATAAATGCACATCACCAAATGGGTCAACTTCTGTGTTACTCACATCCCTTCCAATGTTCTTCTTCAGCTTGTTGCTGGCGAGGTTGTGGGTAACAAAGTGAGGATGCATGCGAATGGTCTGTTCCATCTTGAAGAGGAACGTCTTGTCTGTGGCACCACCAGGCCTGAGACACTCCTCATCCTGCAAAGGATATCAGCTCATGTCACTTTCTTTGTGTTAGTACAGCCACTCACTCAGTGATTTCGTCATTCCCATATTCAACCTGACATCGTAGGCATGCTGCAGTCACTCACTACATCTAGTTGATGTCAAAGGGACACTAGAAAGAAACGCTATATCAGTAAAGATGGATAAAGGATGCTTTAAGAACTATATATTCATTAATTTTACAGAAATATGCTGATTGTTAAAGGAGAAACTGAAAATCAAAGTTCAATTTTGTTTAATTTCATGCCAAATATTTCAAAAAGACATCAAAATATTTTGTTACATATTTGGCCGTCGTGGCTCACCAGTAGTTCTTAAAACTTGCTAGGTTCAGTCTTTAGCTCTTTTAGAATACAATGTAGTTCATCTTTATTAATAAAAAAATAACTAGACCCAAAAAGATGTGTTTAAAACCCACGACTCCACCATGGGGATGTGCAGGAAATTCAAGACAGCATGGCCACCCACCTATCATTCTTGCATTTTTCTGGCTTACCAAGCACCTTCTCACAGTAAAAGTGGCTTTTTTGCTATTGCATGCTACTACACAGCTCAAATAGTTTTTGCCTTTAGTGTACCTTTAGGTTATCACACTTATCTTAAGTGAGAAAGGCTAAAAGGGGCATGAAAGCGTAGCTTAGCAAATGGTGTAGCACAGCCTGTACTTCCAGCACCAAATAAAATTTAACGTTGCGAGTGAGTGATGCGTTACAGTACAGCGACACGTGTCATATACTTTGAGAAACAGCAAGAGCCTACAAACAGCTCAAAGGTGCTCGCAGCCATCAGTATGAACAAACCATGAGCGACAAATATTCCCAGCTCACTGGTTATCTGGCATAAAAGGCACCCAAGGACAAGAGACATCACTATTTTGCTCGCTACACTCTACAAAAGCATGTGGTACCACAGTCTGAATGTACAGTACAAAAAGTTTTTCTCCAGGTCAGATTTTGCTTTCACTTGTAGCATGCACCGATTACACATCATTGTCATCACGGATATAAACGTGGTGCACACAGGTCTGTTCGGCATAATAAACATAGGCTCTCACCAACAAAGAGATGATCCCCTTGTGCTTTTCCTCCACGAGATCACAGATGACTTTGTTGTTGAAGTAGTTGATTGGCGTCCACTGCACAGAAACGTGTCGAGGTTCGCTTTTCATCTCATGTTATTTGGTGAGCCATGATGAGTAACCTTTCATATGTTTTCCACATTACAAATTTTCAATTACTGCCATGTCTGATAGTTGCATACTCTTATCTTCGAAGCTAAGCATATTTTCCTCAACAAAAGATAACAGAGATCTAGACTACTGTGCACATTCATTTACCTTGCATGGGGATACATCATCAGTCGTGCCGATGCAATTTACTAGCGTTGATTACCATTTGGAACACAATGAACATTATTCTGCGGACATCTGTAAACGGCATGTGTGGAACAATCTCTCTCGTGTAATGCTCAGATTGGTAATGAGTTAAACTGTGTCAGCATAGCAGTTGAAGTGCATTCTGCTGTGTTATACATGTATGAAACTGTGTTGCATACCTCAATGCCTTCTCTGTAGTACTCCTCCTGTTCGGACTTCAACGTGAGCTCAATGAAAAGCTGCTGCAGCTTTTCGTTGCAGTAGTTGATGCAAAACTGCTCAAAGCTGCAGAAGAAAACCAGAACAGAACAGTTTTGCACAATGCACTGGCCATGAAAAAGTAACATGGCTTTAATTAGAACATTTGTAGTAGACGCAATTTTGAAACCAACACACACTTCCTGTATTAGGCAGTGACAGTGTTCACGTACAAGCCCCAAACAATTTCTTTATGAAAATAGTTCTAGCAAGTGCAAGCCAAAGACAGCAAAAGTTTTTCAATAAAAGAAAAGAGTGAACCTGTTTTTCTTGAAGACTTCAAATCCATAAATGTCCAGCAAACCCATCAAAGTCCTCCGTTCAGATGAGCGAGTCTTCTAAAAGTAAGCACACTGCACATTAATTGTAAGCAACTTAACTCTATACATACATATCAAGTATGGCCCTTATAATCATGTACAAAAAATGACATGCAAAAGCTAGGTACTTACCAGGGGCTTTAATGACTGGTTTATTTTTTCGACCAGCCATTTGAAGAGGCGTTCATAGATTGCTTTGGCCAGTGCGTCTCGGGCATAGATGGCTTGATCACGGTTCAGTGGTGTTGTCACCTGGAACATGAATTGCACTCTCACTATTCTCATTCTTGTGTTCTTGCTCAGACCTGAGGTGACGCACGTATGCACAGTTTAACTTTCGACACAAGGTGGCAGCCATGAACAGAACCCTGGCAGATAAGTCCAGATTACTCTATGTCACTCCAAGATTCCAAAATGAGTGCCAAAGTTGTGGTACTGGCAGAATTTTAGCATATTACCATTGTGTGCACAGCATGGTATCCTGGCATTGTCTTAGCATTCTTGTGATTGAGAAAGAGAGAGAGAGTTAATGGAAGCTGAAGATGACCCCCATGCAATAATGCTGAGTTCGCTACTTCAGATGAGTTGTTTGAATTGACATGGAGCAGACAAAAAATAAACAAAGGCAAAAAAGAAAAGCTGTGAATGAACAAACAAATAAAACACTGACAACTTATATAGAAGAACGTCTGTAAGTCCTGGCTAGTGCAAACATAATGGCAGGGACTCCATGGCTTGGACTGTGCCTCCGTTTAATTCTGTCTCGGCACCCTTGGAAATCACCAGTCTATACTTTTGTTCTCTAGCAAACGAACAATGCAGTTCATCTTACCAGCTCTCCTCTTGCTTCAATTGTCCGATTCGTTAAAGCATCTCTCAGCACTTCCTCAGGACAGCACAGCAACTGAAATAATTTTAAAAGAAAAATTGAAAAGAAAGAACTACACACCTTAGCTGGAAAAAATGAAATTTCTATGTATTGCTGGTGTGAATTGACATGGTGGAAGTCACAGCATTTATAACGTAAATAATTAAAACTGCGTTGGACTGCAACTTCCAGTGAATAACATTGAGTCTAAATATTTGAGAGCAGTAGCTAAATTTCTGGTATCTCGTGGTGTTACGACTCACGCTACAGTTCTATTGGCACATAACCACATTTTTGGTCGCCTAATAACAGTGATATGTATGTTATTTGTTAGCACGAACAGAAAAAAAAACAAGTTATAATTTTAAAAATGCAGCTGTTTAATTCAAACAAGAAAATCGCATAGTATAAAAATTTTTGTGTGTGGTGTACAAATGGTGTTGGTAAGTGCACATATGTTAAGGGAGGATATATGTAAAGCAGCAAGGACACTTACTTTTGCAATGGCTGCAACAGGCTTGTCCTGTGCAATAATGGCTTCACCATTCTCCTCGACGAACCCCGTGTTGCCAAGGTGCAGGACTGTAGCGACTATAGAAAATATCTCCTGAAAAGTTGTTTTGCAAAGTTTGTAAGTTTGGTAAGTCACAGCAACTTGTACTGGCTCGTAGTGATTAGAATTAGCACCTGAAGAAGTGTGCCGCAAGCTTGTGTCAACGTTTTGGCATTTACATTGTTATAATGATGCCACAGCCCATACAAAAATACCCTTGTTACATCCACTATTTGTTATGAGCACACATTCATTTCATGCGTCGCAGATTAGCATCGTTATATCCAATAATTCGTTATAGCCATGTTCGTTATACTGAGGTTTTACTTTATGTGCATGCCACCTTACTGTCTGTAGACATTTCATTATGTAGTGACTTACCTCTTCTTCCTTGAGTGAAAAGTCAATCACTGATAGGGCATCCCTGACAACTCTAAACTGGGTTGTATCATCAACTCCAAACACTTCTGTGCTGTCTCCCTGAAAAATCAAACACAGGAGAAAAGTAAAAAAAAAAGCAACACTAATAAAATCTGCTTTTCTCAACTTTACAGCAATAACATCCCAAAATATGTTTACTACTGTGTAGAAAATTTTATAAATAATGTAAGCAAATGATTGACCAATTAGAAAAGCATTCTATATTAGTACTAACCTACCTCAGAAAAAAACAAAAGGTTTTAGATTAAGTGAAGTACTTATGATTAGCAAGAGTGTACAGTATTCTGCTTCCTTATCTTCTTTCCTTGCCGATTCGTCTAACACTTGTTCTGAAGTTTTTTCTTGATCAGTGAGGCAGTGACTATATGAAAAAGTAGAGAACATTAGCAGCCACTGCTTGTGGAACTAAACATGATAGGTTAGATTATTCCTGTCCATATAAGTTGAGAATCTCCAAGCCAGGTTGAGCAAACATGGCTGTTCAGAGGCAATACTGTTCAGCTCTATGTTGGGCTAACAAATGAATGACAGTGCAAGCACAGAGCTGCTAGTATTTGAAATGATTAATCACTACAACCACAAACTTTCAAGAGCACTTCAGGGATTACGCAGGACAGTGAGTGGTATATAGTATTACTAACTACTGCCTCACTCTGCAACCAACACCAGATTCTGCATGCTATATCAACCTACAAAAGTGATTTGGTGATGTAGGACACAGTAAGGTGCAGTACATCAAAAGGCACCAGAAGCTCAGTGTGGATGGGCACTGCAGCTTACCTGAACCACAGAAATGATTCAGGTTATTAGCTGTATTACGGGAGCACAATATTTTCAAAAAACTGTTGAAATGCACTTATATGCAAAGTCACATGTAACATTTGTGAAATGCATTTTTATAAAATCCCTGTCGAACTCTGCCATCAAGACCATGTTGCTGCAAATGGTTGACACCTTGCAGTTCCTATTCTCTGGTTTAAATATACCAGTTGTGCAGACAGCTGCGAAAATAATGGAAGCTATAGAACGTTTCCTGGCTATGGTACAGTAGCCTCGAGCCCTGACCGCAAAGATGTGCATACTGTGACGTGTGCACGTCTGCGCTGCACAGGAACAGCATGCTGTGCAGCTCTCGTCATCAACTTCACCACACCACTCTCCTTCCTGTTCGCATCCAATCTCTGTTGCTCCCCCGAACCTCTTCACCAGTGTGGAGTAGCTGTCCAGCGGTACCCCACTCAGGCCGACCTGTCCATGTTCCTGCCATTGGAATTCCTCCCTTTCTCTCCCTATGAAATGCAACGTTTTGTACAGCAGACCATGTTTTTTAATGCAGCAGTTCGTAACACACTTTTAATTGAGCACTAGGTTGTTCATTTGAACACCCAAGCTTTCTTCACACGAGCGAGAAATTGACACAGAGGACAACTCAAAGCCTACGAATGGCGCAACAGCTTCTATTCCATTGCAGTTCCTATCGGCCTTGTGGCCATCATGAAAAGCACACTGACAGCAGAAGCTTTGACTGACTTCTTATCGCATCTTTCACCTAACAACAAAACAGTCACTTCGTGAAATACAGTACCTGGTTGAGGTAATAGTAGAATGTGGGGTCCCTACGCAGCGACAGCTTCTCGAGGAGCGCATCCTCAGCACCTGCGATGAGCTGGTAGAAGATGTGGAAGTTGCGCTCGCCTGAACCCTGCTGTACCACGCGAGATTTCTCCAGCAGGTAGTTGAGGATGTGACCGCCCACGGGGGCACCCTGTGTGGTGATAGCACACAGGATATATGCATCACCAGCTGACAGCATCACTGTGCTGTCGCTTACATATGAGACAACTAACTCATATAAGTTATAACCAAGTCAGGTAGTCACACACAGACGGAAAAAAAACACCCATTGAGTTCTGTGAAAATTCTCAGGGTGGAGAAGCTCTAGAAGCAACTGCTCATTGTCATTAGAACAGGCAATGTGTGTGCATCCTTTTACATGTGGAGCTCTATAGCTTACTGGTCACACGTGTGAAATGCAACTCCACAGCTTAACATTTTATGCCTTCGCTGCCTAATTGCTCATAGGGGCATCTGCCTGCCAACCTCCAGAACAAAAAAAAAGGGATAAATAAAGACAGAATCATGCTCTTTGCAGTCTTGAGTCATTTACTGTGGTTGGCAGTTAACGTTAACTTGTTTTCATTTGCGCTGCTTTTCTTACTGCTCATACAGAAGTTCAATCTTCACTATGTTGTTGGCAGTACGCTCAGTCTTGGTCCTGCATTAATTCCCTTATAGCTTCAAATTGTGACGACATGTCCCTCTGCCCTGCCTTCATTTATACCATTTCTTAAATTATTTAAGGAATTAAAATTGTCTCCCTTACTTGAAATTTCACAATTCAAATCTTCATATTTTCATTTTCTTGTACTTTCCTTTTCCCAAATCTTGCCTGTTTATCTTGTCCCATTTATTCATGATTACCGCTCAAGGCTGGCGGAATGGGTGAGACATATCGCAATATATCTGTTGCAGACAAACTCGTTTTTGAAGAAGTTAACTGTCGATAACTACAAAATGAAACTGACTTTCCTCGAAGAGATTTTACACAAAGCCCATTTATATTCACAAGGCCCAAGGTGCTTTTTTCCAGGTTGCAACTGACAGTGATGTACGCTTGAAGCTATGAAAAAAAAAAAAAAGTGAGCTCACCAAGTAGTCAAACTCGATGTCCATGTATTTGCCAAATCGGCTGGAATTGTCATTCCGGTTTGTCTTGGCATTGCCAAAAGCCTGCAAGAGATGTTCATAATGCATGTGTCAAGTAATTTCTTTTTTCCTCCTTTTAGTTCTCTCAAATGACAGTGCCTGAACGTCGAACGCTGTGCGAGTATTTATTTTTATTTATTTATTGAGTACCTGCATCGCCTTGGGAGGCATTACAGCAGAGGGGTACATACATATCTACATCAATTGACTCATTTCAACACACAAAGCGCGGTAAAACTTTTCATTACATTGTACACTAACAATATTTGACGGGAGAGCATTCCACTCCCTCGTGGTTCTATAAAAAAAAATTCATAACGCAAGGTGTCACCTTTGAAAGGAATTTCATGGAGTTTCAAGGCGCAATTCACTTTCGTTTCGCAACAAAAACAGACTGACAAACAAAAGAAGTAATCATCAATCTCAAAAAAAAAAAAAGAAAGAATGGTAATGTTCAGCAAGCGTGTTTTGCCGCAAACCACATGTGCTAACGGAGAAGTCAGCTTCTTCTTTCTCGTGAACACTGTTCTTGATTAGCTCTGATTATCTAAGCCAAACAATATGGCTGCAAAAGTCATTTAGTTTTCCTGAGAATGAATTTAAAGATTGATTGCGTTCCCGACTCATGACTTTCTACTGGCCACCCTACGTTTGTAACGTCAGAGACTACACCGCCACTGTCGCTGAAATCGCCGCTGTCTAGATCGGAAAATCTCTAAAAGCTCCCTGTGACGTCAGGAGACATCCGCGCTTCGCCTATTTGTCGTTAGCGTCACGTGTACTGCGTGTTTACATTATGGTAGTGCAGGATCTGACGTCATCGACTCATCGTGACGTCCCACGAAGCAGCTGCTCGTTTCGGTATTTATTTTAACGGTTATTTAAAAAAAATATTGAATTTCTAAGCAAAGTGAACCACCCTACCGGTGACAGGACTGTCAATGCCATCTGAACGTGACAATACCCTAGCATGGTTAAAAAAGAAACGCCGGAGTTGCCCTTTAAGGCGTCAACTCTCTACCGCATGGAAAAACGAATTAACTGTATGAAATTTCTATTTCGTCACCAATTACACTGAATCCAAGAACGAGTACGTTATACTTTGCTAAAGAACACTCGTTCAGTTTAGTTTTTAAGGGAAAAAAAAGAAAAAATATTTTTTTTTCAATGAAGACCGCGTAAATCGGTTTCCGCCGCAGTGCTCAGGTGCTGGCGGTGAAGCATCATTACTGAGGGATTGAGATAGGAAAGAGACCGACCATCAAGAGCTGTGAAAGCAGGAAAAAAGACAGAAGAAAAATAAACGGCATTGATCATAAAAGATTACGAACAGCGGTTACGGGGGAAAAGAGTGGAAGCCGAGAGTCGGCGGGGGAGTCAATCGTCACCTCGAGCACGGGGTTGGACTGCAGCAGCTTGTCCTTGACGCGTTCGACGGCGTCCGAGTGGTGGCTGGCGGCGGCCACGTAGTGCAGCACCTTCTTGGAGGCCTCGGTCTTGCCCGCGCCGCTCTCGCCCGAGATGAGGATGCACTGGTCGCGGCACTCCTCGTGCATGCTCGTGTAGGCGGCGTCGGATATGGCGAACCTGCACGACGACGAGGACGACGGCGATGAGTGGAGCGTCCCGGGCGCGCTTTGCTGCTTGCGCGCTCCTGGCTGACTGATGCTAGCGGAAACGCTCCTCGCACTCCGACGCGACGGCACAAGAAACAACGAGACCGACTGACCGAGTGATTGATTGATTGATTGACTGACTGACTGACTGACTGACTGACTGACTGACTGACTGACTGACTGACTGACTGACTGAGTGAGTGAGTGAGTGAGTGAGTGAGTGAGTGAGTGAGTGAGTGAGTGAGTGAGTGAGTGAGTGAGTGAGTGAGTGAGTGTGAGTGAGTGAGTGAGTGAGTGAGTGAGTGAGTGAGTGAGTGAGTGAGTGAGTGAGTGAGTGAGTGAGTGAGTGAGTGATACCTTCTCTTGCTAGGATAGTTGGCGTATTACGTTGACTTTTTGTTTACCCCGCCACACAACCCGACAATTAATTGACTCTTTTGTCTCTTTACATCTACGATACCTTGTTGTGTGGTTCAAAAAGAAAAGCATGGAGATCGGCCGACTGATTTGTTGGAATGAATGGTTGGATTAATGAAGTTGTTCCTCGATTAGATCAAGTAATCGACTGGCTTACTGGCTGCTTAGCTCTTCGATGTATTGAATCAATCAGTCAATCAATCAATGAACGTCAACCAACCAATCGATGCGATGATCGATTTTAATCCCCATAACTGTATGCAAAACTACTTTTTAACACCAACGTGGTGTTTAGAAGAGGTTTCGAAATACGTGAGCTAATTTTTTTTTTTTTTTAATGCATAGTACTGCGAAATGCGAGGCGCAGGATTGCGTGCAGACGACTGCAATCCAGCGCTGCGGATTTATATTGCGCATCACGACGAGGAACTTACAATTAAACAGACATCCCTCGCGTTTAATTTTATTCTCGCGCCACGTAGCCACAGCCCCCCTGAATGAATTAATGATTAATTCGCACCACTCAATTAGGAAATGGAGCCGAAACAGAAAAGTTACAATATTATAAGAACAAAGGTAGCGTGCAGCTTGAAGTCATAAACAATAATCTCAGCACCCCCCCCCCCCCATCGCTGGCAAGATAACACTAATCAAACGAGACACACAGGATCACAGATTTTTTTTTCTCTGACGGAATGCAACACATGTTGACGCGCTGTCAACGAGTGGCAAGGCCGGAACATCTTGAAATCGCTGCGCAATATTCACAGTGATCAAACCTGGATGCCACCGGCACAACGAGGGCCACGCCGACATTGCACCCACACGTGTTTAATGCGCACAACAGTTACCACGTGACGAACTATGCGTGCTTCACAGTAAACGTCGTAATTCTTGCTGCGGTAGAATCGTCGCGATTTTCACGAATCCTCTGTACCGTGCACGGCCAGCACGACACTAGCCACACAACATCGCACTGTTCCAAGCACTAAACGTGAGATTCGACAAAAAAACAAAAGTTGTGTACGGCCAATTAGCCGGTCACTGCACAAGCGTAGGGTCGCACATCCGCTGTTTGAGCGCACGGAGTATTGAACTATTTTATTACGCGGTTCTCGGGATTCGCATGTCGTAAAACTAAATCACACCCATAAGGACATTCTATGTCTAACTCGCACCGGCCTTTTTTTATTGGAGAGCTTTATGTTAGGGGACGCAAGCGGCTTGCTTGCGCAAGAACTAGGGGCGACGGTACTGCGCATGTGCAGACGCAGACATAGTGGTTTGCGCATGCGCAGTGCCGTGGCCCCAAGCCGCTTGCGTCCCCTAACCTAATACTCTCTATTGGCATCCTCCAAAGGCTTTCAAGAGCGAATTTTACATTACGCCGTAGAGTTGCCAACGGTGCCTCACATCGACGGACTGCATGCTGCCTCTCGACGAGCGCGACCACGTGTCGGCCATTACCGCGTGGCCGTGTCACCGCATTCTGAACTGCGTCAGGGACCGCGGATGCCCGCGAACGGCAAAAAATAGACCCTGCGGCAGCGCACATGCGGAGGTCTCGAACGCTGTTGACTTGTTTTCGACTTCCGCCGCAAAAGCTTCCGCCAGATGTCACGCGCTCTTTTTTCTCGATTCCTTTTTTTTTTTCCTTTTCGCGTGCGTACGGATGAGAGAAAGCCTGTGTGCGTGTGTGCCTGAGAGAGAGAGAGAGAGAGAGCAACAACGCAATAATAAAAAGAAAAGAGGCCGCACACGCATCAACGCGCTGTTCCAAAATGCGACGCGTACATGCATTAACGAGACACTAAAGAGCAACAGTAAATCCGTTGAGACTGGCTTATGGCATACCTTTTCAGAACTCTATTTCTGCGCATTTTATAAGAGCATGCTAATTGCTCTAATCATGAAAAACGGAGGCAGAAATTATTGTTGTTATTGTTGTTTGTTTGTGTGCGCGCGCGCGCGTGTGTGTGTGTGTGTGCGTGTGCGTGTGCGTGTGTGTGTGTGTGCGTGTGTGTTTAAGTTACACGCAGACAGAGCAGTGCCGTGCGCTACGGGTGACGTCGCCACTTTCAAAGTACTTCCTTTAGCTCATTTTTCCCTTTAGCTCGCAATGCGCTACTTATTTATCGATTAACAAACTTCTTGACGTCGCGGTCACGGGGGAAGCTGTAGTGCGGAAACTTCGAGGCGGCGTCGTGAGTAGTTATTCGGTCTTCCTTTCTTTCTTTTTTCTGGCTCACAAAGCTCTCCTCTCCTGATAAGAATGACCTTCACACTGTTACAATGCGACCACTACGATCACCGTCGCCAGCTACGACGACTGTATCCACCCGGTTTGCGACTCGGCCCTTTGCAAAGCGGTACTGTAGCCGCTGGTAGCCTTCATATACCGATGAAACCGGACTGATCCATCGCTGCTAAAACTAACTTTCCCCTCCCCTCAGTGACCCAATTATGCCGAAATGCAATCCATAATAAAGTCTTAACTCTCTTTCTCTCTCTCTCTCTCTCTCTCTCTCTCTCTCTCTCTCTCTCTCTCTCTCTCTCGATCGCTATTACAGAAAACTAACTTATACATACATCCTGATTTATTATTAAGTGTTTAGTTTCCCTTTAAGCTACAGCGGTACAGATCATCGGGTCAGGGTATACTTTTGATCAACATAGGCAATAAACTTACGAACTATATAATCAGCCCGTCCACCTTAAATACAGTAACCTATACTTACGACAGGTGACCCAGTTTATGCTATATCTATACTGTACCTCTTCGGCCTTCCCTATATGCAATGCCCGGGCGTTTAGAAGCACGTAATTGCAGCGAATGAGGCTGCGCGTAACGGCGGCGCGACAGACATCTCGAGAGATGCGCGATAACGGAGAGCTTTCCCCGACTGACCTATAGACCGCTGCGTTCGCCACCAGCTCACGCTGCAGGAATCTCGCCGCCTGTATTACTCTTGCTTCGCGCATTTCGCCCACTGATCAAAAAAGGCGAACTGGCAATGTCTCTATATACATCGCATCGTGTCGATAAGCACGTTCGCGGGACACACCGGCAGCGGAAACGGCACACACATATAGGTGCAGTCAGAAGCGGGTACGTATGAAAGAGTTAAGCGACAGCTACACGGACACCAAGCAGCGTTGTGAAGCCCACGCAGATAGCTGTTCGCTAGTTCCTTTTTGAAGTGCATAGCGGTATGGAAAAAGCTACCCGGAGAGCAAGTACGTTGCCAAAATGAAGAGTTGTTTATATCCGCGCTGTAACCTCTTCTGATGTAACGCCCAAGGGCAATGAGGGCTAAGTCGTTCTTAACTGAAGAAAGAAAGAAGAAAAAAATTCTGAGCCGAACTCGCGAAGCTATTCGTTGGTTCTTTGTGTTCTGTAATTACTTTCCTTATGTTACACGTATATATGACCGTCAGCTGCTCTATTTGTTTAGTGAGAAGGACAGAATGCTGGGCGAAATGGTACAGAATCGTGATGTTAAAAAGCACGAGCGTATGAAAAAAAAATGAAAAGAAGTAACGACAAAATACTTTGGAATGTGTGACGTCACACTGACGTAACAGCGCTGAGGTTTCGGCGAGAAAAAAGGAAAAGGAAAGTTCCACTTTCGTTTCGTTCAGTGATAATCAATCTAGCTTCTACCGCCAACATTACAGAAATTTTGATATTGTGTAATTGTGAAGGCGAAAGCCTTAAGTGGCTCGTTGCAATGGCTCATGCCCGAAAAAAGCGCCATCTAGTCCAGTGATGCAGGAAAAAAAAACGCTGATGCGAAAAATATCATCATCAGGAATGGGTCGCACCCCTGTAAGCAGGCAAAGATGCAATGGCTGAGTATTAATGAAGAAACGAAATAAAGAAAGAAAGAAAGAAAGATAGAAAGAAAGAAAGAAAGTAAGTAAGTAAGAAAGGGAGAACGAAAGATAAGAACGAAAGAACCTTTAGGCAGTGCATTATAGGAGCTCGCATGTGTCGTTGAGGAGGTCGACCTACAGCGCCTTACGTTTACTTCGCACTGCGGCTCGTTATGTCTGACCCCTCTGATCGTACAACTTAATGCATTACCACGTATGCTGCAGGCTTTCGCCTTCACGTGTCACAGGAGCGTAACACGCTGCCGAACCTTTTTCACTTCCCTTTTATTGCATACTGAACTAGATCTGTAAGTACGCTGATGACATTCCAATGCTTTGTCTTAGTTGTTGTCTGCTGACATAACTCTTTATTTATTGCTCTGTGTTCCCCTCACGGAATGCTCCTTCGGAAGCCCTGTGACGTACTGTAAATGAAAAAGAGAAATGAAACAAAAGAAGAAGAAAGTTTCTGAACATACATTAGTCGAAAGAATATTTAACCTGGCAAAACTGATTCAGTGTTGCTCTTTGTAGCGCACGCCCCTTTTTAAACTTTTCAGTCCTCCAGAGTCCACCTGAACGCAAGAGGCGTCATTCAAGTTGGTTCAGCACTGACCACACGAACGCTAAGAAAAAGGATCATTCGACCACTGCTGAACTTATTTGAACAAAGAGTGAACCGGAAGTCTCAATCTTTGACGGTTCTGCGCCAGAGGCGGTACCCCATAACTTCAAACACAAACAACAACAAAAAAAACGCACAAACGCGTGCACACAAAGAAGGCGTGCCAGGGCGACGTGACTCACACGTGCGGCGGCAGTTCGTAGAAGTTCGCGTTCCGGTAGAGGTTGACGTAGTCGTCGCTGTAGATGTCGACGCGCCGATACGGGTTCACCGAGACCAGCACGGGCCCGATGTAGGTCTGCGGGAAGGAGAAGAAGAAGACTGGGGTGAGAGCGAGTGCGCATGCGCAGATAGGGCGATTCAGCTAGGCCATGCGAAGCGACATAGGGTGCCTCAACAGAGAGCTTTAGTTTAGGAGACGCAAGCGGCCTGCGTACGCAGGAACTAGGGGCCATGGTACTGCGCATGCGCTGACACAGACGTAGGGGTCGGCGCATGCGCAGTGCCGCCGCGCCTAGTTCTTGCGTACACAGGCCGCTTGCGTTCCCTAAGCTAAAAGCTCTCTAATGTCGTACTCCCCCGCCAATCCGGAGCGAAGGAGGAGGTGCACGCATTGAGGCACCTTATAGAGTAAAACAGGTGCCACCGATATGGTCGCATTTGCGCGTCAAGCTGCCGTTGCGTTGTGCAAACATTCACGCCTGGCAAATTTGGAACGTATACGACAAACGCCGTAAGAAAGCAATAACGGGAAAACTGGACCTATAGAACGCGCTCCGTCACGAGACATCGCGTTACATGTTTTTTTTTTCTTTTTAACTTATTTAACGGTTCTTTCACTTTCGTTTAAGCGCCGCTGCCAGTGAGCATTCGGAGATTGTTTACAGCGCTTAACCACTTCAACAGAACTGACACAATGTTGGGATATACGTCGCACGCATTGAATAAAATGTGCCGTCGCTTATACAAAGAATAAGGGAAACAGGTAACGTTGTCCTTGTGGAAAAGCAGGACGAGAGCCGGACCAACCTAGGCCTGCTACAACAAGCCCTATGCATGAACGGCTAGTTGTTGGGCACCGATTGTGTAGGGCTTGGAGACTACCCATTCTTAGTGAAATTTCCTACCACCCTCTTCTTTTTATCTTTATAATTCCCACAAAGCGTTAGCCACGACTATCATAGGCGTGCGCGGAAATTTTCATTTAAGGAAGACCCAAACTATGTTGCAGCCTCTTATCTCTCTCTCTCTCTCTCTCTCTCTCTCTCTCTCTCTCTCTCTCTCTCTCTCTCTCTCTCTCTCTCTCTCTCTCTCTTCCCTTCCGCCCCACTTCGTCCAACTTTTGTTTTCGCGTGCTTACAGCCAGGGGATTTTGGCGGACATTCTAAGAACAGACGTTAAAGGCAACCGCAGATTAGAACAGTTATTATTTATTCAGTAATACCTTATCACACATGTACACAGTTTTGCGCTGTAAGCTATTCTGCAAAGTATTTTGCTTCCTTGTAGCACAAACAACAAAGACACTTTAAACAGTTGCATCTTGCTAGAACTAGACAGCAAGCTCCACAAAAGACTTGCATTGTGCTTTTCAAGGCACTAGACATTACCAGCTCAGGATGATAAGAAACACGAATAATCTGAGCCAAGATACTAGCATCTTCCCGTCCTATCCTTACGTATTTAAACTAAATGGGGGTAGCCAACCGGTTAACCTCCCCGCCTTTCATTTACAATTTGCTGTCTCTCTCTAAACTAAATGCCTGCGTTCTTTCAAGTACAATGCTGAGTCATCGAAGCACAGCTGGCAGACAGCGAAATCTCGCGCTCGACAAACGAAAATTGCGACAATCGTGGAAGGCGCTCACGGGACACATGGAACTAATGAACGACTGCGCACGCGATTGCGCACTGTAGGAGGTGGGGGCTTGGGGGCATGACCTCTCTGGTACTCCCCCCCCCCCGCCTCTTCCTCCAAAGCGCATACCTGCGACGACTCGTCATAAATGGGTGGTCCGCATGCACTCCCGCAGCGCGCGCCCTTTGTAATAAACAGTGCCCCACCCCCACCCCCCCCAAAAAAAAGAGAGAGAAAAAGGAAACGCGCGGCCTCCTTGCGCGTGACTCACGTAGATGAGGTCCTCGGTGAAGCGCTTCCGGAGGTTCTCCACGAAGGCCTGCTCGCTCTCGAAGTCCTCGAGCAGCACGAAGTCCTGCACCCCGACCCGGTCACGGGAGTGCAGGGCGTTCTCCATCGCCTGCGTTCACAGATAAATGTGCTCGGTGTGAGGAATAATAATAATAATAATAATAATAATAATAATAATAATAATAATAATAATAATAATAATAATAATAATAATAATAATAATAATAATAATAATAATAATAATAATAATAATGATGATGATGATGATGATGATGATGATGATGATGATGATGATGATGATGATGATGATCTGGGTAAGTCGTCGCGCTCGGCCGTCGCTACCCGCTCTCACCTCTTATACCGTACTACCCACACTCTATGCGCGCTCGCGGAGGCTGTAGAAATTACCGCCTGCCTATCACTCCGTTAACGCCCTCTCCCGGCGATTTCCAGCTAACTACGTATCGAGTAAACCGTACCTACTTGGTCGGCTTTAACCTCTGCTGAGCTCGACGTTATTCACAGCCGGCGCCCACCCACCGTGCGCACAACTAGCGCATTCCGAGGCACAAGGAAACCGTATGATATCAACCAGTATGTTAAAATGCGCTCGTGCTCGTGACGTAAAATTTTAATGACACCTTAGCCGAGCAAGAGGCTTGACTTGCTACCGCAGGTTCAATATATAACGTGAAATCAAAGTAATCGAGAAAAAGGGAGAGGGAGAGAACGCACACATACACTAGCACGAAAACTCGAAAGGACCAGTTATTTATACACAGCCCTGCAACCCCCCCCCCCCCCCGAGTCCGACGACTCCACGAAAACGCGTGCAGGCGTCCTTATCTAATATGCATCTAACCACCCGGCGCCAGCGACTAACCGTCTCCCTTCGCTGGGCATGCCCGTTCGAATCGGTTAGTCTAAAGGAGCCCCCTTATTGCCCGTTCTGCGCATAACCTGCAAAACCACGCTTCTCCCTCTTAATTTGAACCGGAATATGAGACAACGCTGTTTGATTTCCTACACATATCGCCAACACCCTATATCTCGTAGCGTTATTCCGGTAATTGTTCCTTTCATCGGCCGTGGCGTGGTCCATATCTATACAATCAAACTCAACGACATACGCAGAAAAAAGAAGAAAATAGCCGTGGCGATTTAGCGGTAAATGCTAGAGAAACGCGTTAGCGTTACGTCACGCCTCTTTCGGTTCCCGGGTGTTTAAACCGTGTTCACCACATTGCAAAGTCCTGCTCAGGCGCTCACTCGTCAACACGTCCTGCGTCGTCGAGGAGCGAAGTGCAACTTACGATGGTCATGCTCCGCGCCACCTCCATTTGCATATGTACACACGTATACGCGCATATACGCGCTCTTCTAAGCTTTCCAGTCCGCCCTCGGCCTCTACCACGTGACCGGCTTCGCACACTTCACACTCGTACACTTGCACTTTGACACTCCTGACGCTAACGCGTTAAAAGAAAAAGACAACGAAAACAACGCTTCAAAAAAAAAGAAAAGAAAAGCTGGAATGACGCACCTGGGGAGAGCTGCACAAATTCCGTTAAGCAGATCGTTACCAAAGAAACGCTACTCGGAGACGACGGTACGATTTGTCAGGTCCATTCGTGCCGCTTTGTTCACACACGTATACGTGTACGCGGGTAAAACGAGGGCCGCTACGAACGTCGTCGGACCGGTTTCTGACAGTGATACATGCGGTGAAACAACTGTCACGTAAACGCACACGCCCCTGTGCCAACGACTCGGAACTATACACGCGTGCCCGCTGGCGTAAAAATAGGCATTACGTCCGAGCCCGAGGAAGTTACCGTGCCCGCTTCGTCACATATCGCGTATGCGGTCGAATGAATCCCCGGTCCACGTTATACAGCGAACAGTACGGACACGTGCCCCAGCTTGTGAGTTGGCGACTCTGACACAAAGCGGCGTGTAATACACCGATTTGCTAATGGGCCGTGAAAATTCGTCACTGTATGTAAGTTGGTTTTAAAAGGGGCAAGGAGACCAACACGCAAACATGTGAGGTGTGCGAATTCTCGACCGCGTAAACGGGTGAGGCATAGCGAAGTACAATAAAGTTGTTTCCATGCAATAAAGTTTTT
Organism: Dermacentor variabilis; assembly: GCF_050947875.1. Taxonomy (NCBI): domain Eukaryota; kingdom Metazoa; phylum Arthropoda; class Arachnida; order Ixodida; family Ixodidae; genus Dermacentor; species Dermacentor variabilis. The sequence continues at coordinate 47,882,200 of NC_134570.1, read as the reverse complement.
GCATAGCGAAGCAGCGCCACATAGTACAACATAGGTTCCAGTAAGTGGAACGTATTTCAGGTGGAAACTATACGCGGAACGATATGTCCTCGAGTGTCAGCTCTTCCTTCGGCGGATGTTCTCGCTTCTCTATTATAGTGCAATGTGTAGGTTCCATCTAAGCAACTCTGACATTCTTTCAAATATATGTTCCACTTAGTGCAACTTACATATGTGAAACGAGGGGAGTAGCGAAGTAGCAATAGTAACGGTGATTTAAGCCTGACGAACGAGGCCGGCATTTTCTCCGCGGACTTGAACGGCTCTTGCGAGGCGTTTCTTCTATAGATCCTCAGTTTCTCTTTCAATACAAAAGCTTCGGCTTGGACGCAACCGCAGAAAGAGTTCGATGCCATTCATTCATTCATTCATTCATTCATTCATTCATTCATTCATTCATTCATTCATTCATTCATTCGTCAATAACGGCCGAGTTTAACTGCTTTATATCGTAGCCCGGGCGAAAGAAACGACCGCTGATCACGCGGAAACGGTGGAACACACAGGCCGATCTTTTGCTTGTCGCGTATATTTTATAACGTTCTGTTTGTCTGTCTATGTTTCCGTTCGAAACCGCACGGCCGTGTTGGTTATGGGCGGCCGTGGCTTTCTGCCGCCCAGCGCGATCGAGGTCGCGGCTTCGTTCCCAGACAGCGGCGGCCGCATTCCTATGGCAGCGGAATCCCCAAAATGCCTGCGTATACTGAGATTTGTACTTTACGGAAGACCTGATGTTATGTGACTAGCGTGCATCTTATTATTTTTCCGCGTATGTCAAAGCTAAAGGCTAGTCAACGCTAACGACTAGTCAACATTTAACTTCCGTGAGTTGTCTATTAGCTTTATGCGGTCGTGATTAACGAAAATCGAGTCCCTCGGCCTCCCCCTTCTCTCGCTCACACACACACACACACACACACATATATATATATATATATATCAAATTTTCAGCCGTATGCTTCCTCGCTTCGGAGCCGCCTTACCGCCCTTTCTCTGTAAGTGCGAAGTATGGCGTACGGCTACTCGGACTCTTCATGAAAACAGGTTCAAAAGTTAGTTATTTTTCTCCGCAGCCTCCCACTCTCAATTCCTCTTTGTTTGTTTGTTTCTTTATTATTTCTTTCTTTCGTTCTTTCTTTTTCTTTTCTACGCGGCTGTGTGTAATCCCCTGAGAAGCATTATTTACTCAGGCAGAAAATTGGTGGAACCGTGAAGGGGGGGACGGGGGTCTTTTAATGAATGGAAGGTTGCCCTCGCAACCACTTGCGAGCGACCGTTGACTTTGCAAGAAGAAAAATGGCGGAGGCGGTGGCATTGAGTGAACGGTCACGGTTTAGGCATGGGTCGTTTGCCTACATACACTGACAACTCTGGTGGTGCGACCCGCAAATAGCGGCGCTTTGCCGCCGTTCCCAATCGTCCCGCACCCTCAAGACAGCGGCCCAAAAGCGCAGAAGGAGCGAGAATGAGAGTCCTTGACACGAAAACGAGTTTTGCAGTACGAGAGCGAACCCAAGACGCCCAACGGGCGGGTAGGCCTCGATTAACCATTAACGCGCGCCGGACCGTGCAACCGTAACGCTGCAGCCACTGTTTACACGCACAAAATAGAGCGATCAAGGCTATAGAACGGTGCGCTACCAGGCTGCGCTATATAGCCCTCAGGTTTCTTTGGAGGCGTCGTTAACCCTTTCTTTCTTTGCAGAGGTTCTTCTGTTTCGCAAAGGTCGTTGGGACCATTCGCACGATTTAGTCACGCCTGAGCGCACTCTGGGAAAGCCGAATGCGCTGAGAAATAATGCTGTATAGCTCCGCCTCAAGGACTTCTACGTATATAACGTAACACGCGACACTCGCGCTGGTATAATCTCTCCTCAATTCCCTTCCCCACGCATGCAGAGTAGCATGTCGGCGATGTCTGTACGCCGGCTAAAATCTCTGCCTTTCATTAAAGGTCTCTCTCTCTCTCTCTCTCTCTCTCTCTCTCTCTCTCTCTCGCCCTGCGCTGTGCGATGGTTGTGTATGAACAGCCTTTTATTTATTTTTTGCCCGATTCACCCATCGGTTGGTGCAGTGAATAGCGGGCGCACTTTGAATTTAACGATCCGCGGTAAAAACGCGTGGAGGCCGCGATTGATACCTTGGCTCGTTGTTGCTCCTGTATATACGGACGTCCATATATCACTTAACCAGCGATATGGCTGGCAGATAAGGGCCTTAAACGTTTCATCTGCGCACACTGGTCCACTAATGCGCGGTTTCGCTGTCGTAATGCGCGATCCGAGCGCAAGAGAGTCGGGGTGTAGGGAGAAAGTAGAGCGCGCAGTTTATACGAAACAATTCTGAAGGAGCCATGAAGTTCTTAGGTCTGAGATAATATAGATAACACGTTATTGATGATCACGAGCGCACACGGAGATCGAGCATTTTTCTGTTTCTTCTTCTTAATCTCGAGCACGTGTTGCAAAATCCAACCGTCCCATGGCCGGACATTTTAAACCTCGTTCCGGGCTTTTGGTGTACACTGCAAGTCACTGCAGAAATTCGATTAAAGTTGCCGTGGCTTAAATGTCCTGGGAGAATTTAAGCGCAAATGTGTAGTTCTCCAAGGCACTGCGGTTGCCGCGTCGAGGTCTGTAAGCTTCCCATGTTTCCAAGTTATTCTGTCTATACTGCAGTTCGTGTAGACTTCTCAACGGGCCGCAGTTTGAAATAAGTCAGAATATGAGTGAGTGAGTGAGTGAGTGAGTGAGTGAGTGAGTGAGTGAGTGAGTGAGTGAGTGAGTGAGTGAGTGAGTGAGTGAGTGAGTGAGTGAGTGAGTGAGTGAGTGAGCGAGCGAGTTGGGGAGATGGAGCCGAAGTCTGGATCACGTAGGAGTTATCGCTGCGTCTCCTTCACCTCTCGCTCGACGGTGCAGCGCCGCCGGCATAGCGATGGCGACATTGCACGGAAAACACCCTCGTATATCGTGCGTTTTATGACCACGCCTCGGTTTTCAGTATTTATCGCCTTCACTCGGCGTATCGGCACCGTTCCCTATGCCAGTCGGCTACTGCGTGTATGCCCCGAACTACATCGCGTCTCGCTGTAGTCCTCAGCGTCTCGCCAACCTGCTCCTCGCCCGTGTGTACGTACAATATAGCACGAGCGCTGTGCCCTGCATTCGCTTCAACGTTCTCTTACGCATGCACGAATGCTTGCCACTCTCGCTCACTGCGTGCTCTCGGCTGTACGCATGTCCATCAATAAGTGCTATGTGCGGGCGCATAAAGTGCACGTATTATCTGCTGATGGTATACGTTCGACGCCGTCTGTGCTGAAGCATGGATGAAGGTCCATATATAGCGAACAACGGCGAACGCCGAAATTGGTGTGTGTGTGCGTGTGTGCGTGTGTGCGTGCGTGCGTGCGTGCGTGCGTGCGTGTGTGTGTGTGTGTGTGTGTGTGTGTGTGTGTGTGTGTGTGTGTGTGTGTGTGTGTGTGTGTGTGTGTGTGTGTGTGTGTGTGTGTGTGTGTGTGTGTGTGTGTGTGTGTGTGTGTGTGTGTGTGTGTGTGTGCGCGTGCGCGTGTGCGCGCGAGAGAGAGAGAGAGAGAGATAGATAGATAGATAGATAGATAGATAGATAGATAGATAGATAGATAGATAGATAGATAGATAGATAGATAGATAGATAGATAGAGAGAGAGAGAGAGAGAGAGAGAGAGAGAGAGAGAGAGAGAGAGAGAGAGAGAGACGTGCACCATCAATAAGCAAGAAGTCCGGTTTGTCCCAGGCTCCAGTTTTGCAGCAGAAACAACCTCTCCTCGGATACACGCGCACATGCGAATCGCCAGAGACGTTCGCCCGCGTTTCACAGACGATAAAGCTGCCGAACGGCATACATTTCCGCCATCTCTTTTATGGAGGCAAAGCTCGGTATTATGACCGTTTATCGACGGAGCATCTAAACGGCTCTCGTGCATTCTTTCGGCGCATCGCCTTCCTTTTTTTTTTTTTCCGCCAGATAAATCTCCGCTCGCGTTTATGCGCGTCTACAGAAACTCGCGTCACGAGGGCAGTTTATTTAACGACCCACTTTCTCACGCGCACACTGACCGCGATAACGCTGAATGTATATAGCACAAAACTCGCCATGAAACGACGCTTCTGGCGGCTTCCTATTAAGAAGAAGAAAAAAGAAAGAAAAGAAACTACGCACACAGAAAGACACACGCATGCGCGTTCGCGCACGCGCGCAGGAGTGCTTGCAAGAAAGCCGGACTCGTTTTTCTTTTTTTTTTTCTTGCACATCTGGCTGGCCATAGCCGGCGTCCAGTGGCGCTTGCAATTCCTATTCACCGTGCGCGATGGCTCCGAGTCCGCTGCTCGGCTTCCCTGCCGTGCAGTAGTGTATCGCGCGGAAAGCACAGACCCGGGGAGTCAAGCGAGACACGTACGTACTCCCTTCCCTTCCAGGCGTGATAATCCTGCATCCTAATGATAATCTTAATTTTTTTTTCTTGCAAGGTGCACTGCGCGCGCGTGCGTGTGTATCCATATGAATGCACTGCACACAGTTTAACGAACTCCAGACAGCGCAGTGAACTCCGTGGCTCCCGTCAGCCAATGAGCGCGTAACGAGAACGGGTTACATGTTTCGGAGAAAGGTACACAAGACACGCCTTATACCTTTCGCCGTTAATCCGTCCGCGGTATCCTTCCTTCCGTTCAACCAGCGTGGCGCGGAGGATTAGCGGCGGATAAATGGGCGAGCCTTTCCGCTGGATATCACTCCCGACTGGCTAGTGCAACTCGCAGCCTACGCCGTACTGCACACAACTCGTGAGACGCAGTACAAGGCGCGCGCGCGGCGCGTCTGACAGGTGCGGTGCGGTGTGGGCGTCGTGGCGCGTGTGTGTGGCCTGCAATATATACCTCGCACTGCGCCGCGCCAGGCCGCACGCTGTCAGCAACAAATCAGCGAATGTAGGCCGCGAAACACACGAGCCGGCGTATAGGTTGCGAGAAACGGAATACACAGCCAAAAAAGGCCCACGAGTTCACAACATCGTGCACGGATTGAATTAAGTACACGCTCCGGCCAGCTCTAACAGCGCGCGGTGTCATCACACACGTCGCCGGCTTATTGTGGCGCTTGGAAGCCCGCTTCTCACTTTTCTCTCTCTCTCTCTCTCTCTCTCTCTCTCTCTCTCTCTCTCTCTCTCTCTGTGAATTCGGTATGTTTTCAAAGGAAATAATAATGCACGTAGTGAGATGTCCGACATACATCTCGTTTTAAGCCTCAAACGTCACACTACAGTTGGTCACTAACTAATTTTCACCAACCATAGGGTTCTTCATGACGCGTAACTAAATCCACACGTGCGCGAGCGCTCTTGCAATCCGATCCCGTCGGAATGCGGACACGGCGGCCGCGGGAGTCGAACCCGGCCCTTACCTCACGCTCAGCAGCAGTATATACGCCACGGCGACTAAAAGCACAGACGCAGGTAAACGCTGCAAGTCCTATACGGCTACACATCTGTTTATACTATATATACATGAGAGCTCCGGTAATGTATACGACGAGGGGGGGGGAGAAGGTCAGACCACGAGGTTTTCTTAGGCGCGTTACCGAAAGCAGAACCATCAACGTCAAAGCGCGCGAGGCCATTGAGGTTACGAAAAAAAAAAAGAAAGAGAAAAGGAAGCGTTTCCGAGTTTCGTGCGCCGTTTTACGGCAGCAAACAAGCGATGCGCGCTGCTTCACGATGGCAGGCGCGCCGGAAACGACGCCGCTGTGTGTTGCATCGGGGAGCGAACCGCAAGCCCACGCAACTGCGTCGTTTGTGGCACGTCTTCGCCGGCGCACGCTAAAACCGTGCAACGCGAGACGGTCCGAGAGATGGGGGTGACCAACCACACGAAGCGCATTTCCGACGCATTTATACGGCGCCCAGCGCGTCAAAGCGCCCGATATCACACCACGGGGGGAAAATAAAACACCGGGGAACGCGGGAGATTGGAAATTCAAGACGACGAGCGAAACGAGAGCGAGGTAACAAGCGGGAGCCAACGTTTCGACAGGTAGAGAGACTCGTCGCCTTGAAGAAAAGACAAGTCCACATGTCGAAACGTTTGGCTCCCGCTTCTTACCTTGTTCTCGTTTTGCTCGTCGTATATCACATCGCGCGATATATGGCCACGCATCTCCCCACCGTTCGCACCCCTCCACAGACCTCGCATAGTGTCTTTTTCTTTCTTTCTTTATTTTTACTGAAATAAAGCTTATTTCCTCCCTCCTCCTCCTCCTCCATGGTTCTTTACTAGCCACCATAGCCGGGCGCTGGGCAACAACGGCACTTAACAACGCAGTACAAGCGAGTCGTAGACGAAAACTTCACTGCGCCTTCGTAAAGCAAGCATCGACGTAGAAACGACAAGCTCTAGTTTGCGAACGAAATTTGGCAGTCAATTTCTGCGCTACCACGTTTGCCATGGACAATGGACATACGAGCGGAAGAAGACGAGAAAAAAATAATCAAGAACAAAAGACAAGCACAACTAAAACACGTGGGGTCAGTCCCGAGGCAGGTTTTTGTGTCCGTGTCTCTTCCAAGCTGTTTCCCCTCGAACGCTTCGCAACAACTTGTCCGAAATTGACTTTACTCTAAGCTGCATGTCCTAGCGCCTCTGTGATACACTCCATGCCGTAGCACGTTTATAGGAGTGTCTACCGCTTGATTTCACTCGGAAATATACGTGAGAACCAGCACAGCTGATAATAAGTAAGGCGCAAGTTGGAGAGAAAAGGAAGGTAAAGAAAGCGGGAAAGGATGTAAGAAAGAAAGAAAGAAAGAAAGAAAGAAAGAAAGAAAGAAAGAAAGAAAGAAAGAAAGAAAACAAGCTCGTCTTTATCGGCAATATGAAAATACATTTTAATTATTTGCGCATAACGCGTTTTCAATCGATCAATCATTCGTTGACGGATGCTGGTCCCGCACCTTGCACATCGCTGCACAGTACAGTTTAAGCGAGACAGCGTACGTATGGAGCCTCGGTTTCTTTTAACCGTGGAAGCACTAACAGCCGGGAGATGGTTGGGTGCCCAGACGGGTATAAGGTGCGCAAAAAAAAAAAGAAAGAAAAAAGGAAAGAGAAAGGGAAATAGAAAAGGAAGAAAACAGAAACGAGACCAAAGAGCTTGGAAGGCGGCCAAGGAGGCCACGTGCGAGTTCCTTTATCATCTAGCAAACAGGGCTTCCTTCCGGCACTACTGACTGGGGTAGAATACCAGCGGGCAGCCGTAACATACACTACACATATGCACTCGCACTATGTTCGGCAGCTGCCCCGCCACCCGTTTCGCCAATTAAAGAAAGCGAGGTGTTGCGGGCAGGCTCGCGCGCACACATCTATCTATCTATCTATCTATCTATCTATCTATCTATCTATCTATCTATCTATCTATCTATCTATCTATGTCCGTCTTCCAGACAGACAGACAGACAGACAGACAGACAGACAGACAGACAGACAGACAGACAGACAGACAGACAGACAGACAGACAGACAGACAGACAGACAGACAGACAGACAGACAGACAGACAGACAGACAGACAGACAGACAGACAGACAGACAGACAGACAGACAGACAGACAGACAGACAGACAGACAGACAGACAGACAGACAGACAGACAGACAGACAGACAGACAGACAGACAGACAGACAGACAGACAGACAGACAGACAGACAGACAGACAGACAGACAGACAGACAGACAGACAGACAGACAGACAGACAGACAGACAGACAGACAGACAGACAGACAGACAGACAGACAGACAGACAGACAGACAGACAGACAGACAGACAGACAGACAGACAGACAGACAGACAGACAGACAGACAGACAGACAGACAGACAGACAGACAGACAGACAGACAGACAGACAGACAGACAGACAGACAGACAGACAGACAGACAGACAGACAGACAGACAGACAGACAGACAGACAGACAGACAGACAGACAGACAGACAGACAGACAGACAGACAGACAGACAGACAGACAGACAGACAGACAGACAGACAGACAGACAGACAGACAGACAGACAGACAGACAGACAGACAGACAGACAGACAGACAGACAGACAGACAGACAGACAGACAGACAGACAGATAGATAGATAATCTCAATCTTCGCCCAATACGCTCCAAACAAGTGTTGCACCGACATGAAGTACCGTAACGCAAGAGGAATGGACCTCCAGCCCCGCCAATCGTTTGCTCCATACCGCAAATACGACCCACGCTACGCGTGTGCGCGTCAAATAAGGGGGAGCAGTCGCCCGCGCAACTAACTCGACCGGCAGGCGCGGGTGCATGATGCATTGGACGGCGCGGGCCATCTTTCAATGTATTCGCCGCCGAGGTCGAGCGAAGTGTCGCGCTCGTGCGCCGCCGTGGAGAGAAGGCCCCAGCAAATCCGGGCTCGTTTAGCGTAGAGTGGTGGCTCGCCGCGGTTTCAGCGCTATTACAAGAGCGTGGCCAATGAAGGAGTCGGGACTTGTGCTCTCCGGAGCAGCAGCCGCGTCGTTTCCACATGCTCAGGTTTCAAGTTTTGGTGATATGGGAGGCCGTTATCCCGATAGCGTTCACACAGGCCACTGGATCGCAAGATAGCGCAGTAACGTACGCTTGCGCGGGCTTCTCGTGTGATGATACAAGTCCCGTCGATGCTGTAGAATTCTGCTGATTCTCATGCGTAATATGCCCTGAAGAAATGTGTCATATTTCTTAGGCTAGTGCCCGCAGTACAGTGCACGGAGACGATCACTCTACGTTGTGCTCAACCAGTTGAACGAACGCGGCCTCGATCCGTCGGAATAAATCTGTAACCGTATTTACAAAAAAAAAAAAAAAAAAAAATCTTACGCTAAGAATTATTCGAAAGAGGTATATGCAGTCAATCTTTAAGCTGGACATATCAATAGCGAAGGCAACCGGCCAATCCCAAACAAAACTAGCGGACGAAAAAAAGGTTTGTGAATGCGGGCCCTGAAGCAGCCGCACAATCAACGGAGCACGGCCGCTCCGGTGGATACTATCCGTGCAGACGTTTCTTTTCCTGCACGCGACTCTTACCACAGAGGGCGTGGCAGAGGCGAATAAGAATTAATGAGGCACGCGAGCCGATCGGCACTCGCTCGCAATCAGACGCGCGACATGCCGCTCGTTATGCGAAAGATACATGGAGCTAAAGAAAACGCTGCAATCAGCGGGGAAATAAAAGATAAGCATAAGAGCTATGCAAGACTTAGACCACGGCGACGGTCCTTCCGAACGAGGCGCCTTTGCGTGCTATACATAGTATGCACGTACGTCATTCAAGGATACTCCGCGACTTCCGGTTTACGGCGGCGCCATCTCGGGGAAACTATAGACGACCGCACGCCAAGTTTCATCCTAGACGCCAGCGCTCGTTTCTCCCCTGGCGGAGCGATTTCATCTCCAACGGGTGTAAGTTTCCGTCGCCGCTTCCCTTCGCGGTCGCGCCCGCGTTCAGTTCGCGCTGCGCGCGAAACGTCTCTTGTTTGCGACGGCGCCTTTCGAATAACCGAAAATTATTATTGTGTTGTTAACTGTCACGACAGCAATGTGAACATGATATGGTTGATGCCACCAGTGAAATTCTGCCGATTCACAAGAAAATGGTACGAAAGAAGCAGACGACAGACATGGATTACTGCGGTGCGCCGAGCGAAGTAAACAACTGGCAAACGAAGCGAGCTCGTTCATTGATCACTCCTGAGTGTATGACGGTTTCTATATGTAACTCACGTGAATTTAATAATTACTCGGTACATAATCCTTTTATTCATATAAAAACTTTAAGTTCAACGAGCGCTTGTCCTGTCTTCTATCTCGTGTTTCGTTTGTGTGTGCGCTGCCCAAGAATGGAAACCACGTCTGTTGTATGCGCTAGCAGTGGCCGAAGTTCACGCGTGCCGAGAAATTGAATATGTGCATGATGCATTGAACATGACCGGAGTTCATTCCCGCTTCACCACTGCACCGATCGATCGGGTTACTGGACAATACGCACCCGCGTCTTGGTCGCGCCGGCATTGCTGAAGCAGGAATGATTAATAATACTGTCAACTTCCGTCTCTTGAGTACTGTTAAAAAATGGCCAAGCTGTCTACATTGCTGCCTCTATTCCATATTGTAGGAGACGTACTAGTTAAAGTTGTGTGCGCATGTCGTACTTGTGCTATGCAGCGATATATCTTGTTTATTTCCGCACAGTGTCGATAGAAGTCCGTTGTCGCCATCAGATACAACACGGATTTGTAGCAAACATAATGTGAGAAACTGCAAAAATGACTTTAGCTTGTAGGTGCCGTATGTATGTGCCGCATCGTATGTGCTGACGATTTTTCCGGCGGCACATACGATGTCGTTTCCAATTACCTGCTCAGCGTCACTTACATGGTTAAGCAGACGCTGCCCTTTCGCCGCATTGCAGCCATAAAAATAATCGTCAAGCGTACCGACCTTAATTCTTAACGGCAAATATAGCGTGTGCAGTTTGTTTCACACTAAGGGGAAAACTCAGAACGTATTGCATCGCGATGCGGCAAGCAATGGAGTCGTGCGGCGGCAGCAGCTCGAGCAGGCGCACACGCTTGAGGGGCGGTGTCGTGATCTGCGTCGTCTGCTACGGCGGCGCGCGCTGGCCGCATTTTCGGGAAGCGTGGTACTGTCAGGGGCAGTGCACCGATTTCATCGGTACTGCGAGAACTGAGCTGATATTCTTTACTAAACGTTGTGCGTCGCCAAACTCTGATCCTTCATTGGCGATAATGGAGTTCCACAAACTTCTTTTGACAGCATGGTTCATTTGTTCTTTCGAAAGGCCGGAGTACTGAGCGTGTGCACGTATATTTCTTCACTGTGTGTGTGCTACCGTAATGAGCAGCGACAAAACGCACCAAGATGTGCGCGCAACGTGCTCAGTCTTTGTTTGGCTCGAAAGGAAAACGGCACTCAACAATGGGAGTCGAACACGATGAAACAAACGGATACGATTAAATGAAAGTTTTAGGTTCAGACAATGAGCTGGAAGTGATTTTTCTCGACAACCATTCGCTACACCAGACAGACCCTGCCCGCCGGTGGGGAATTGGACACGTCACGCTCGGAACTTCAGTTAGTATCTCGTCATGTCCCCAGCGGCAGCGATGACAGCGCTCATCCTGGAAGGCAGTGAAGTGTAGAATGATTTGATCAGGGATGTGTTCATTCGCAGCACGTCTCAGTCACTGACGATGGTGGATCGAAGCCTATCCTCGGGCGACTGATAGAGGGGATGTTGCGCCAGCGATACTTTCAACGAGCCCCAGACATATTAAATGATGTTGGCGCCCGGGGATTGAGGCGGCCGCTCCAAGAGAGTGACTGCGCGCTCTTCTAGCAGTTCTTGCACAGCACGAGCTGTGTGGATCGGCGTCCTATCGCGTTAGAATATATAGTCGCCTTCCAGAAACGGGCCGTCAAGAATGTATGGAATCAGTACGTCGTCTATGACTGCTCTGCAGCGATGAACTTACATTCGAGGCGTATCAGTGGGCGTCGCGCAACGCTTAGCAAAGAATACCGGCTCATTTCACGCAGTAACGATGTGATCGGCGCCCTGCACCTGACAGTAGAACGTTTCCCGACAATGCGGCCAGCGCGCGCCGCCGTAGCAGACGGCGCCGTTCAAGATCCCGCCCCTCGAGCACCTGCGCGAGCTGCTGCCGCTGCCTGACTCAAGCGCTCGCCGCATCGCGATGCAATGCGCTTCGAGTTTTCCCCTAAATGTGAAACAGACTGTACACCGCCTTTCGAAGGAAATGTCCACGCGCACACACGTAGGCACACACCGCGCGTGGCACGAAACGTGCCCAAACACGCGCAGTGCAGGAGGAAATCAAGGCGGCGCGAACGAGAGACGGGAGAGGGGTACCACCCGCTAATAGAATTTTGCTTCGCATGCGGCGCTCTCAACGCCGGCGCAGCAGCGCCGCTCTCGGTGCCGTTCTTGTCTATAGGCCTATGCGCGCGCCTGTTGATAAGGTTCCCCAAGATGGCGGAAGGTAGCGGAAGCACACGACAACAGCGGATGTGACGTACGTGCATACTATGTATACTTTTGTTATATATCGGCTGTTGCATGCCGGGAAGCGTGCTGCGCAGGAGCTCGAGCTCAAATTCCAACAGGCTTTCCAAGTGTGTCCACCTGATGGTAGATGTACACCGCTTACGTGTATACGATGCACCCATAACGTCGTAAACGCGAAATGCAGTATATTTTACCCGCCGCGCATCACAACTATGTACAACCGATGGCAGTATCATTAATACCGTTATCCTTACGTTAACAACGTACAAGTGTCGATTGTACACAGTGAAACGAACGTACGCCTGCACGTTCACACAGACCGTAATAGGTTGAAGAGGAAGGAGACTTAAAACGACGCTAAAAAAAGGCGATACGCGAGCGGCCACATAAGTGAAAACCACAAGTGTCATCCGCAATGGTGATAGCTGGCATAAACAAAACAAGGACGACAACCATAATGACGACGACGATGGCAAAGGCGACAAAGACGGCACGACGCCCATGTCTGCGCGAAGGCGAAAATACAGACGAGTATACGACGATAACGGTAGGACATCGATTACGACAATTGCCACGATGGAGGTAAAGGCAGAAACGGACGACCACGACGGCAATAAGATAAATGCGAGAACGACGTCAAAGGCAAGGTAACGAATTCCGGCGACGACGGTAAAGCGAGAACAAAGACGGCACGACGATAGCGCGAAGGCGGAAACGACGACGACAAAGGCGCGACGCCGAATAGAAAGGTCAAGGCGACGGTGGTCAAGGCGGTGGTGCGATGACCACACGGAGGCCCACACGTCGCATCGCTGAGTCGACTCCTAGGAAACGGTGAGAACAAACGGTTTTCCCGGCGAATGTTCTTTTTTTTTTTTTCGAAGCGGACGTGTTTTATTAAAACGGTGACGATTTCTACATCTAGGCTGGATTACGAAAGAAGAAAAAAAAAGTGTTTTCATTTAAACACGTCCAAGTGCCGGAACGTAACAGAACGCATCTCCACGGCGCAAAACGACCGTCCTCGACATTTTCAGGCCACGTATGCGACGGGAATTTGGCAGTGGCCTCGCGCCATTCACCTTCTCCGTTTCTGCGTCATTCAGGACTAACCAAGCACTCGCTCACGGTAATGGTAGAACTGCGATCTAGCAACCTACCTTGATTGATCCATGGAGTTTAACGTCCGGATTACGGAGGTTCCTTAGGGCGCGGATTTCTTTTACGTTTCGGCCCGTCGAGTTAAGGCTGCTCCGGTCGGAAATCGAGCCCACGACCTCTTGCTCAGCTGCAGCATACTGCAGCCACTGAACAGCCACCACGGCGGTTAGTCTATTTTTGCCTGATACCTTACTTTATAATGTCATTAACTGTCCTCCTTTTTTTTTTTTTTTTTTGTTAAGCCTGTCTATAGTTCTAACTTCGAGTATCGGCGCAAGCATGTCCATCCGGCCCCCCATCTTACTCAGACTTCTATAGTTCTCAATATCGAAATTTCGTTCGGCGGAAGCTTCTCGAGGATTAAAGAGTCAAAGCCTGTCCCGGAAGCGATTTAGGAGCCACGAGTTTGCCGCTAAGCAGCCCGCAAAGCCTTGCCGTCGACGTGTATGCACACAAACCATCTATCCCCGGACCCCTGGCTTGTCATTTTCTTACTTTGTTTACTTCCAGCGCGCGAGAGCGTGCGGGAACGTTGTGGCTTCACCGCAGCGGTTCATCTTTAAAAGCCACGCGTTCCTCAATCGCGTGTACTGTTTTTTTTTTTTTTTTCTCGAGAGATTTTTTTTTTTTTCAGTTCCGCGTCACTTCGACAAATCGCGCGACAAAACGGCCCTCGTAAATCACTCGCTAGCCGGGACCGTAGCGTCACCGTTCTCGCACCCCAACGAGGGGCGATCCCCCAAAGCAGAAACTACACTCGCGTATATATTTCCACTGGCACGAAGCAGGAAGTCCCTGCTCGAGCGATAAAGAGAAAAAGGGAAATACGAAAAAAAAGGCTGCGAGACGAAAAGAACAAAAAGAAAAGCAAGGTGAGAGAACCGAAGGAAGCGACCTGTGTTACGCTCGAGTGATCCTGGAAAGGGTCCGGCTGCCCTTTCTCGCTATATGCATCCGTCTCTCCATCTGCCGTGGCTCACGCGCATACACACCTGCCCTCGAGAAGTTGGCTTGAAAAGGCGGGGTTGTGTTGTTTGTTGTTGGTGGTGGTGCTGGAGGCACACAGGTGGTGGCGGTGCCCGCTAACAAGCAGTGTGTAGCGGAAGCGAAGACTCCGACAGCAGCCTCCGCACGCTTATACCAGAGAGACGACCGACTGCATAATCGCGGAGACGACGACTTCGTCCTGTCCTTTCAGCCTTGTTTCTGGCCCTCCCAGCGTCCTCTTCTATTCCAACCCTCCCCCTCTCTTATTATTTTTTTTTTCTGCGGTTCCGCCGTAAGACATATGCGCGCGAAACTCGAAATAAAGAAGAAGAGGCGCTCAGGAATACGTATACGCCCGTATCCCGTGAGGACTTCCGCTTTCCTTATCTCAACACGCCACAGAGCTCGTCTCTCGCAGCTTCTCGAACGAATCGGGCGAATCGGGCATTCTTTATCTGCGGCAGGGGGCGCGCTAGAGAACTCTTACGCTGCTATAGTGGATGGGAGAGGAGGAGGAGCTCTTCGCGTTTTTATTTGATCCATTCGCCTTGTTTCGGTCTTGTTTTCTGTTTTCCCTTCCGATTTAGCACGCTGGGCGCGTGACTTTGAAATGGGTCGACAACACGACGGCGCTGCCTTCTACCTATACACGCTGCTGCTGCTGCTTCTTGCAACCACTAGAGAGAGAGAGAGAGAGAGAGAGAGAGAGAGAGAAGAAAAAGCCCTCAAGGGCTTTCGGGCGAATTAACAACTCGGCGTTCGGGGTCTATCGGGCAACGGCTGTATACACTATAGCCTGTTGCTGTTATTCCGTCTCGGCGTTGTGTATGGACCGTTCGATACGCGTAGCTGGATGAGGCACGATCCGAACACCCAGCGCGAGCAGGATCGTGAGTGCAGGGGAGGGGCAGGGGTCTGCGTCTCGTGTTGTCGACGAGAGACAGTATATACGCGAGACACCTGCTGCCGGTACAACGACCGCTTGCGAACGGAATAACAAATGGCGGACGCTGAAGGAGCGAAGTGCGGAGAGGCGGAGCGCTTCGTTGGCGTCGTGTTGATGTACCGGCTATAACAAGACAAAAAAAAAAAGAAAGAAAGAAACGTTGGACGTTGCAGCTGTCTTGTTTCGTTCTTTCGTTCTTCGTTCGAATAAGCAAAAAGAAAAAAAATCGGAGGACGCTAAAGCTTCATTCAAAGATCCCTGACAGCTTCTCACGCTTCCCGGCAACTGCAGCTTATGTAACCGTAATGTTTACCGGGAAACGCTGGCGGCGAACTCTATGCACGAAGGCGGGCTTTGTGGTAGAAACGTGGCCTCTTGCGTGGGCCGCGATGCGGCGGAGGCGAGCGCCCATCTCGGAGGCCATGGCAGCTCTATGAATGGTAGAAATGCTGGATAAGGATTTGTGTTTTGAGTTTCCGCGTAACAGAGTTATGTTTTCTCCTGTATTCAAGTTACAATCCGACACTATCATATCTACAAGTTGTGTGCAAGTCGTACTTTACGATTTTTCTGGCGCATTATGCATTGAGAAATTCCATTAGTTCAGTAACTTCCTTGCGCTACATGGAGGGCCTGCGTATTTGGGTATGGGTGGTGCTAAGTGATTTTTGGCGAAACGACGGTCGACGACGACGGACTTTTCGGGACACGGGGCGCTTAACGCTATCGCATTAAAATTAAAGAACACAACCTTTTTTCAACTTCCGGAATCGCTTCATACGTGTACGGGTTCGCTGTACGGAAACACAGCCACTCGAATAGGACAAGCACCCGTTAAGAAGTAATATGTAATAGTCCCCCCCTCGCATGTGCCTCACTATGTCCTGAGCCTATAGGCAACATTCCGCGTCACTGCTTTGAGGACTTACGGAATGCGGCAGGCCGGTTGCCCCATAGGCACGAAATATCGCGATTCGCCCGCTGAAACTGGTCGCAACATTTCAGTTCTTCCAGCGGCGAAGCTGCGGCTGACCTACACGCCGAGTCACAATACCACGGCATGCAGCGCACACGTTTTACCCCGCCAGTGGGCAACCGCCGAAAGCTGTATAACGTATCACGTTCCTATCGCAAAGCTGTAAGCGGAACCGTCCATGGCGTAGTGGCGCGGTGAGAGGTCCGTGTCTTGCAGCGAAGTCGGTTGACGTGGAAGTCAGTGGCTCTTGTCTTATCAGCCGCAATACGGCGCTCGGAGATTGCGCGCCGAAGGGCATGGTGTATATACCATATACTTAAGCTCATGCGGGCACGCAGGAAAGATAAGTCCCAACGTTTGCACACGCTCACAGAGGAGGCCACTTGCGCTATCCATCATAGCAAATATTCGTTTCCTCTTGGCCAGAGCGGCTGAAAGCTGAAGCCTCGAAAGACGACGCCGTTTGCCCCCTTTCACGTCGAACAGAAGCCTTCTCCGGACCGTTGGGAAGATTGGAGAGAAAGGCATCCTCAGCAGGGCTCGACTGATCGAGTCCGTTGGCGTATAGCCGGGTGGTCAAGTAAAGCCTAATATAGCGACGTCCCTGTGTTTCCAACGTACACCCCAAGAGCTAAAAAAAAAAAAAAAAATCTCGACAACAACTTGAAGGAGTGCATCTATACGCTATACCTCCCTCGGATAGCCAGTCCTAAGCCTCCAGCTGATATTCGGATCAATGTCCATCACCGGTAGACCTCCTCCTGGGGGCACGAATGTGCCCCCAGGAGGAGGTCTACCGGCTAAATTCGTAAAGCTAACCTGCCTTGCAAAGTTACCCTTTGCATACTGTGGCATAAGCGTCATATGCTCTTCGAATGAGTGTCGCTACCGTGTGTCCCAGTTAACCTATAGCCAAAAATATATCTATGTTTAAAAAAAGAACACGGTGCAAGATGCAATTATAATACGTACGGTGTTCGGTCACCAGCGTTCTGACAACGGAAAACCATATGCTTTAATATCGTATCCTTCACCGTTTCTTTTTTATTATATTTTTGTACGTTGAACAGCTTGAGTAACGTTAGCTGGGACACCCTATGTAATACATGGCGCTATATATATATCCTCCTCGCCCCAAATCCCTCCTCCTTTCTTGAGCACGCCTACCTATACGACTCGACGGAGAAACAGAGCGTGACGCACTACCGGAGTGACATCATCACGGCCCTTTGAGGTATTATCCTTCTTAACGCGCTTCAAAAGCGTTCGAGTCGCGTTCGAGGGACGCGCGCAGGTCACTTATCGTCGGCCGCGATCCTGCTCGCATCGCCGAGCCTTTCTGCGAAACGGAGCTCATTGTTTCGCGGGCCACACGACAGCGACCTCGAGCCGTCGCGCTTATTAGCGCGTGCCGCGCGCGACAGGCCGCGACTTGTTGTATATACGAACCGCGATCGCGCTCGCTCGCTATCGATACGCGATTACAACCCCGCTTGTAATCGCGCGGACGCACGCGCGCATACATCAACCGCAGGCTTGCCTCGGCTATACGCGAAGGGCACCCACGACGAACATCGATACAGTGGCGCGAAGCGCTCGATGAAGCGTGTCCCGTTACCGTTTGCCCCCAGCAGCGCGTTGTGCCGAAACAGCCTGCCGCAACGTTATATGCGGGTGCGGCCACGTATGTACTACACCCCCGACGCGATGCCACGGTATACGTGGCCCCCCTGCTTGTACGCAGCGCGGAATGCAGCAGCAGCAGCAGAAGTGAGAGTACGCGTTCTTGTTTACTGTGCCGCGGCGACTCGCGGTCGCCCCAGTATACGTGAGCGGTTCGATCTCCGCCGCCGGGCTTTGTAATCAGCGACCGCCATCTGGGCTGACGCCCAGACGCCAGACGCATTGCATTACCGCAGAGAGAAGAACGAAAGAAAGACGCCGGCAAACGATACGGGAAAAGTGTACACGAGTAGGTTGATACTACCCCTCTCTGCGCTTGCCCCTTAAATGCAGCTCCAGCTGCCTGCCCAAGATGTCCGAAGGATACTTTATGCTATCGACTATACGGCGGCGTTCGATGCGATGTCGAGTAAATGGTTCTGCGGCGGCTTATTCGCACGAGATGAGACGCTAGCCAAGAACAGTTCCGGTTGCACCGCGTTTCTGAAATTATGGGCTGATGCCCGAATACACCGGTTGTCGTCACATCATCGCCGCTAAGCAGCAGCAGGAGGGAGGGAGGCAGGCAGGCAGGCAGCTGCAGGCCACGTCGGTACGCCGAGCGCCGACGGTTTTACCTTTTAGCCGCTGACCCTGTCTACCTTTCCATCGACCAGATAGATGTCCGTCCGCTTAAATGGACAGGCGCTACAAGAAGCGATACTATACGTGTAGATCAGTTTAAAGTGCTAAAGTATAACTGCACGACTCTGGTTTCATATGTTCGGCGCACAATGCGGATTGCGTCCAAGACACGATTAAAGCGGAGCTTCCTTGGACGTATAGGCATAGACACCCTTCGTTGCCCGGAATGAACCCTCGGCCATAAGAAAAAAAAAGAAAAATGATCAGTGAACGAGTTGTCCGAGCAGCACCACGTCGCTCTATTGTATGCGGTATATACTGTGACCCGAGAATAACCCGTGACGCTGGACTGGACTCGAGGGCTTTAAGAACGCCACTGCGCTGGCCACTCACACAGTCACATCATACACACGTTGCTCCCCGCCCACCATCATCCACCATTCCACACTGCCCTTTTATGCTCCCCTTAATAATAATAATATTTGGGGTTTTACGTGCCAAAACCACTTTTTGATTATGAGGCACGCCGTAGTGGAGGACTCCGGAAATTTTGACCACCTGAGGTTCTTTAACGTGCGCCTAAATCTAAGCACACGGGTGTTTTCGCATTTCGCCCCCATCGAAATGCGGCCGCCGTGGCCGGGATTCGATCCCGCGACCTCGTGCTCAGCAGCCCAACACCATAGCCACTGAGCAACCACGGCGGGTTATGCTCCCCTTACACAGTGCAGGTTTGCAGGCTACAGAGAGAACTTTGGGCCCAATTTTCAGCAGCGACGACAACGATATAGACCAAATCGGCGTGGGTTTTCACGAAAGTTGGGAAGATCATGCCTATAAAACCACGCCCACGCACTTTCGCGCGCATCTGACCTCGATATTCGAGATTATTTTAAAAAAATGTTACGTATTCCCTTCCGAGTTAACTTTGAGATTCGCGGCAACGCTTATTATCACGTACAAGGAGTCGTGCGAGAATACCATAACTGGTACAAGCTGCTATATAGTCGACCGCGTCTTCCCCGTCCCTGCGTGCAGATTCAACAGACAGCGCTAGTCATCGAGCGCGCCGCCCGAAGCGAAGTAGAAACAGGGCATGCAAAACGTGTGCACGAGGAAGGCTTCTAAAGTGTACACCAAGACGCAACAACTGCTTACGGGTCCGCACCTATTAAAAGCCCGTATTCTCAGACGGTTCTCGACTGCAGGCTCTTCCTCTACTACACCGAGCTATGGTAACGTATAGGATGGTATAGTATAGTATGGGTATAGTAAAGTATGGTAAAGCTATAGTATGGTAAGTAAATAGGTAAGGTAAGTGACTTTGCACCCAGCTAAAGTCCCTGCATAGGCTCGCTATGCAGGGACTTTAGCTCCACCAAGTTTGAGCAGAGCGCCGCTTGTCGACCAAGGAAGTCGCTACGCTTGTCAGAAGTTGCCGTGAAGTTTCAATGAACAACAGTGGCCGCTTCTGTCGAGTCGCGGCGCTGCCATCCACTTTCCTCGAGTCGAAGTGGAGTGTGGAGTGGAGGAACGCTCTAGACTACGTTCTAGAATACGGAGGCTGGAGGGGGATGGGGGAGTGTAACCCCTCGAGGCTCTTCGAAAACAGAGATAGAAAGTAGACGGCCGAGCACACACGGGTGCATGCGGGTTAACTTCTCGTTCGGAGAAGCACACGAAAGCACAGAATGAAACAAAAAAAAAGAAGAAAAAGCGAGAATAAGAATCGAAAATCGGGTCGCAACACACTTCCATCTCCCGCCGCCGTGCGCGAAGAAGCCCAGCCTAGGGGGGTGGCAGGCGGCCGCTGCTCCGGAAAGATAAGGCGCGGCCCGTCGCCTCTGCGTAGACCGGTCGCCCATCCCTGCATCGTGTCGGTTGGCGCGTGCACGCCTGCACTGCCGCACACCGCCGGTGTCGCCACGTGTCCCGTGGCGGACGGCGGGGCGCGGCCGTACGCGCGAAGCGAGACACGGGACACGCGCAGTGGTAGTACTGTACTCTTCGTGTACGGTGGGTATCCACCGTGGGACCAATGGTGCATGGTGGTGGATGGACAGGTAGTCGCTACAGGCGGTCTGGCGATCGAGGCCGGCAAGCGCTCCGCCTGAGCGTCGCTTGCGGCGTCACTGGGGTGTACGTTACGACACGTCCAGCGAACCGGTGTGCATTAGGAATGCAAGGAGGAGACGGGAAGCCTCCGTGCGGGCTATAACGGACCGCGCGGGAAACACGGGATGTCGCACGGACTGACTCGGGGCTGTACGAAATGACGGAAAGTCGGGCGAGTTGGCGTGAATTCATGGTTACGGGCAGCGCGAACGACCGAGAGAGAAATCACCGCAGGGCGGGCACTTGCGACTTCAACTATAGCTGAAGGGTGTAGTAGCTATAGAAAGAGGCATGGGTGATGCTTTGGCGTTGGAACGTCCCACCGATGCGCTACTCGCGCAAGTCTACTCGAAGGTTTGACAATCTGCACGAAGAGGACAACAGGTGCAAAAATTGGCAGACTGAGCTGCATAGTTGACGTTCATATACGTAATGCGAAGCATTCTTGATCTGTGATGAACGGTTGTACGAATAATTTAAATGTCGCGTAGCGAACGGTAATGTAGAGATTATATGATGTAGTGTTTACATTTACAAGTTAGACAAAATGTGATGGTAATATGTGAGACTGAAAGCAAACTAAGACCCCTCGGCTCATACCCATCGATCCCAGGAGCAAATGCCCGCGAATGATATTAATCTGCACTATTACCGGTATCCGCCCACGAAAACAAAAGAAAGGACGGAAGAAAAGAAAATTGAACAAATTTTATTGAGAGAAAAGACGGAGAGTTCGGCCTGAGGATCTCCGCTGTCTGATACTCCATGTAGATGCTTGCGGACAGCGAAGAGAAAGGCGGAAAAAGACAAGTATATGGAGCTATGCTCAGTGAATCTTCGCTGACAGAGCCGGACACGGAAAACGAGTACCGCACAGCTTAAAACCACTCTCATGCGGAAACGTGATGAGGCCTCTTGCTGTACGCCGCGCATTCGCACTCTCTCCCTCCAGGCTCCCAGATTTCACTGCGTGCTCTGAAAGCGGCCAGTCGTCCAATTAAGCGAGTCAATATGTCTGGTAATGTTACACTGGAACGCGCAGAGAACACGCGAAACGCCAGGAAGAAAGGAAAACACGTTGGACAGGGCCGCGAAACGACTCGCCGGTGCCGTTGTCCTACAAGTTGGCAGAAAAAAACCTCCCTGTTTCGCAGCAGTTAATAAACAAAGACAAGGCTTCGCTCCCTCCGAGCCTGGTATAGAGTAGGGCATGGGTTTGTTGTTAGGGACAACACAGTCTCTCTGAATGAAGGTGGATCATGTGTGAGTTAAACTATCGTGTCGGTGGATCCAAGAATGCGAGCGCGAGACAATTACCTCCCCCTCCTCCCCCCCCCCTCAATGCACACGCTATACGAACTCCAAAGTCGTGCATCCCTAGAACGGGGAAAGGACTCCTAATGAAGAATTATCTCACGCCTCTCCATACAACGGCACATCCCCGCTCTCGATAAGTTGCGACAGCGGTAAACCAAGTATTTCTCGGGTAAAACCCTTACTGTTCTATAAGAGACTGGTGACCTTATACGACGCGTGGAGTGAAAGCTGGTTTGGGCAACTCAGGGTGAGGTCACATACCTCACCCTGAGTTGAGCCTTGCCAGCGCACACTGGCGCGATTGAAACATACGCTGCTGCATTCCTTCTCTCCACCGCGGAGCCGCGAATTTAGGTTGTACGTTGCATTCATGTATGAGGTGACACCTGCGAAGCAGCGCGAATAAACGGAACGCTACGCGTTGATACATACAAGCCGTGTCCCTTTCCTTCCACTCTGCTTGCTGTGCACTCCGCTGTAAAGGTACACTGTGTAATGGCCCCCAACTGCAAGTCCGATTATTCTGTCGGTGTACACCTTCATGTACGGCATTATATGCTGTACTTTCTTTTTTAATCGGATCCCTGATCGATGGAGCGACGCATTGATCGATTGACCGCGCAGCAAGAACCCCGCTTCGTTTATAGTGCGCGGGGTTATTCGAGAGGTCGATCATCCAGACACAAGTCGCGAGGGCAGCGCAATTCAGCCTTATAACTTACGTGCGGTAAATCGCCAATCGAGAAGTCAGGCACGTCGCCCGTCTCGTGCAGAAAAATTGATGACATCGCGGTTCGAACCTCTCGCTGCGTCGCGATCTCAAGGGTTGCCGAGAAACCCCGCGGCGGACGACGGGCGGACGTGACACTAAATCGTTCTTTTGTATTGTTATTATTGTTTGATTATGTGCTCGTGTCGGGGTCAGGAGCGGGAAGGGAAGTGGAGAGACTTGTCGGCGCGCCAGGTCGTCTGTGTGTGTTTCGAGGGAGCACGCTGGGTGAACGCCCAAACGTGTTGTTCTTCGAATTCTCTACCGTCCTCTAACTCTTTTTTTTTTTCTTTTTTTTTTTTGCACTACCGGCTCATAAGATTCGCAGCTTGGTTTTTTTCATCGTAGCGGGCCGTATATATAGGCGTTAAGGTTTATCGCGCTTCGATGGCAAAAGCTTGCCAGAAAAAGATCGACGAGCACGATTTCAGCAGGGATTTGGCGGGAAAGCAACCGACGAACGTCCACGGAAAAGCGCAACGTGCGCGAAGCACTATAGTGAAAAAAAAAAACAACAACAAATCAAGCGGAATTAAAGGAACGGTGATCGAGTGGCGTTTGATAGAACATATATGTGCAATGCGCAGCGCCAACCACACTTAGGGTGCGGTTTGCGGGAGGTAATCTGGCCAATATAGTTTTGCAACGTTAGTTATACGGTTGGGCCCAAGCCAAATGACATTGGCGCTATAGGGTGCTAAAAGAGAGGTACAGAGTAAAGTGCAAACGAACATACTGCCGCAAGCAGAGGGTAGGCAAAAAGAGGTGAGGCCATAAACAGGGCACCGGAAGCGAGACAACGATTAGCTTAAAGAAAGAAAGCGAGCGATGTAGGATGCAAGAAGCTGCGCAGAAATGACTGTCGGCATTTCCAGAGTTTGCGACAGGGTAATCGGTGTAGCCTGTAGTGCGCGCGGCAGGCTACACCGAAGCGGGCTGGTGTGACCAGGTGTTCTCGGTTAGCCAAAATGCTTTCCGGTAATGCTCCCAAGCAGGCTCCCTATTCCATTGTATACACGGCTCACGCGGCTCGCTAATTGCGATAGAATGTTATCATGTCAATCAAATGTTTCCCAATGGTCAACTGCTTACAAAATTTTGTGCAGCTGTCACATATTAACTTGGCATTGAAGATACCGTTGTTGTTCCGTTCGTTTTTCAAATGCTGAGCACTGAAATATCAGGTACCGCGAGTTTGCGACATTTGCGACGCATAATATTTACGGAATGTGCGTCTACTAGGGACAATGATATTTATGCCCCTTCTTTGGTCTGCAAGGGTCTTCAAAATGAGCCCCAGTATTTGTGTTGTTGTTACGAAAATGCAGATTTCCGTCGTACGGTGGCGTGCTGGTGTGTGTGTGTACATAGAACAATTCACTTCTCGAAATAAATCTTCTAGCCTTTGCGGAGTTTTATCTGGAACTTCGTCCACTCGCTTCTTTGTTGTGTACTTGTGCGTTCGCACCTCCCCTCACCCCCCCCCCCCGCCCCTTATTTCCTTTTCTTCTCTTTCTTTCCAAGAAGACTAGCATTAGGATTGGCCGACCAAGTAACCACGTTTGATTACACTGTCGGCCTGGACGCACACTGAACTACACAGACGTCCAAGCACAGTCGAGGGGAAGCGCTAAACTAATCTTCGCGTTAATAAAGGATTGTGTTTGGCCTATAGTAGAACTGGGAGAGCCTCCTCCTGAGAGGAAATATTCGCTACAATGCTCGATAAGACGCCCTTCCCCTAGTCTCTCTCGTGTTGCAAGCGTGCTATACCCTGCGCGTTCGCGCCGCAAAGAGAGAGAGAGAGAGAGAGAGAGAGAGAGAGAGAGAGAGAGAGAGAGAGAGAGAGAGAAAAAAAAGGGGGGTCGCGCAGATGCGCGGATGACGCATGCATGGGTCAAAAACGGGGCCCTCCCGCCGCCTACGTCCGTTTTTAGACAAACCTCCCGCGGCCTAGACTCTAGCTTTTGCGCTGACTCCGTGGAGAAGGGCAAGGCGCCTCTTGCAAAGAGAGAGAGAGAGAGAGAGAGAGAGAGAGAGAGAGAGAGAGAGAGAGAGAGAGAGAAGTCAACGAGAAAAAAATGAGATATCGGCCGAAGGACAATGTCTCTATTTGGTCGTTATACCGTTGTAAAATTATGTTCATTACCTGTGCAAGTTGCAAATAAAACTAACTTGGTGACATCCACTGACACTGGTTTCAAAAAAAAAAAAAGGAACACTCAAAATCCATCCACCCAGACTCGCCGCTAAGTCTAGAAGGGCTGACATTTCAGTACTGCAGCAGCCTGCACCGAGTAACTGTCAACGTTGACGACAGATCACGTACTAATTAAATAGCTTACACAGGGAGTGAAGCAGGCACGACTGTGGCTGTCAAGCGCAGCCGAGTGACCCCGCTTAGCTCGAGAGGCAGTGCAGCTGAAGCCACAAGTATGGGACTGTGCGCGTCCTGCCGTGATGTCACGCGAAACTCTACGTAGCCGTTCTGGCCCAGCTGTGGACTACCCAGGACTAGGACCATCCAATACTGGCAAGCGGAGAACAGCACGATTCTCTTGTTGATGCCACGTTAATACTTTATTCGTGGACAATAAGAACCTGCGGTGTAGCATTCACGCCAGAGACGGCCTCGAACGATGCACGTGTTCGTGTTCATGCGGTAAGACGTGGCAAGCGCACTCATCTTTCCATTTATGTAGCGTCAATATGTCCTTTTAATGGACGATATCATGTAGATTGTTCTCTCAGGTTGTTCCCAAGCGGTCTGTCCCAGCACACTTGCTGGCGTAGCTCGCCATAAGCCGTTCGTCGAAGCTGGCTTTCCCGCAGTTAGCTTCTATGCACGGAGAAGCGCGCTTCTTCGTGGATTTTCTTCATTTTACGGGCGCTATAGCCAGAAGACTGGGAGTACATAGGCGTGCATGTGTATACGAGTACGTCAGTATGAAAGCGGTAAGCACAGTTATGAAAAAGAAATATAATAAGCATGGCTATAGGCCCATCAGCTGCAATCAAACCTCGGACGAATCTTACGATGGAAGCATACTAAGCACGCGCCGCATGATATAAGCTGATGGTTGTTGACGTGTCCAGTATGGTACGTCGGAGAAGAAGTCACGCGAGAAATGATCATGATCATATCTCCCTCAAAAATGTCCGTTGCTGGTATGTTTTTGAGGAGAGCTCGCGTTACGTGAACCCTGCACAACAGCGACATCATTGTCGCAGAAGTGACGAAAAGTAAAAAGAAAGGTTTGTGCAGCCACTGCTCAGGAGGACGGAGAGGTAGATCTCACCATAGGAGAGAAAGATACCTACACGAACGCTGGCAGGCGTGCAAGACAATCATTTCGCCCTATCTACTACCGTGCTCTCCGACGATTCGCATCGTTTCGTGGACACCAACTTCCACAGATTCTGGTAGAATGTGTCACCACATTCTATCAATAAATAAATCGCGACATATACCGCAAAGTTCAATCACCGATGTATCGTCACTGTTGCGGGACGCATAGCAGCTGTTCGCTGTCTAGGATGTTACGTGTATGGCTGTTTAGAGTTGCGCATATATCTCAGATCTTTTGTTGGAAATGGATCTTCAAAGAAATGCAACAGAACGAAATAGAGCACACAATGAGCCGTGGTTGTGCGAAGATAAAAAAAAAAAAAAGAACACTGAAGCGCTCACTACGGCACGTCAAGCAAAAAACCGTGCTAGCTACTGGAGAACTAACAAAGAGCGTACCGCAGCGAACCACATGTGCGGAAACTGCGAGTGCGCTCCAAATGGGAAGAGAAAAACAAAACGAAACAGGGGGGCACGAACGAAATACGCGCCCGTCGCAACAGCTGCACAGGAAAGAGAGGGTAACGGCGAGAGGAGAACGAGCAGGAGGGGGAGGGAGTTCGAGCGAGGCGTTAGGCCCACACGAAGTTTAAAGCAATTCAGAGAAGCAAGCGGGATCAGGACCACAAACTGCCGCCGGCGCTTGCAGCTGCATTGCAAGCGCGCATGTGCTCCGGAAAGACAGAGAGAGTGTGTGGCCATGACACCAGAGGTTGTCGCGCGGCAGAGACTCACTTACAGACTCCTCACTCGCGCAAAACCACCCAAGGAAAGCGCAAGAAGAAGAAGAAAAAAAAAAAAACGACGCGTGCTCAGAAGACGGGCCCGGAAACAACGGGTTCTCAGTGTACGCAAAGTCCTTCCTCTTGCCCGTCTCGTGACAGTGGCGTTTTGCTAGGGTGGGTTACCATAAACGGAAACGTCACTCAACCTACAGCTTATTTGAGGAGTTTAACGGTCGAGCGAGCGAGCGAGTGCGACTTGGAGGGCGAGACAAGCGGGAATCGAATTTTGGGCGCGCGTCCCCGTCATAACACCGCATGTGGAACCACAGACGCTATCATTTCTTGACAGTCTGGTTCACGTAAAGAACAAATCGACATATTACCGGGGCTCGGCAAACGGCAGTTAAACATCTCTCGTGAAACAGCTGACATTCGAGCAGCGTCTCCAAACGACAGTGGAGCAGAAGATGGGTGCATCGAAAAACCCGAGACAAGCTTCTCGAGGGAAGACGAGGGAAGATTTTTTCAGTTTTGCTACATTACCCTTCTACGACAGAAAACAAAAACAAAAGAAAAAATACAAGGGAGCCACTCTTACCGCGAACGGAGGCTTGGTATAAAGCTTAATTCAGAACATATGCAATAATGAAATACGATTGCGCATCGATGCGGCCTTGAAGTTCCGTCGCCAGCTGACCGTGACGTCATCCATTTTGACGTCGTCTGCTAGAGCCTATAGGTGATAGCCTGTGGGTAAAGATATAGGCCGTATTGCATTCCAGAAGAGCCAAGGACTGCACTTAGCAAGTTTTCGAAGACATGTACAGCGCCGTATAAAGGGCCCGAATACGAGAACATTCCTGGAAACATTTGACGTCACATTGACATATATGCAGGCACTTGAGTTTCAGCGCAAGATGGACAAAAGATGAAAATGAAAAAAAAAAAAAAGGCCTTCATCTTCTCTTCTAGTAACCACGCTATAGTACCGCGAAATTAACGAAAATGCAGTTTTAAAAGAACACTTTATCAGACAAAACTGATTTGGTGCTTTGTTTTAAAGTGTATACCTTTGATCGAGTGCTTCATCCTGCGCGCCTGCTCAGCGTGCTCGAAAAACGGCGACGGTCTCGGGACCTCGCGAGACAGACAGACCGGCCGGCACAAGCAATAAGACCCCCGCCCAGCGCCCCACACCTGGTCCGAGCCTTCTCTTTCACGAGCCGCACTCGACCGACACTGCGCTGCGAGGACGTCGATACTCGGTAAGACCGTGCGGCTAAGAGAAGCCCACTGATGCCCAAGTGGTCCCTGCTGACGATGCGCTACCTAAATTAAATGGTGTAGCCGTCGCCCGCTCGAGCCGTGATGAACGTCTCCGTTCTCAATTTCACTCAGTATAATAGCGCGGTTTTGTCGACAAAAAAGGCAACTTCCACGGTCCACAGCACGCACATTACTGCGACCATGCAGCATTTCGAGAGAGCGAAGCGTGCTGGAAGCTCTCGGCCTCTCGTATCAATCTCTCTCTCTCTCTCTCTCTCTCTCTCTCTCTCTCTCTCTCTCTCTCTCTCTCTCTCTCTCTCTCTCTCTCTCTCTATTCACTGGAATTTCAATAATTCAACGCAAACACCGAAGGAAACACCAACGAACAGGGCGCAGCAGCGCGCACGATGCGAAGCTCATCCGCTCGCTGGCGCCGGAGCTGGAGCAGGTCACAGTCCCGGGCTCGGTGAACATTAGCCCAGAGGAAAGCGGCTGACGCCGCTGCTGGTGCTGCTATGATTAGCAGCCGCGCGCTCCTGCGAGCAGATCTTGCAGAGAGAGCGGCAACAATCGGTCTCGACGACCTCTCGGCGCGGCCATGCCCGCCCGCCGTTTCCTCCTTTCCGACCACCTCTCTGTTCCTCTCTCTTCTTCGCCGTCAGGTAATCTCGACGCTCTCCAGGTCGAGTTCAGAATCCGGCCAACCCGGCCGATGCGACCTCCCTACAGCTTCGTCCTGCCGCTTGCCGGGAGCTAAGGCGTGATCGCAGCTGCCGGTTCGGCTCGCGTGTATTCAAAAAGTTCGCAGGAAGGAAAAGAAGAAAAATATATCCACCCGCCGTGGTTGCTCAGTGGCTATGGTGCTAGGCTGCTCAGCACAAGGTCGCGGGATCGAATCCCGGCCACGGCGGCCGCATTTCGATGGGCGCTAAATGCGAAAACACCCGTGTACTTAGATTTAGGTGCACGTTAAAGAACCCCAGGTGGTCGAAATTTCCGGAGTCCTCCACTACGGCGTGCCTCATAATCAGAAAATGGTTTTGGCACGTAAAACCCCATAATTTAATTTCTTTTTTTATATATATCCACGTGTGTGCGTGCGTGTAACACATAGCCGTTTGCCGAAGAACTGAGCTGAGCGAGGGGGACTGGTGATGGTGCGATGATGATGATGATGGTGGTTGTGGTTTATTGGCATCCCCTGATTTTCATTCTAGTATTTTTGTATACATCTCCCAAAATCTTTTTCTCTTCCTCAAAACTTCTCTATCTAGTTTGTACCGCTGCTTATGCCTGTAACGAACACGGTCGTGTCGATCTCTTCCTTGCTGCCTTTTTTTTTTTTTTCACCAATAGTCTAAACTCCTAAGCGCAATCTGCTCGCTTTTCTATGCGATACTGAACTGACAGCATGGGCTCCAAGATGAGCGCCTCTCGGTGGCCACGCTTACAGATACATTGACGCTCAGGAGGAGCATTTGCTGGCCCTGACTACCAGGCTCGCTAAAACCGGCAGGGCGAACATTTTAAACAATCAACGGACCAGCTAACCACCTTACACTCGCCCTCCTACTCCTCCGTTTTATCTCTCGCTTTTTGTTTTTTTCTAGAACAGGCAGGCACGCAGGATATTTTTCAACACTTTTTGTGTGGGTGTACTACTGGCCTACAAACTCGATTAGCGACGATGAATGGTGAGAGATGCGTGAGTGACGCGCGAGTTGATGCAATGTGAAGTGATGATGCAATGTGATGCAATGCGATGCAAAGAAACAGTTACATCGCAAACTTCCCAGCGGATGTACCACATACGAAAGCGGCACACAGGTGCGCTGCGACCCGCGTTTTACTCCATCCATTGAATGTTACGCGTTCTTACCGTCCCATGTTATCGGTGAGTGTCAATGTCGTCGCCATTAACATAGCACGGCAACAGAGGATCAGGGAACGAAGCCGGGCACCGCTCTTGCGGGAAAAAAAAAAAGAAAAAAGAAACCTAGCTCGGCTATACATCTGCTTCCTCGCAGCGGATTGCTCTATCTGCAATGGCATTAGCTGCGCACGGCCAGGTCGGAAACGGGCTCGGTTCATCCCCCCGAGTTGGCCATGGCGAAACGACAAACACACCATAAGGGGAGGCAATGAAAGAATGAAGACCGCGGGCGAATGCGCAGCTATGGCACTCCATTCCCGCTAACGACCCACACACGTACTTACACACCGCGCTGCAACGACGTCGTGAAAACCTAAACGTGACACGATCGACTCACGCGATGCGCGGGAACGCGGTGGACGTTGCGTGGCCAGAATTTACCGTCGCGCGCGGGTTTCAGCTTACACTCGGTTGAAGGTAGAGGTATAGGCGAAACGCTGGACTGCGATAGATGCAGCATGAAACCCGATTATCTCAAACAGGCCTGGTGATTGTTTGTCGCCGCCCCCGTTTCAAAGGAGACACCATGAGACATGATCATCATAATCACGGTCATTACACAAGAGCATGAGTATAGTATGCTGGAGTGCACGGAAGAAGGAAATAAACTGCGAGAGGACATTGCATCACGCAACCAGCCGCGGCAAACGAAATCTCCGTGAAGCTATTCCCCGCCCTTTCTTCCATCGTAGTATCGGCCCAAACACGTGGCCTCTAAGACTCGGCGTATTCGCAGAGAATGTTTGGTTCTCGGTAGTTTTTCATCGATGCGCGCTCGAGCGGGAGCACTACAAAGCCTACCGCTCGCTGTGAAGTGTCGGTCACGCGTTGGGCCGATTCGTACGACTTCCAATCGCTACGCGCAACGCTCCCCTCGTACAGTCCCATCCCTCATCCGTGAGGGAGTGTGATGGCGCGCGCCACCGACCCGTTTCTAAGGTAAATCCCATTGTCATCGTTGTCATCACCATCGTCATCCCCACCTAGTCCATCGTTCGTTACTAAGACGCTGCATTGAGCGATGTGAGCACATCGTCGTTTTAAAAGTTAGTTCCATGCATTGCGAGCACGCATCGGCCGTTTAGTCAGTTACCCGCATATGTGCTCACAGCAAATGTCGGGCACGTATCATACGTGGAACGGCGAAATCCGGCCCCGAGCGAGGCTGCGTAGCGCGCTTCTGCTAACGAGCTTAGCACGAACTAGAGGGAGGAGGAGGAGGGGAAGGGGGGGAGCTAGCAGCAGATACATGCGGAAACGGAAACCCTTCGTTCGTGTCTTCGATGCGTGCGCTCCGTGCGTATGTAGCTTCCCTTTCAGCCACCCACAGCGCGAGGCTATGGAGGACCCTTTTTCGTGACCTGTACCTCTCTCCCCCGCCCCCCTCCCCCCTCCCTCCCTCCCTACCTCCAATCCCTGGTTCCTATTATGACACGCCATCACGCTTATCACTACCATTACGCCTATGTGCCGCCAAGTCCAGGCGGTTTGCGGAGGTAGAAGGGGAATCCCCCATGTCACAGGCCGTATACACGAGCAATCATCCAGCGCATTCAGCTACTTCGTGAAACAAACCAGAAGCCCTAAATAAGAAAATAATTTGCGCTTTCATTTTATTTTTTTCTCGCGAAAAAAGACAGCCACACAGACACCAGAAACCGTGCAAGTGCTGCTGCAGGGACTCAGCACTCAAGGCAGCCTCTCCGCAATAAATGGAGCAATGTATGTACCACGAATCACGTATAGACAGCTTTGCGGGGCGTTGTTGTTTCAAACGTTTACTACGCAAAAAAATGACACCGGCGGCTGTTGCGCGGCTGTGGACTTCGGTCGTTAAAAACGCCCTGTTCAACTATACAATAGTTGGAGGCACAAAGTGCAGCATTCGGTATGCCAAGGGGAGTAATGGTAGCGGTTTTTCCAAAAGTACTTGCCTTCAGACGCACACCCCATGCAGTTACGTGCAACGGAATGGCTATACAGTGACCGAAGTTAACACCATAAGCGAGGCTCTTTCTCTCTCTCTTTTCATTCCCATATCCCCTTCCCCCAGTGTAGGGCAGCAAACCGGGCGTGCGTCTGGTTAACCTCCCTGCCTTTCCCCCCCCCCCCCCTCTCTCTCTCTCTCTCTCTCTCTCTCTCTCTCTCTCTCTCTCTCTCTCTCTCTCTCTCTCTCTCTCTCTCTCTCTCTCATAAGCGAGGCTAACGCTGGGCAGCGCTGTCCGACGTGAGGTCAATGTTGAGACAACGTAGGCTTGTATACTGCCCGTTTTCTGCGCAATTTAGTCTGTATCCTTTAGAGGTGGGCGAATATCCAGTTTTATCGGATACGAATAGCAAGCAACGACCGCCTGATCTAATAGTCAAAAGCAGACGTACGTATACTTACAGCAGTAAGATTTCTCCCGGTATAATTACGTACTACTGTACTGACTAGACCAAAAAAGATAGCTAACTACCAGTCTTAACCATAATATCACTAATTGTCATTCAAAAATACTACTCGAGTATCTCTCAACAGCATGAGAGTCTTAATGCAAACTTTCCAAGAATGGCTGTTGTATGACTAGCTTTCCAGCGCAATAACGCTGAATGAATGGATACCGATAAAAAAAAGAAAAAACATCAGACGTTATAAGGCAAGAGAGAGAGAGAGAGAAACCGTATCTGGTCTATGATTGGAAATATACACAGGAGATTGTTGCGGATCGGGGTAGCGTTTAGGCCAGGAACACTCCGGACACACTGACGAGTACGTCCGAGAGTAGGAGTCAAGGAAAAGGAGGTTATTTTACAATATTTTACCCCTTCTTTAGATAAGGAAGCCCACTCCATGCACGAGCACGTTAAATGTCTTACAGTTCACATCGGGACACGTCCGCACAGCCCTCACTGCACCAAAGGTTTCCGCTTTTAATACCGTCGTCTTCACTAAGAGACTACAGGCTAGGGAATCTGATGACCGTATCTCGTTCAATCACAATCGTCGAGTACGTCGCAAGATCCCTCCCAGGACGTCGCATCGTTCGAGGGTGCAGCATAGGCTCAGTCTAACCTGCTACAGGACGCGCCGCGCCGCCACGTCCAGACAAACGAAAATACATGAAGGAGTCGATATGCACCTAGCAACGAAAAGTGCTGGACTGGACGGCGCAACTTCCGTGCTTTCCAGTCGGGTCGACCACAGCCCGGGCCTTGCACGTCTGCTCGCGTGTCCGAAAAGCAAATCCCCAACAAGCACCACGTGACGACCGTCTAGTAAATGCGCGTCCAGGGCCTTCGAGGGAGTCCGCGACACTATGCCGTTGTCAGATGGCAAGATGATTTGGCGCCCGTATAGGCGCCGCGTATGGCGTGAGAGGTGGACGTCCCTGACGTGTAACACGCAAGGACGTCAGCAGAATCTGTCTCCTCTTTAACACTTACGAACCATTGCTAAACTCAAGTAGCAGTCCCTAACAAG
This sequence comes from Dermacentor variabilis, assembly GCF_050947875.1. Classification (NCBI taxonomy): domain Eukaryota; kingdom Metazoa; phylum Arthropoda; class Arachnida; order Ixodida; family Ixodidae; genus Dermacentor; species Dermacentor variabilis. The sequence continues at coordinate 47,848,690 of NC_134570.1, read as the reverse complement.
ATCAATGCTAAATATGTTTCTTTTTTTACGTAATCGTGACTGCAATCTTGTTGGAGTCAACAAAACAGTAGGATAATCGAAGTAAATGGGCCGCGCACACTGCTGCTATAGACGCAGTACCATGCTGCGTCGGAGCCAAATTCACAAGTGCAACGTTGCTTGTAAGCCATAGCAAGGAACCCCATCACCTGCTCTAAGTAATACTTTCTATTTGGATCAGTGCTATCTTTAGCGCTCGCGACAATAATTAAGCTTAAGTAGCATTCTTATAAGTTCAATATTAAGCATGTCCCTTTTTACTTGACCATGACTGCATTCTTGTTGGAGGCAACAAATGTAACATAGTAGGATAATATTGTGTGTACACATTTCCGAAGCGTATGCACACCCACACATTTTACACCGAAGCTATTTTATTTAGTTGGTCGGGGTTTTTCGTGTCCGCGTGCGCGTAGGGATGGTCGATTAATTTTATGCGCAGCTCTTAGGCGCCCGTGGCAGAACGAAAACAAGGACATGGAACAACAGCAGCAGCAGCAGCATGAAGTACGAACACGGAAAGACGCCGTGCAGATTGCGCTTGCCCTCTTCACGTTTTATCTCGCGAGAAACGCAGTGTTAGTTTTGTGCCGTTATATCGCCACGCCAGCATCGGCCTCTCAAACACTGCGTCCTACTGAATCCGACCAAAGCTATACACTGTATGGACCCGCCTAAAATCTTTCGGGTTCCCGTTAACGCGCCCCGATTACTTCCCGGATAACGCTACCTCACCACGTTATCTCCTCCTCACACCCGATACGCAGTTATTGCGTTTCTTCGCATTCGTCCGTTTTGTCACGCCTGGCGCGCCAGGGGGAGCGAGACGCGACGCGTTCCAGGAGGCCGCACCGCGCTTCCAACGAGACGCAGCGGAGCAGCTGCGCTCGCGTGCGTGCGTGCGTGTGTGTGTGTGTACGCGCCGCGAAAACCGACGTTTCGTGCATGTCCTGGCGAGGGGGGGGGAGGAGTGCGAGGAGGAGCGTGCAGGCGCGTTTCCCGAAGCACACGTGTGCGTGTATGTGACGCATTTGCGTGCGTCTCGATACGCGCACGGGCGTTTGTGTGCACGGGTGTGTGCGTGTGTTGTGTGCGTGTGTGGGTGTGTGCGCTTTTGTGTGTGTGTGTGTGTGTGTGCATCTATCCACTCGTGCGTCAACACAGTGCGTGCGCGAATATAGCGCGCGAAACGCGAAGGAGCGAATTTCTCTCACGTCAGCGCGCGTTCGCTCCGATATGCACTACGCTGTACGAGATGCGCTACGTATATGCAAACACGCTTCGAAGGACCTTTGTAAAACCATGCGAGCGCGCTAAACGAACGATCGTCGAAGGGGAACGACGTGTGCAGTCTGGAGCCAGCCAAGCGACACAGAACGAGAAACTAAACCAGGGGGCGGCTGGAAATGATGACGCTTAGACTCATCTAAAACCGGCGAGGTCCTCTTCTTTGCTGGCTATATATAGGCCGCCGTATAGACAGAGAGACGTTATAAGGGGAAAATATCCATAAGGGCCCTTTGGTATATCGCGGACAGCACAAAAAAGAGCGATAGGGAAGCTGCTTTAATAGAGGTATGACGCGTATAGGTGAGCACGGTTACACATTTTCGTAGTCATGCGTATACCTTCGATCCGGACGGCAAGTAGAGCGCGGTATACAGTACTTTGCGAGCGCCGTATGGTCTAAGCGTGGAACGCGTGGGGTGAAAACTGGTTGAACGTGGGTTGAAAACGTAACGGACCCCCCCCCCCCCCCCCGCTCCCTTATACTGACATTTGTTTGTGCATCAGCTAACAAAGATGCACTTTTATTATTCTACTCGAGGATGCCTCGCTAATGACTGCCCCTTAAGCAAGGATTAACTGTAACCACTCTACACGTCAAGTGATACACACTGTCACTGTTTGAGAAATGTATTTTTAAAATAATTTTGCGCTCGCGCGTTCGCATAGCTTTAAGTGAGCTGTATGCGGCTAAGAAGCAAGCGCGGGCTACCAACACCTGTTGCGGCGTATCCCATGGACAGCGCAGGAGGAGCAAATTTAACTGCACTAAACAATCTTTCGCGACCGGGGTCTGAAGTTCCCCACCTCTAAGGTTTGTACGCCCGGCGACAAAATCTTGCGGGGCACGATCGAGATCTGAGAGAAAGCTGAATGTCTCCGCAACCTCACAATGCAGCCTGGTATTTGCAATGCGAGCCTCGACTGGAATATGCTAACAACACTGTCGTGTACAGTTTTACTATCTGCTGCAACAGGCTGCTCGGGAGTTGAACATTTTCGGAGATCACGTGGTCCGTAAACCTTTTGTCGCCGGGTGTACATGGAGTCGAAAATTCGCAAAGATACTTTCTTTCAAAGTATTCCGACAGCGTATAACATTACGACATCGACCGATATTCTTTTAGTCTAATGTAAAATGTAGACAAGTTTCATTACTTTTCTCGCTGTGACCTCTTTCGTTGGTTCCACGGCATTGGCTTAGTAAAGGAGGAGGAGTAGATATTAATGAAGAGAAAGCAAGAGGTCGGCCTGGAGAGCGTGTCTCTAGCCTGCTACTCCTCGCTGGGGAAAGAAGTGGGAAATACAGGGAAAGGTAGGTGGCGAGTGATTATGTTATGGTACAATGAGCTACTATGTACACGTTGTCCAATATGCGGATGCGCACTGTAGGCGCAATACACGCAAGAGTAATCTTGGCCACACAAAAAGTAATCCTGTCACAAAAAGTTATTGCGCAAACACACTGACTGCTCGTCTCATAGGTTCTAGATGCGATCGTATAAACCAGTTTTACTTAGAAAGTTCAAAAGTGATTTTATGGCACGTTGGGCACAGTCAACACTCCTCCGGGCGCCCAAACGCATTTCTTCCGAAAAGGGGCGGGAGTCCAAGCAGTCAACAGTAGACTTGAGTGTTCTTCGTTCGGCCGCATATTGAGGGCACACACAAAGTACGTGAGCTATTGTCTCGGGAGTGTGACAGACGCTACAGTCAGGGTCCTGTGCTTGTCCAATCTTGTGAAGGTATCGGTGGGTGTATGCCACACCCAGCCGTAATCGATGAATGAGTGTTTCCGGGCCTCTCCGCAACCGAAGTGGAAGCCGGAATTGTAAACCAGCGTCAAGTCTATGGAGGTGCTCTTGCCGATGTTCGGGGTTGTCCCGAACATCGGGCTTAGTAAAGGTAATACACGAAGGATGGTAGTCGTGCAGGAGGTATCATCTGGTGTGACCAACAATCTCTCTTAAAGGAGTACATCATCATCATCATCATCATCATCATCATCATCATCATCATCAGTCTATTTTTACGTCCACCACAGGACGAAGGCCTCGCCCTGAGATCTCCAATTAGCGCTGTCCTGCGCTAGCTGATTCAAAATTACACCTGCAGATTTCCTAATTTCATCATTCCACCTAGTTTTCTTCCGTCCTCGACTGTGCTTCCCTTCCCTCGGCACCCATTCTGTAACTCTAACGGTCCACCGGTCACCTGCCCTAGTTATCAAATGGCCCACTCAGCTCCATTTGTTTTTCACTTCACGTCGACTAGAATATCGGCTATCCCCGCTTGCTATCTGATCCACACCGCTGTGTCTTAACGTTAGGCCTAAAATTTTTCGTTCCGTCGCTCCCTGCGCGGTCCCTAACTTGTTCTCGAACTTCTTTGCCCACATAATATACATACTATATGTACATAAAGGAGTACCTATAGCGTGCCTGCGCTGCCGCGCAATAGACGTCTATCCCGACTGCTAAAACGAAGGGAGGTTAGCCCTGCCTGGACAAGCGAAGAAAAACTTTAAGCGCTGACGTAAGCGACGCATGCCCCTTTTTCGAACATCAAACGCAGTGCAGCGAGAGGCGTGGTGGGCTTACCGACCACCCCAGCGAGGAAAAGTCGGCGCTCGAGGACAAATGCGGCAGAAATCGACGGCTTGGTTGGCCTCCCACAGAGTATGTATGTATACACCAAACGAATTCACGATCATCAGCGCCCACGAAGGACGGGCACAAGGATAAGAAAACTCGTGACAGCGCGTGTCCCGCGTTTTCTTATTCTTGTGTCCCTGCGTCTTCTTGCGCGCGGATCATCGCGAGTGTACTTAGAACGGAAAGAGCGCGAGGAATAACCGGGACAAGGAAGAGTGGGCGGAGAGACTGTGTATGTCTCTCTCTTGCTTGTCCGTCGCTTGCGCTGTTTTCATTTTTAAAACCATGTACTATAGCGCGTCAGTTCCTTGAATAATAAAAATGAAAAGTACCACGTTTGCTTTTTTTTTTTTTTAATACAGGGTACTACGAGTAATCGGACGGGCGAATGGACAGACGTGCACGCGCGCACACGCAAACAAGAAGAAGAAAAAAAAAATCGGATTCTCGTGTTGCAACTCATATTGAGTGCAATATTACCAGTTAGTCCGACAACTAACTCTGTGGAAGTTCACTGTGGATACGTTCCAGCTCGCCCAATAATTCACATGCCTTTTTTTTTTTTTTCTCGCGTCAAATAGAAGCGATCGGTGCAGCTCCGGACGACACTTTCGCGGGACATTGAAACTGTCTGGAAGCAGCATTAGCACTGAAGTCAAACAGCTCCGCCTGAAGTGGCCTTCAAACTTCATCTCAGATGCCCGGACACGTTGCCGCGCAAACGGAGTGCCTCTAGCACGCACACCCAGTGGCCACACAGACGACGGCGGCGACCGTCTGGTTGTGTAAAGGAGAACCGAAAGGAAAGGGCTTGCTTCTCCTCTGACGCACGAAGCGCGATCCAAAACGGAGTGTCCCAAAGTCGCGTTAGAAGCAGGCAGACCGGTGGCGTCCGCGAAACGCACGCGGCAAGTTCTCGACACCTCCCGTGGCCGCGAAAAACAAGCCGCGGTGAGTGCTGTCGCTCTGGCGTGACACTTGAAAGGCTTCGCGGGCAGAAAATAGCCGCGACAAAGGGAGGCAACACGGTGTTGCGGCACCGCTCTGAAGAATCAGTCGCGTGCCGAGAAATACACGGGCGTAAGGGATATGCACAGAAGGGTGGGAAGCGCGAAAATGATAGGCTATACATCATCATCATCATCATCATCAGTAGCAGCAGCAGCAGCCTATTTTTATGTTCACTGCAGAACGAAGGCCTCTCCCAGCGAACTCTATAGTAGCCCACCCCTGTCTTGCGTGCGCTATAGAGCCGATACCAACTTGCGCCTGCAAATTTCCCAAGTTCATCAGCCCACCTATGATTCCCTGTGCCGGCCTCGACTGCGCTTCCCTTCCCTTGGCACCCATTCTGTAACTCGATTAGACCACTATCTGCATTGCGCATTACACAGCCCTGCCCAACCGCATTTACTTTCTCTTAATCTCAACTAGGATATCGGCTATATCCCCGTTTCCTCTATCATACGTCACGGCTCTCTTCCCGTCTCTCAACGTTACGCCGAAGATTTCTTTTCTCTTTTTTTGCGTTTCAATTCTTCGTGCACGTAGTGTCCGCCGCACCGCATCGAGCAGACCACTTCACGAACAAGAATTGCGCTATCTGCCACAGGCAACGTTCAATAATTTTTGAAAGCGTTCGCCGAAACGCCCGCTCTATACCGCTGCAGCTTCGTCGAAGCCGATCGCCGTCTCGCGCGCACGGCCGACCTTGTGTAACGCACGAAACTGAGCGTTCAATTAGGCGGCGACCCGTGAAGGCACGCAGCCGCTCCCCGGCGGCGGCCAGGCGACGACAAGTTGCGTGAAGTCGCCGGGACGCACACGCCAGCCGCGCCGCCGTCGACCGCGCAGGGGGTCACGCTGGTCACGGCGCGCTAACGCGACAGTAACGAACTTCCGTGACCTGAGGCCATTCGTCACACGGTAGGGGGGGGGGGGGCGGAGATAGCTAGGAGTACACTCGCCACCCGCGGTCTCGACTGCGTGCACCAGATTTTCCCCCTCGCGCTATACTAGACACCTGTTTACTCGTAACGTTATTTTTTTTTTCCTTCTTTTTTTCTTTTTTACGGAGTGCTCGAGTATTACGTGCAACGCTGGCACAAATCAGCTTGGGAAACTATCCTATGCGCGGTGTCGAAACCGGAGGTCGTACGTCACGAAGACTTCTTTCCGGGCTCGTTTGATTGTCTAAACCAGTCGGCCTCATTTCGATGAGGGCGAAAGAAATGCAATGACACTCGTGTAGTTGGATTTAGGTGCACGTTAAAGAACAACGCGGTAAACATTGTTCCGGTGCCCTATGCACAATACGACGACCGTCATAACTCGCTGTGCCGTTACGGGAGGTTGAACCCAACAATGTAATTTGAGACTATAAGTGCAATAAGAGACAACACAGGTGTGTAAGGAAGACGGCAGAGGCGGTGGCTAGAACAAGTAGTGTTTGCTTGTCTGAAAAACGTGCAAGGACGTGTTGATACGCCCAGCACTGGAAGCACGCGCCTGCGCAGCGTGTTCAACAAGTGGGTTTCATCGCTGCAAAGATCGAACAGACGTATCACTAACACAATCCTCGCAACTCTTACCAATATCGAAAGTCTCATCGTTTGCATTAGGCCCCACTTGTTTAACTTCTACTTCTAGTTCGTACTTGTAGGACTCAACGCGAAATTTTAGCGCAGCTCTTCAGGCGTTTTGAATTCCCCCGGTTGCATCGCTCATTGTTCACAAAGAAAGCGCGGAACACGGGAGCGCGAGCGTCGCGTGGAGCGCATGCGCATTCTTGGGCGGCAGAGGCGCTGGCAAAGTAGGGCATGCGACGTTGGTCCGAAGCACAAGCCGGCGCTCTGTTTCCATTTATGGTATCGGTGGACGCGCTCGTCCGGCACTCGCCCCATGCCTTAGTAATGACGTCATCGGCGCACGCTACTGTGGCGCCATCTCGTAGTGTCGTGCGGCATTCTGCTTTCCTCCTCACCCTTTCGCCACACTCTCCTCCTTCGTTTTCTTCCCCGTGCTTTCACTAAAGCCTCCTCCTCGCTTTCCTCCTCGTGCTCTCTTCTTCGCTATATCGCCGTCTCTCACCCCCCGCTGAGCTCCGCGTTCGCATTTTCATCCGTCGCTTTGTTCGTTCGCTCGGTTACGCCGACGCTCGACGCAGGAACAGGCCCTTAGAGCTGCGCTCTAAAAACAATGTAGGTTGAACGTGCGTTTGAAAGCAAGAACATGTGTAAGGGTGAAAAATTTTCTTTCTTGACAGCATACGATAGAATGTTGCAGTATTTGGCGCGGGCCACATTGATAATTTCATCTTATTTTATAGCACTTCGGAAAACCTGTGCGTTTAATGAAATAATATTAAGGGTGTCAGTCATATTTAGTTACAAAGGTGTGACCAAACTGACGTGTTGTTCAAGTCCGCACCCCGGAAACAAGCCCAGGGGACAAGCAGTACACACGTCAAATGGCACACTTTGACCCTCCCAAAGAAAGCCGAGGTTTCTTCGCTCGCTGTAACTCGGCAAGGCGATCCGGGGCGCCGTCCGAGCCAGAGGCTGACGTATGGGCACTCTTTAGTTCTCGTGTGACCGCCATTTCTACGGCGAATAACATCTAGGCTTGGCGAGAGCTGAACCAGTTGAACGCTCCACGCAACTACGAGGCTGCAGCTATTTTCTGATGATGATGATGATGATGATGTCGGTAGCGGCTGGGCTGCGGGATCGATGTCATCGCCGCCGAGAACTTCAGCAGGCGGGCGCTCATTCGAACCACAAATCGGATGCGGCGTTGTAAGAAACGTAATTGAAGCGCGTGAAGCCAGAGCATATTCCGTGGGTGTGTCGAGCGTAGAAACCACAGGGTCACGTGTTTTGGCGATGTTTAAAATCTCGGTTGCGATCAGGAAGGTTATGGTAGCACTCGAAGTGGATGTGGGCGCTATCGGCCCCCAGCATGGCATCGGGCCAGCGGACATGGCGTGTTGCAATCCGCCACGTCATCAATAGCACGGTCTTATTCTTCCGTCGAGGAGGCCAGCGAACATGGTTGTCTCTCCCGTTCACGGCGGCTACCGCGAAGAGACCCCCTACAGGGTACGCCGCCACGTCCACGTACGTTACGTACGGGTCACCCTTGAATTGTCGGCGCTGTCTGTCGACGCGAGCCTTGCGTCGCTCCTTGATGCTGTGTCAGGGCAATTTCTTTGGTTGCAGCGTCGCCCGCAATCGCGACCGCAGCTGACGCCGGCTGCAAGGGGGGAAAGGCTCCAGCAGTAGCGTCTGAGTATGAGCGCCATACAGGACACACGACCGCAGGGCGACCACCCTCGCAAGGCCGACAAGGACGGTCACATCCGTCGCTTTCGTGGCCATGGACACCACAACGGTGCAGCACTGTGCACGGTAGTGGTCGCTGGAGCCGCACCGACGACACACGCGTTGCGAGCCGCGTTAGTCAAACGTCACACCATGACCAGGGACTCGCAGATAATTGGGGACAGGGGTTGTGGTGCTCATTTCCACCCGAACGAAGCGGGTGCCCGTGAGCACGCCACGTCGTCCGCTCATAGCACCAGCGTTGACAGACAGAACTTTGCCGTATGGTGATAGTGCCTGGACGAGGAATTCGTTCGGAACGAAGGACGGCAAGAGGAGGCCGGTTACGTTGGCGACCCGTGGGTCCACGGGAATGACAGGACAACGCTCGCCACCGATGATGAGGCAGCCAGCATCGACGATTCGAGCCATGGTCTCAGGACCATTCCCCGCAGGGATAACAACATCGAAGACCTGGGCCTTCGAAGGCGCCCACGGCACTGTAGGTGTCATGGCGTGAGAGGTGGACGCTCCTAACGTGAAACACGCAGGAACGTCAGCAGAAACACCATAGAGAAAGAAAATTTCAACAAGAGCGGACACTCCCATACACTCTTAGGCAAAGTTACACCCTTTGGCTTGCCCCTTCTGCCACACAACAATAATCGTTATCTGTCTTGATGCGTTTCCTTTCTTTAATGCTGCGAGCCCGCAACATTCCAGGAACGAACGGCACGCGCGTTATCAGAAGGAGCACTCCAAAGGGTGTAAACTGTTCTATGCTGATAACGCGCGTGCCGTTCGTTACTGGAAAGTACCGGACTCGCAGTGTTAAGGAAAGGAAACGCATCAAGGCAGATAACGATTATTGTTGTGTGGCAGAAGGGGCAAGCCAAAGGGTGTAACTTTGCCTAAGAGTGTAGAGCCCAGCGGCCGAATTGACTGTAGCACACCAAGCGGATGTTGTTGACTCCTTCCGGTTTCGGTTTTGGGCGCGCGTGTTTTGAACACCAGTTGGTACACGCCGCGCCGGCTCCGCTGCTCGGCGCGGCATTCATATTTTTTTTCGCTTCTGCTGAACCTCGCGTGGCCTTGGCGTGGAATCGTTTCATTATTAAGTAGAAATGATTGCGATTGACCTTTACAAGACTGCGCCGAATCTGTCAGGTGCAATTTCATAAAAACGAAAGACGTCTTCTGAAATGATGAAATGTTTATTTTGCTCTATATAAATGCTCGTTCTGGGCTTCTGCATTCATCCAAAGTTGTGGCACCAGGTAAGCAGCAGTCATTGCCGTACGATGCTCCACCGGATGCCATCAGCTGAAAGAAAGCAAATTACAAGCATGTATCATTTCGGTATATTGACCTAACAGGAGTATTGCGTGTAGAGGCGAAACGTGCGTAAGTGGTGAATGAGCGGCATTACAGATAAATTCACTTTTACGTACATTTCGCAGCAAGGACTCCTCCCAAACAATGCCATAAAATCTGAACATCCGGTTTTCAAGCACCCCTCCTTTCCCGGGCATTATTTCCTGCACTTTAAGTGCACAAATACACGGGTGACTGCGCGTTTCCAAAACAACTTGGCCTCAGTCGACACGATGGTACGCCAAGTACGCAAAGGTGGCTACAACACAGGCTCAGCCAGACCATGTTACACGCTCGCAGAATGCTTTCTAATCGCACTCAAGTCAGACTCGTGGGTGCAAAGCCTGTTTTCAGTCGCTCAGAATACATAAATGTCATGTTCTTGAGCTCCTCCGTGTTATCTTTTACGCGTCCTGCCGGCGCATGCAACACTCCCGTGTTATCACTCTCGGCAATCGCTCGTCGCGTTTTCAAGAAGCGTGAGTATCGAAATAAGGTATATGTTGTTGCAGGGCTATAAAATGCGTCACAAACTTGTCCCACTAAAATTCAGTACACGCAAAACTAACTCACTATGGCCGGCTTGCTTTTTTGCTAACAGCTTCACAACCCCAGGCACGGCGAGCAAGCCTCAAGATTTCCCAAAAAGTTACCAAATAAATTACAATACTTTTTCGGGTCAGAGAATGCGTCACGAACTTCTGCCAGTAAGATTCAGTACACGCGAAACTAACTGCGGCACACAGCCGAGCTGCTTTTCGCTAACTGCGCCACTACGCCGAGCGCGGCCACTGTGCTTGAAAAGTACTCCAAAAAGTAGCGAAATTAGTTACAATAATGTCTTGGGTCAGAGAAAGCGCCAAAACTTGTCCCGGTAAGATTCAGTACAAGCGAAACTGCGTCTCACGGCCAAGGTGCTTTTCGTGAGAAAGCCAGGTGCGGCGAGCGTGCCCAAAAACTACCGAAATAGGTTATAATTATGCTTGGGCTCATAAAAAGCGTCGCAAACATCTCCCAGTACGAGTAATTAACTCACATTAACTAGGCTTGGACTGCGGAGCTGTTTTTCGATAACTGCGTCACTATATAGGTCGAGTTTTGCGCAGTAAGCCTAAATGTGCTTGAAGTGCGTCGCAGACTGTCCAACAAAATTCCTCACCTTGCTGCAGTCCAGTAGAGCAGCGGTGCCGTGTCGAAATGCAGACGGAACACAAGAGAACGCCGGGAGCCCCAAAAACGGGCTACATCCAAAAGAGACGGGTTGCCGAGCACGCGAGCTTCACATGCGCAGCCGGCCTCGCTCACTCCTGCGGCTTGTCTGGCGCATGACGTATGCACGCGCGTCTGGCGTGCCGCTAGCTTGTTGCTAGGCAACGCAACAAAAAGTTGCAAAGTATAAGTTCATTTACACGGAAAACTTTTTCACCTTTAGTGGGAAGGAATAAAAATAAATAAAACGTTGTCTGGAAGTTTATTTCACATTCTTTTTTTCTGATGCTCGCGTCAACTAACGGATGGTGTTGAAACTAGGCGTGACGTGTTTCCTGTTGCCAGTTTTTGAAGAGTGTCCCCTCTTGTTGAAGAAACACTCCTTCGTCTTTTTCTCCAAGAAACCAACATCGAAATCACAGGACATGACAGTTTGAAGCCGAACTCTAGGTGCAGCACCGCTTGGAAACCATGACAAGGAACCGCCTAGCCTGCTCTAAGTACTATTCTCTATTTCGATCAACGTTTTCTTCAACGCTTGCGGCAATTGTTAAGCTTAAGTACTGTTTTTAACAAGTTCAATATTAAGCATGATTCTTTTTACATAATCACGACTACATTCTTGTTGGAGACAATGTGTGTAAAATAAAGTAGGCTGATATTGTGAACGGTGCTTCGTTTAGGGAACTTATAGACACCCAGATTCTTCACAGCAAAGCTGTTAGCTTCAAGTTGGTTGAGATTCTTCCGCGTTTGCGTGCGCGGTGCTCACACACACACAAAAAAAAAATTTTCAGGGTCTCTTAAGATCTCTCGTAAGAGACAAACGGAGAAAGCCTACTCTTCCGCCTCTTATCATTCGCCTCTTCTCTTTCGCTTGTTTCTTTTAGTCATTACTGCTCGCTACTAAGTTTTAGTCATTTATAATCAACTGTGGTCATTGCAAGCCATCGTTAGACATGTCTGTCATGTCATAGTCATTACAAGTCATTTCAGTCATTATTAGTCATTACTTGTCATTACGAAGCATTTTTGGTCATTTATAATCAATTGTTACAATTCGTCGTTAAACATATTGGTCATTTGGCAGTCATTAGTAGTCACTACAAGTCATCTCAATCATTATTAGTCATTACTGGCCATTACTAAGCATGTATAGTAATTTCTAATCAATTGTAGTCGTTACAAGTTGTCGTTAGACATATTGGTCATATCATAGTCATTACTAGTCATTACAAGCCATTTCAGTCATTATTAGTCATTACTGGTCATTAGTAAGCATTTTAGTCATTTGTAATAAGTTGTGGTCATTACAAGCCGTCGGTAGATATATTGGTCATTTCGTAGTCATTAGTAGTCATTACAAGACATTAGTGGTCATTACTGCTCATTACTAGACACTTCTAGTCATTTCTAATCGATTGTGGTCATTACAAGCCGTCGTTATTCATATTGGTCATTAGTAGTCATTACTAGTCATTACTAGTCATTATTAACCTCTACCAATCTCTATTATAACGTTATCATTCACTAAGTGTCACTATCCATCATTTTGCATTCTTTATTCTTTCTTCATATGGCGTGATGACGCTTCGGCGGACACTGCGGCGGGCACTCCGGCGGTCAAGTCTGCTGACACAAACTTCACCTTGAGCCTAGAAAGGCTTTCGCCTTAATAAACGGCAGCTGGAAGGCTTTGAGTGAGTTTCTGCGCAATAGAATTATGTTTTCTCGTGTATTCGGATTGCAAGCCGATGCTATCATGTTTGCAGGTTGTGTGTAAGTCGTACTTTACGAATTTTCTTACGCATTTTACTTTGAGGAATTCAGTTCAAAAAACGCACTTGCGCTAGGCGGAAGGCCTACAAGAATGAGGATGTATGCTGTGCTAACGGTACTGCCAAGCCTGTAACATGCGGCGTGTTTCGCGCCCGTTTGGGTATAAAGCATGTCGTATTCCGTGTAGATCAGGTGAAGCGCACGGCATTTTGCGGTTCGGGAGCGAAGGACCTCACGCTTCCGCCATATCCTCCTCCTCCGCTTTCCTCCCCGCGCTCTCTTCGCCATTGCAGTCTTTCATCCCCCGCTGACCTCCGCGTTCGCTCATTCATCCTTCGCTGCGCTCGTTCGCTCGGCTACGCCGAGGGACGCCGACGCTAAACGCAGAAACGGACGCCTAAAAGAGTTGCGCTCTAAAAAACGCGAAACTTTTTTCCATTACTTCGAGGGAAGTTGATGCCATCGTCGTCGTCGCTACCATCCACTTGGCCGGCCGTTTTCCCGCGCATGTCTAACACGTTTCCAATGCGAGAAGCAGGCGGCCCTGTCTTGCTACATACCGCGAGGTATGGCACCAACGCTTGCCGCGGCGCTGCCCACGGGTATATAATTAACGTAACGACAACATCGTAAATGGGCGCGCGAGCCAACGGTTGTTATGAAACAGCGCCGACGGAAACGTGACGCAATAGCGAAGACAGCGCCAAGCAACGCGATTAACTAACACAGAAACGCAAGCAGAATGGCGAGAACAGCTCAGGAACCCTGAACCCGAACCGCGTACAAGCAGCTTGAGTAAGCAAACGCGAAGAGAATAAGGGAGCGGCGCTTATACACAAGCGACACACAGAAACACTGCTGCAGGGCTCTTTTTTTTTTTTTTTTTACAATGCAAAATAGCGAGAACGAAGCGGCGGAGGTCTCTCTATACCTCAGCTCTCTCTGCCTGCGGAAGCGTTGTTTTCCTTTGAAGAAGAGGTTGCCGCCGCCAAACGTAGCCTCCAGAAGCTCCGGAAGGCGTAATCCAAAATAGAACGCCTGCATGTGTGCTGCGCGAAGCAGCAAAGTGCGGACGCGCCACTGAAGCCGGGAGCGAAAGGAGCTCAATAAAAAACACGCATACACACAAACTGCGCGGGGCGGCGGGACAGTCAGTTTCGAGGTGTTTCTCGGGGAGAGGAGCTCCTGGAACTGATGTCGAAAAACGCGAGCTGAGAAGGCGACGAGAGGGAGGAGGATATAAGGGTGAGAGAAGACACGAGAGGAACAAGAGGAAGAAGAATAAGTTTGGATTGGATTGGATTGGAGAAACTTTATTTATGCCTGCAGTTGGGCGCTCGCGCCCCCCGACGAGGGCCTACGTCATCCTCGAAGTTGCCGTTACTCGGCGCGGGTCTCCGCTCGCCGTTGCCGGCTCGCTGGGTCCGTGCCTTTCGAGCGCCTCGAGGACCTGCTTGACGGCCCAGAGCTGATCGTCTCTGTCGTAGCTCTTCGCGGCTGCCTCGAGCCGCGGTGGGAGTGTTCTTGAGTTAGCGTCTTCTGGATATTTAATGCAGTCCCACAAGATGTGCGTGTAGTCTGCGGTCTCCATCCGGCAGACTCTGCACATATCTGTCGGATATGTCTCGGGGTACATGCGATTCAACAGTTTCGGGCTCGGTAGCGATCCGGTCTGGAGCTGTCTCAGTACTACCGCCTCCGCTCGACTCAGTCTCAGGTGCGGGGGTGGAAGGGTCCTGCGAGCCAAGCGGTAGGCCTTCGTGATTTCATTGTAATCCGTCATGCGGTCCTTGGTTCCGAACCACGTCGGACGGTCTGTCGCCGGGGCGCGGTTGGTTAGCGCTCGCGCCGCGGCGTGTGCCGTCTCGTTATGGTTCTCATTGCGTTCCGACGCGTCGCCCGCGTGCGCCGGGAACCACTTGAGTCGTACTTTTCGTTCGTCTAGTTTTACCGCTCGCAGTACGCGCTCAGCCTCCCTGCAGATTTGCCCTTTGGCGAAGTTTCGCACCGCCTGTCTCGAGTCACTCAGCACCGTGTGGCAGTCTGCGTCGGCGATGGCCAGGGCGATGGCTACCTCCTCCGCTTGTTCCGCTCCGGTGCTTCTCACGCTCGCTGCCGTCCTCGTGGCGCCGGTTGACGCCTCTATGACGACCGCTGCGAAGAGGCTTACTCAAGGAAAGCATCACTAGCCATGTAGGCGAGTAGCAACGGGTCTGGTTGCAGTGTTCGTCGAGGACTAACAGAGTGATGAGGGCACAACGACGATATAAGATAAGGGTGACGACGGCACGACAGAGACAGCAACAAAGACAATGGACGCGGGTAACGACAACGACGACAGTGACAACGACATTGATAATTAGAATTACAACGATAATGACAAGGACAATGACAACGCTGAAAGTCCGGGGAATACAGTTCAGCGGAAACCGTATGATGATGAGCACGACGATGACGCATGCGGCAAGTGCAGTGCTAACGACATGACGCAAACTCGACAGCTATCGCTACAAAAAAAGCTATGGGGAACGGAACTATATCTACGGAAAGAGTAGAGTCGAGAAAGAAGTACAGCAGAGCGAGGAAGCGGTGACAAAAGCGCAAGTGAGTTGAAGAGTTGCGGCATCTGTTAGCTCAGACTAGACCGCGGCAGCGGAAAGGTTTCTTTGAAAAGAAAAAGAAAACGAAAGAAAAAAAAATGGGGTCGTGTGAAAGAGGGGTTCGTCCGAAAGTAAGGCGGCCCGGACGACACAGAAGCAGCGGATAGCAGGGGGAGGGGAAAAAGGAGTAAAAGTGTGTGATGTGGGAGAGCACAGGACGAGAGCACAATGCGAGAGAAAGCGAACGCGGGAGACGCTTCTTGGCAAGTGAGGCGACGCGGAATCGAGGAAAAGGGAGCGCTTGCGGCGACGTCGCGGCTGCGCGCGAAGGGTGAACAAATAAAAACGAGACGGTGTGTCGTGCGGCGAGGTATACGTTGCGTAATCGGCGCACGAAGAGCTTTGTCGCCCTCCGGAATATACTACGTCGCAGTTTTCTTAGAGAGGAGTCAGAAGGAAAAAAAAAAAAAAAAAGAAGAGAACTGTTCATATACACAGGCCGCTCGAGCGTGGAGAATTTCGCTTACCCGTTACGAAGTGCCTCGTCAGCGAAAGTGCTCTCAAGTTTGGCGGCGCTAAGACGGGATGCGACGCGATTCGGCTTGGACTCCTCCTCTCCCCATGCTCTGTTCGTTTTTTATTGTTTCGCCAAGTTTGTCGGACGCCACTCAAACGCCGAGGAGCTAGTACGTAACGCTGAAAAACAACACTTCGTACTTTCACTCGCTGCAGCAAAAGGCCAGGGCGCAGCCAATAGCCTGAAACGAATCTTCTTAACACAGCAATGACTACGCGACAAAGTATTTAGTTACTCCAAGAAGGTGCGCCCTTTCGTGCATAACGCCGCAATCTGCATTTTCCGTCCCCTGTAAATGGACGCTAACTTCGCTTCGTTCACGGTTACGCATACGTAACTGCATTCTGAAGTATTCTCCCCATCGCATCGTTCCTAGTAGTTCGGAACCTTTGAAGTCGGCAAGAAGAAGAATAAAAAAAAAGTTCGCATATAATAAGACGTTATCGCTAGGAGGCGCGTTCGACACGTGAATCGCTTCCCTCTGTTCTCCAAGCGCTGCAAGGAAGGCATCGACCCCCGAGAATGCCAACTTTAACGCGCGCTGGCTAACGCGCCTCCAAGGTCCGCTCCGCGGTCACGGCCTGGCGTCGCGCATATGGACGGCCGCGTACATAAGCATTCCAATCTGCGTGGGCTTCCCCCGGGCGCGCCTAAGAGCAATCGCGCCCAGGAAACGACCACTCAGCCGTGACACAGTTGAGAGTGCAGCAAGCGGGCGCGTTGCCCGAAGACGAGGGATAGCCGCGTACCGCCGGCCCCGCGGGCTCTATGTATACGAGATCTGCCTCTTCTCTCTCCCACCGCAGCTGGCCATGAAATGCGAAAGGACAAAGGCCGCCGAAGCAAGCGCAAGGACCTCGATTCCGCCCCCCCCCCTCTCCCTCTCTATTCTTCAGCACGCAGATACTGCACAATACGACTTGCCCGAGCGCAACCGTATATATACATACGCCGCGTATGTGGTTAGCGACTCCTCGTGGTTAGAGACTCCCTCGGCTGCGTGACGTCGAAGGCTTGAACCTTGCGGTCGTCGGCAACCCACCGGTTCTTCTCAAGCATTCGCAGTCGGCCGCAAAACATTTACGGGAAGCGGACTTGGCGAGAAGAAAAACTTGTGTCCAACGTAGCCGGCCGCTCGTTCGCGTTGTTCCGAAAATGTAACTTCGGGCATAAATTGAACGTAAGCAGTGCGGTACGCCGTTAAACGCCGGTCCTAAGGCGTGGCTGTCGTGCACTTTGCTGGCGTTCCAGCTGCTGGTGCCAGCTGAAGCTATACGTCACTTGCACAGATGTGTAAAACCACAGCTCGTCTGCTGCGAAACTCGGCGATCGTGCATTCGTGAGAGAGCAAGGTTCGCACGTGCTGTACGCTCATGCCTTCCCTTCTTGACCATACTGTACAGTCGGCCACGAAAGTTAACAGGACACGGTATCTGCGAGGGAAAAAAAAAGGACTGACCAGGGAATTCAAAGCGTCAGCGAGTGGTGGTCCTTGCGACCTAAATAGTAGTTATCCACTAAATTAAAAGCGCCGTATGCCTTAAAAAAGCCGACTGTCGCATCTCATGTGAAAATCGGGTCCCGTACGCTTCTGTGGTCGACTGCGCACACATAACATACAGAACGACATTGCAAGCATCGTGGTGCAAAGAAAGAGAAACACTGAAAAGATCGTTTCTTTGGAGCGTGTACGTCGCCTGCGGCCACCTCGAACAGCTATTGATACTCGTGTAGTTTGTTCTATTTGCGTAATAGGAAAAACCACGAATCTGTACCACGTAGACGATCAGTGTCGCTGTACAGCTTTCACAAGTGTCTACCTACGGCTATGAAATATTGCATGACGACGTTCATTTTTTCTTTCCTTTTTACTTTGAGATACAGCTGGGATGCGAAATGTTTCAATTCATTGAAGCGAAATGTTTCAATCTGTCAAAACCAGTGTTGCTGTACAGCTACCACAATGATCGTTGAATTCATAAACTATTTCCGTTCCTGTGAAGTGTGCGGTACGCTCAACGGCACTAATGAACAATGCATCGGCACGACGTAATGCTTTGCCATTAATGTCATCCGAGGAGACACCTCACTTCCAAACGTATCCCCCTGCGACTATGAGAATTTAATGTGCTACCGTCGCACCGTAGCAACAAAACGCAACAAACTCACCTCGGACACGGCTTCGCCGCCGCGCCAACTATGCATTCAGTGTTGCCAGCTCGGTTAGGGACGAACGGAGCATACAACGTTCTTCCCAGTAGTGCCTACGCGAAGACAAGTCTCAAAGACCGAGAGTGCCCCCTCTCGCAACGATTGCACCTCGCGCATGCGCAGAAAGAGCAGTTAAATACAATTTTGACGTACTCGTCAGTTGTAGTTTCCTTTATCTAGGTATCATAGGCGTTCTGTGGCCTGGCTACAAGAACCAGGCTGGTCCAACACTGTTTAAAGTTTAGTATTGCGATAGCAATTATATGGACACTCCATGCGCCAGTCCAAGGGCAAAGGAGGGGGGGGGAGGTGCGTTCTACTCCGGATGGCCCAAGCGCCGGACCCGCTGGGCCGCTGTATATTGAAAGCCATCTGGGACGGGTCCAGAGTCTGCGCTGTGTATTCGCTGCTAATTTCGCGTTGAAGCCCCCCGAGCGGCCGCACGAAGACCAATTCACTCGCTACTGCTGCCGCATTTCCTCACTGCAACGTTTGACAGCGAGTTCCCGCGGTCATTGAGTGAGATGTGTTCATGTTTGCTTGTGCGCGCGTGACACTATGCTTGTTTTAATTGAGGTAGTATGCCTATGTTTACAAGTTTATGCGGCCGATAAAGCTACTCGCAATAGTAGTTTACAAAAAAAAATAAGGAAACAAGAAGAAGGCCTCTGTTACGCTTTCAAAGATGGATGTGTTTCCTGTTGAGATCGCTACGGACACACATCAGCTCTTGCTTCTCATTTTTGTGTAACTTTGATTTATTGCTTGTCAACCAGCATTTACTCGAGATGTTCAATAAACTTTCATTTGTTAGTGCGCCTGACGATCGTATTGGTCTCTAGCAGAAAGGTGTTCATTCTTTTTTCTGTTATTGTTTGTTAGGTATTGTATAAGGTCGTGTGCCTTTCTTCCTTTTGTAACTACTCTTTTATTCCTCCTCATCTAATACTCCTACTTTGCAGCCTGCGAAGTATACAAATTAATTAATAAATAAATACATAAGCACGTTTCATTCATTCATCTGCATACACCTGGCGGCATCCCTCCCTCAACAGACGTCACTGTGTTGATGTCTCGCAGGGCGCATCTACCTTAACTGCCTTTTGCATTTTGGTATAGTTTGCAAACAGTGTAGTGCAAAAACATTGCATGACATTTAGTTTCTGACCTATGCGGTGCATAAACAAAGCTTGCAAAATATGACACGTTGGATTGTTGAAAATAAGGAGAATTGTATATATATTGCAGTTACTTTAACAGCATTTCGCTGACCACTTGACAAAAACTTCAATTCGCATAGATTCCAACACGTGCACTGAATCGGCAGTTTTTTTTCTTTTTTTGCTTGTTAATGATGTCGTTACTGCGTTGCCATATCTTATAGATTTGAAAATAAGGTTCAGTACATTACTTTGTTACAACATATTTTTAAAAATGCGTACATCACGGCGATTTCAACACAAGAACTTGACACAAACACGCACTCTATAGGATGCGGACAAACGCTCAGGACGAACACCAACATATTTGGAACCTGAAACTTATGGAGGTGAACAGTTTCATTTCATGGCTGTTAATGACAGGGAGAAAGAAAATATAATTGTGTTCATGAAACAAAATTGCATTAATAAGCTTAGAGATACTCATTCCTTAACACTTTCCAAATGAGTAATTATATCTTGATTTCGACATTGAAGCACCCTTTCCACAGCAAGAAAAGGAATCAGTTTTTCCGGCTTTGAGCGCTGAATTGCTGGCAATTCAAGCGGCCATAAAGTTCTGCAAATAGAATATGTTTAGGAATACCAGATAGGAATGAACATTGAGGCTTTCCTTTGTACTTTCTTTGGCTGAATAACCTAGTTTGAAATGACTCCCTTTAGTATGTCGTAACAACGTTGATCTAATACCGGTTAAATATGTGAGTAGCTTAAGAGATATGCACGATTGCTATAAATTAGTGAAGGAACTATACCATCTGATAACATTAATAATATATTCATACTTATTATTTCCACAAAACAGGCTAACCGTAAGCGGCGTGCGAGGCTGAGCAGGAAGATGAAAAACCCAACGGCAAATGCACCCGCCGTCGGCCTACGTTCCTGCATTATGCATAGAACGCACTGACACGGTCTTCTTGTTAAAGGTTCACAGTATACTAACAGCTCGAGACACAGGACAACCAAATGGACGACAGGCGCGTCGTTTAAAATAACATGATGAACCACGTACAGGCTTCTACACGAGTGACGATAGCCGCTCAAAATATTCGATGTGTCGGCTTTTGCGCCTTTTAGAAATATTCAGAGAAGACTCCTATATTATCTCCACAACACACGCACCGCGATGGACCAACCAGGCCAGCGCTAAGGTTGAATCTCACAACACAATTTCCATTCTACATTCAGTAATCACACACAGATCATCAGCGGCTTCGTTCAGGGGCAGACGTGGGCTTTCGGGTTGGTGCTTGTTGTTGCGTTTGGTGCAAGAACGTGGCTAGGAGCAGGAACCGCTTATGCAGTAATCGCGAGCTACAATATGCACACACATTTCACCAGAAGCTGACGCTGAGCACGGGTACATCGCGAGGGCCTCGTTGGGCTGACACGACGACTTCGCTGCAGCCGAATTCCGAATACTGCGCATGCGGCGAGGCTAGCTATGTGAACTTGTTGATGAGTCACCTTGTAGGTTTTCACAGCGCAGGCAGAACGACACGGAGACAGAAAGCGCACGAGACAATACACAGCGCTGAACAAACAGCTGCAAGCAGCTGTTATATACGTGTGCCGTGTCTCATCGCACTGAACTCCAGAAACCGCCGTCGCGCACTCCAAAACAAATTTAAACATCAAAGCGCTCTTAAATTACAAAAGACGCCAAGTCATTTGCTCCTAGTAAAGACAGGTCAATAATATTGTACTTGTTTTCTTCGTTACATTAAAGGAATTATACGGCGTGCGCCACGAAACCTGGCAGCAAGCAACACTGGGCGTCGCACCAGTCACATTGTTGAAATCGAAATCATATGAAGTGGGCCCTCTAAAAATCGCATTGTGACGCGTGCGACTAAACCTTTCTTCGTCGTTCTTGTAGCAGCATGTGAAACAGCCTTAGCCCATGCAAAGTGCGCGGTCATGAACATCTCGATATCACACTTGAGTGTGCCTGGAGATATATGCACAGTGGATATAATAATTCTGTCTTTAGTTTGCACGGCACAGACATCCCCACAGTCGGTGGCTTTGTCCTCTTGCGAGTCAAGGGTGTATGGTTGCACACACGTTTTGTCCTTTGCGTATATGGCAATGCCTGCTGCTCGTGAGTCCACGTGCTGTTCATAAACGATTCCAGTATACCCATCGACTGAAACAATGCACATTGGTTGAGGTATTTGTATTTATTATTATTATTATTATTATTATTATTATTATTATTATTATTATTATTATTATTATTATTATTATTAAGGTGAAGCCTACTTCACTTCCGCCAGTGGTCGGCCCGGTGTTGCACTACCTCCGGGATGGGACCACATTTTTGCTCACGGACACGACAAATGAATAAGGGCGGGAGGGGGGGGGTATACAGCTTCGCTGTGAAACAAAAAGAAAACAGAAAAAAGGGGGAAATGAGCGTCGCCATCGTAACTGTCACGTCTTACGGTAGACACGTGAATGACCCCACGGCCATGAAGAAGACAAAAGAAGAACAGTAAGTACGAACGGTAAGTAAGTACGAGCTCGTGACAAACAACACAACCGCCTCTTGTAGACTATACAAGAAATCGCTGGTAAGACGACCGGCTGTTCTCACAATGGGTGAAACTGCTTCGGAACGGAGCCCGCGTCCCTCGCAATTCCGTGGTGCGATTAGCCCGCCTCCGCAATGGCAAACAAGCGCGCTCGGAACGCTCGAAACAGCGTCTCGTCCATGTGCGCATCGCCCCGAACCACGGAGGAGTGGCTCCTCACGGATCCCACAACAGCAACAGAGCCTTGGAAACGCTGGCCTCGACGCCACGAGCCTGGCTCCGGACAGCAGTCGAATTAAGTCGTGGGAGTGATCCCCGCGCGGGTTTCCGAACTGCGAAGCCTCACAATAGGCTATTCTCTCTCTCTCTCTCTCTCTCTCTCGTGAGGTCGATGAGCTTTTTTTTCCAACGAGAAACCCTTGGGTCGACATATAGTAAGGCCCTCCGGACTGATTGTGAGCACCCGTTGGGCAGCTGCTCGAAAGCACCAAGGAAAGCGGCAACACGTGAAGTACTGTATAAGGCTGTGCCCTTGTTTCTTTTGTGACTACCTTTGTATCTCTCTCTCTTAATACACCAACCCTGGAGCGTGTGAGGTATGCAAATAAAAGATGTGGCGGCGTTTCAGTCACATTGTACGTGGCCCAGAAAGGTACTGTCAACAGGCGATGAAAAAAAAATGATAGACGTAACGTTATTGAACAGGAAGGCAGCGGTATGAATGAGTAAGCAGACAGGGATAACCAATATTCTAGTTGACATTAACAGGAGGAACTAGAGTTGGGCGGGACATGTCTAGAGGTTAGAGTAACAGAATCGGTGCCAAGAGAAGGGAAGCACAGTCGAGGACGATGGAGAACTGGTTGGGGTGATCAAACGATGAGATTTGCAGACACAAGGAGGAGTGGTCAGCATGCGAAAGACATAGGTAATTGGTGATTTCTGAGAAAGATCTCTTCGTCATGCACGGGACATAAATATGCTGATGACCATAATGCTGCCGTCAATTTACTCAGCAGGTAAAATTAATATAGACGTGGCCAAGTTTTCGAAATTTACGTAGCAAAGGCTGTTCTTCGAAACGCATGAGCGGGAAGGAAAAGTCTCAACGTAGAAGTCTAAATTTTTTTGCCTGTAGCTACGCCTTTCTGTTTACGAACAAGCAGTCTGTTTATTCGCGACTCCAGCTAAATGAGCGCCCTCTAGCGGCCGCGTCGAGAACCAGCCTATCTAGGTTCAGCCGCAAGTTTTCACATTACGGCGTGCACTGCAACGTTGCCTCGTAATTCTCACATCGTATTGATACCACAGAGCACAAGCCCGAAAAAGAGAGAGAAGAAAAAAAAAACGGATGTCGAAAGAATTTTACCGTGTACCAATTATGGCGCGTCATCGCGGCGGAAAGGCCGTAATTCATCATTTCATGGTTTCCCGAAAGTAGCAGACGACGCGCAACGGAGGGCGACAATAGATCAGAAACGTGCGCATTGGGAAAAAGGTGACTGACACTATGGTGGCTTGTTCGAAACGCTTCACTCAGGGCGACTTCCCTATCGCCGGTGAGTAGACCATTGCTTTCTTTTTATAACTATTAGATTTATGATGCTCGCGTTTAAAATTGCGGAGTGCACTTTTGTTTAGGCAGACACTTTAATAATTTAGTGATGTACGCTTAAGCTTTATTTGGTTTGGTTACATTAGTCTTCTGCCCCAGCATTAGTGTTGCTATGCGATGCTTTAAAAGTAGCAGGGATATTCTCGCTAATGTACTTTTGTCCGCAGGCACAGGAACGTAACTAGCTCGGAAGGTCTGAAGCTGATCATGACACATACCGTGAAGCGACATATCGTTTTGATATGTTTAGTTTAGCGATGTATATATAAAGAAGATGCTGTTTTCTCATTCAGCGCAGTGAGTTGCCAGTTTATTAGCGTGCAAGAAATTCAGAAACAACTGCAAACAGCGCTTACTGTTCCAGATTTGGAGCATTCGGTCTGGCCACAGAGCCGTATAGTTTGCTTTCCGACACCGCGCACACAGCCAAATCTCATTACAACTGGCTCGATTCGTTTCCAAGTCATTACACTAATACACACACTAATTACACTAATTCATTTACACTAATACAGGAATGCGCGGGACATCGCTCAATAGAAAACCCTCGCTAAATTTCGAACACCCATCGGAAGAAACGCAACTTGGTCCCGATTGGTAATTTACTTCTCACGTTTCACGGCGATTTGAAAATTCCTACGAACGGCGGGTTTTTGCTGTGTCACCAAGCCCGGACCCTGCCTCGAACACTGCGTATGCTGCGAGCACGAACAAGCGCCAGTCATCAGACGTAGGCTACCTTATCACACCGGTTAGATAACTGTAAAGAGAAAGGTGCATCCCGACTTTGTTTTTATCCCAAGACACACGGACCGTGTAATTGAAAAGATTTTTGGCCTCGTTCCATTAGCGCACAATATCCGCATTTACCTTCTGAAAGCACGAAAGGCGTTACTGCCTATATACTGTGGGATCTTTATTTGCTGCAACACGACTCACAGCGCGCAGTTGCCCGTGAAGGTCGAAAAACAGTCAGGTATATCGCACCTGCAGCGACAGAGCAACGCTTCGAACAAGTGCTTGTTCCTTTCGAAGGCCTGCTACACACAAACACTTCCTTTTTTTTTCTTTTTAAACATCCGGCTTACTTGAAAGGCTCTTTGTCTTTAAAGAAGACCGACGCGGCTTGCTAGGCAAGCCGGCCACTTGCACACGCAGCGCAACGATTTCGGCGATTTTGTCGCTGAAATGCTTGAGACTAATAAAAAAAAAATAAGGTATAATCAGCAGCAAGAGCGCTTTCGGCTTCGACGAAACGCCTCGATTCTACGTCACAAACGAAAAACTTGAGCACAGCGCCAAGCGGAAGAGCCGCCGTGAACCTGGTTGTCGTGGCCATCTTTGTTTATTTTGGACAGTGTCGCCAGCGCAAGTGCCGCATTCTGGAGTAGCCAGCAGCCATGAGACAACCGAGTGCCGGTCTATAGGACCGTGCCATCGCGCCGCGATATGTTAAACTCGTGTTCTTTTCTTTCTTTTTATTTCTTTTTTGGCAATGTCCACAGTTGTTTCGGCACTTCGACTCATGGCATCGCTGCAAAGCAACACGAGAGAAACAATAAAAAATCGTGACCTGAACTGACATTTTCGTTCCCGAGAAGAACGAGTTGTGACGTATAGAGATACGTCCCGAACGCGAGACATCTTCGTTCGATGAGTGCAAGTCGCGTAATCACGTAATCCCGTCGTGTATAGCACCCACATGACAACTACATTCATACCCAGTCACATTTCTTTTTTTCGTGTATCAAAAAAAAGGGGGAAAAAAGAAATCAGCGTGCAGGCTACAGCGATTCATCCGGCTCTCGCCGCCGTCTTCACAAGAACAACTTCTTTCTTGCGAGACACACAACGTCGTCTTCGACCGCCACCACCGTCATCATCATCATCATCAGCAGCAGCAGCAGCATTTTACGTCCACCGCACAGGACGAAGGCCTCTCCCAGCGATTTCCAATTATATCTGTCTTGCGTTAGCTAATTCCAACTTGTGACTTCAAATTTCCTAATTTCATCACCCACACCTAATTTTCGGCCGTCTTCTACTGCGCTTCCCCTCCCTTGCCCGTCAATACTATTCTTCTGAGTATTCTCACATGCACGGACAACACAACCCGCATTGTCAGTGTCCACCCTAAACCTAGCACAAACTACCCGACGTGAAAGTACGGTGATAACGCAGTGGTTAGCGAGTCAAGCTCCCACAATGACGCAAGGGCATGAGTCGGAAACCCCGGTGGCTCCGAAGTTACCGCCCACCATCAAAACAAGCATCGCAAGCTTGCTGCGGAGGTGACGACAAGGTGTGGCCTTCACTCAGCGCTGTATTCCTACCGCTTATCTGCCATGCGGGCGATTCGGACTGCGAGATACCCGAGACTGCAGAACACGTGTTGTGCATCTGTATGCGATACGCTGTGCAAATACAATGGCTGTCAAGGTGCATCAGTCACCCTTCGACTGAAAAGTGTTCTATACTGGGACCTGTAGGACGGACGATCGTAGTCGGCGATATTCTACAAAGGCTTTTATCAGATTCTTGCAAGGAAGTGGTTTGGATTTGAGACTTTGAAGAGTCTTCGTTGTTCAATTCCATTCCCCGCCGTGCGTATTCGTCCCCGTCAACAGTTTTCTCTCTCTCTCCCTCTCCCTCTCTCTCTCTCTCTCTCTCTCTCTCTCTCTCTCTCTCTCTCTCTCTTTTTTTTTTTTTTTTTTACTCCAATTTTCCTTCTATAATGCCGAATAGCGGGTCAGAACACTGATTCCGGCCGATCTCTCAGCTTTTTCTATCATAATAAACGTCTCCCTCCCGGTGGTTGTTCTTTTACAAAGTTTCGTTTTTCTTCGCCGTGTGGCCAGGATGAATCTGAGGTTGAGATGACCGGTCAAAGCTGTCAAAGTGCCCTCGCGACAGCTTAGGACATTTCAAGCAGACGAGTGCCGCGCGCAGATTAAACAAAATGCAATCGTGTCCGTAAAGTGTCGGGCTGTCGCACGGCGCGGAAACATCCGAAATTTTCGAACAGAAGCCCGCGCGACCTTCCTCTCGAGGGAACTGCGCTTCTAGCCAGAGAGAGTCGAGGTCACACGCACGATTGCCTCTACGCGTAGGGCGCACTGCCTACCTGCTACGTCACCGATTATGGCGCGTGACTTCCGTAGATCATCCAATGATCGAAGAATGCGCAATGCCGTCAATCGAAGTGCGCCGCGCAGCAATATATATATATATATATATATATATATATATATATATATATATATATATATATATATATATATATATATATATATATATATGGAAAGAAGGAAAGTGGGGAAAAAGGAGGAGGGCGGGTCGTGACGTAATCGTGAAGTGACCTTTGAGCTATATTTCATGGGGGAAGACAGGGAAGGAATGTCACCTGCGGACGCTAATCGAGGCAAATGGGGGAGACTGCCTCCGTTGGCAGTGAAGATCGCGCGCCTGCTTGCAGCATGGAAAATAGAGACTTCAATTCCTCCTTTGTCCTCTATATAATATTAATAGTACAGTCAAATCTCGTGATAACGAAACGGGATATAACGAAATAATGGATATAACAAACTAAGTGAAAAATTCCTTTTGAATTCACCATAGTGATTCACATTGCAGTGCATTTAATAATGCACTGCAATAATAACGAAGCAATTCTGACTCCCCCTTCAACTTCGTTATAACGAGGTTTGACTATAAACCAATTCGAAGAATTCTCGCGCTAACACTCGTCCTACAGAGGCGCCCGTTACAACTTACAGCGCGAAATCAAATTTGGAATGGTGCCCGGTGAGCTAGGGGCCCTTTAACTGCTGTCGCGGTTAAGCCGTGAAAGTATCAGCGAAACACGCGAACCAAGACTGATCGTCAGCGCCGTGTTTGACCAGCCGTGCGCTCCCCTACCCCCCCCCCCCCACCCCCGCCCCCACTCGACGAAAACTCGATCGCTTCCAGTTCCATCATTCCTCGCTTGTTGACGCGCCGCATCCCATCAACGCGTAAAACCGACAGGGGACCGTTTACACAACGGACGGGCCGCCTTTAGTTCCCGAAGGCTGACGCTCGCTCTCGTTAACGCACGCGCGCGCTGGCACACGCGTATGCAAATTGCGCGTGCCAAGTGCGATAGCCGCACGACCGGTCGCTCTCGTAATAGCCGCCGGTGATATTTTCGGCAGGGCTCCCACGGCGCGCGGTTGGCGCGCCCTCGCCCGTAGAGAGAGAGAGAGAGAGAGCAAAGACACTCGCCCATAGAGTTTCCTGCAAAAGATTACCAGAGGGAACTCTGGCGCTAGTGCATACGGGAGCTGCAGGCTTGCCATCTTAACTAGCGTAGGAACGATCGCTAGTATAGGTGGATTTGTCTAAGCTTCATACTTCTGGCTTCAAACAGCTTTACTCTGAATTTGCGAGTCGGTTATTTTTTCAACACAATGTGGCGTTAAAAAAACGAAACAAGATCGGCGCTTGCGCGCGCAGACATTTATTGTCTCCTGCGTTTAGAGAAATAGAGGACTAGCTTCGAAACTTGGGCCGATAAAGGCACATGAAGCGCATGAATGAGGCTGCAAGAATGTCTGAAATCACAAGAACGAAGGGTTGAGACATCATTTCTCGCGCTTACGCTGGAAGGTCGCAGCGCCATGAGTTCGCCGTATAGTAATTTTAGCACGAAATTATACGTCGCTCAACGATCAGTCATTTTGGCCCGCCGAGTGTTACAGACTCGTTCGCTGCATCAATCGCATTCGAGAGACCCCTGCAGGCGGTATCGCTCAGTGGTAAGGATTCATTGTGCAAAATAGAAGTGAGGCGTGCAGACAGGACACAAGAGTAGAGAAGTGGACAACCGTCGGTGGATAGTCGGGGTTCGTGTTGTCCACTTTTCTACTCTTGTGTCCTGTCTGCACGCCTCACTTCTATTTTGCATAATGAATCGCTCAGTGCGTTTTTCTTCTTTTTTTTCGCGCGCACCAAATGGTAAAGAAGATGCGTTCTTGCACGGCGCCCGCCGCGCGATAATATAGTGCATGGCGTACAGCTCCTTGCGAGGGACTAGACTATTTCAGAATATCACGGATATATCCGTAAATTTAGTAAAGATTACGGTTATTAACGTGTATATCCGTCCGAGTGCTGCCATGATACGGGTTATTAAACGCGGCCGTTCTCTGACTGCAACGAACAGGTCACGACATATTCATGTGCGCGCACGGAAATTCGTTGTATAGAGGCACGTTCGTTATCCCACAACCGCGTTTATAAACGACACGTCAATGCGCACAATATATAGAGAAACTGTTCGCGTATAACCGCCCAAGATGGCGGTTCCCAGGAACCGCATGCAAGATATATATAGTCTATAAATCTGGGACGCTAAAGAGAATCACTGAATCGGCACAGACCGAGGTGAAGCATTCATCCAAGGTATTGTCACGCCGCGTGTTGACAGCGAAAAACCTGGCACGCTATCTTAGGGATCCGCAACACTATTCGTGTCGCTTGCGCAATCCGTGGACGAAGCATTCTCGGAGGATC
The DNA here is from genome assembly GCF_050947875.1 of Dermacentor variabilis. Classification (NCBI taxonomy): domain Eukaryota; kingdom Metazoa; phylum Arthropoda; class Arachnida; order Ixodida; family Ixodidae; genus Dermacentor; species Dermacentor variabilis. Next base: position 47,819,710 of record NC_134570.1, on the reverse strand, counting down.
ACTTTCGGCGATGTCGTCGCTTTCGCGTGAAGTATAGTACTCAAGGTGCCGCAGCCAATCGGCTCATCCGGTTTTGCTCAACCAGCCAATCAGCGCGCGCGCCGGACGGCCGGAGCGATGGTATCGCCGAAACCGATCGTCCCAGAATGCGTCCCCCCGATTGGACAATACTCCTTTGGTACAGAATCGGCGGCAACATAGTAAAGGAACTTCGAATACTAACTAGTATGTGCATCCCATAGCTTTGCCGAACTACAGATCGATAACAGCGACTATCCGCTGAAAAACCGGTCACAGTCACGAAGCAAAACAATGTACAGGCGTGTTACATATGGAGGCAGTAAATGTAGACTTTAAACCTTAACCTCATTGTTTTCTTGGTTTACATTGCTGGCTGACTCATCGTATTATTTATTTTTCTAATCTATGAGTTTTCGTTTTAGGCTATGGAATGTGACTTAATATTACGAAATATTTGCTTATACTTTATGCGATACATTATATCACTGTTCTCTTCCCTTCTTACCCCTTACCCCTTCTTTTCTTTCTCGTAAGATAATGATGAATACCCTGAGCTTGCAGGAATATGTTTGCAATATAAAAGGTCCGAGCCAGGACACCTAAGCACGTCTTACCAGTTGTGAATGCGAAAGCATTAACGTGCAACTGAACATCGCTGAACGGTCGTTCGAGTATTTCACTGCGAGTAATGTACCATGGCGCTACGTGATGGCCGAGCCAGCTAGCAGCAGCAGCAGCAGCCTGCGGTGCCAACGCCGCATGCCACGACGGATGCGCGACCAGAGACCGAGGATGCAGTCAGCGGCCACGGAGGCGCGAGCGCAGCAAGCTAACCCCAGTGAGAGAGAGGGAGAGAGACGTGGCGTCGCGGACGCTCTTTATCCTCACGCCACGCCTGGTGTGCTACTGCGGCAGCAGGTATATATATATATATATATATATATATATATATATATATATATATATATATATATATATATATATATATATATATATATATATATATATATATATATATACGTGTGCGTTTGCGTGCACTCATGGTACAGCATCGAACAATATGACCTGTTTTTTAATTCGTATGTGTAATATTGTCAGCTGTTTTAGACATCTCAAACAAGAGTAAACGGTGACAGCTGCAGGTACCGTAACCTCCTCAGACACATCAACGTGACCTGTATATGAGTTCATGGATTAGTCCTGTTTGGATCTGACTTCTGGTACGATCTGTTGGGAACTCGGCGCTGACGCCCGTGGTTGTACCTGGGTCGCAAGCCCCAAGGGTAGCGTTGGCCTGGCGGCCTGGGGTACAACTGCAAGCATCCGAAGGTCCCGGCAAAGCATGAGTCGACAGGTAACAACGAAACAACTTGTTTATTTTAACATCGCAAAGAGTTGGCGGTCAGGTTTGACCGAAGTAGAGAGACGGGAGAGCACTTCACTCAACGGAAGAAATCGGAGCCCTCCTCTGGCGTCCGGGGGCAGCTGTTTTTATACTCTCGCAGTTGAGGGCAAGAAGGAACCCCTCAAAAGACGAGCACGTGAATGTACAATGGGCTAGTGGTGACGCACACTGTCGTAGCGATGCCGTAGCACCATGTCGTGGCGCTGCGCACGATCTCGTAGCACCTGGTCGTGGCGCTGCGCAGCACACTGTCGTGGCGCTGCGCAGCATACTGTCGTGGCGCTGCGCAGCACACTGTCGTGGCGCTGCCGGTCGGACACAATGACTGTAACGAGAAGATGGTCCCTGCTTTGGCATCGCCTGTTTCGGGCACAATGACTGGAACGAGATCCCTGCTTTGGCATCGCCTGTTTCGGGCCCAATAACTGGAAGGAGATCCCTGCTTTGGCCTCGCCTGTTTCGGGCACAATGACTGGAACGAAATCCCTAGGCGGTCGCATCGCCGCAGACGCGCCTGGAAACACCTGGCGATGAGTGTTGCGGTGACGACGATCGGGCCAAAATGTCCGCCGCCCCGCCGCCGTCGCGCCGGCAAAACCACGTGTCGCAGGCGAAACGCAACAGACCGCCCCGCCGGGGAAAGGAGATCCCGATGGACAGGGGACTGCATCCGCTGTCCGGAGGGATGTCGCTCGATGATGCTCATAACCGAAGTCGGGCGTCCCTTGACGTTTCTTGAGCGCAGCGCACAGAGAAGGCCTCGTTCTCTCGTTCAGGTTCGCACGGGACACTGCAAAGTGACTTCGGGAGAGTTCACATTTTTGTTCTCGTTCCCGGCAAGCGTTAGAACTACGCTGAAAACTCAACCGCTCAGTCAGCAAGCACGGCACAACCCTCACTAAGCCCCGCCAGGCTCTTTCCCCTTTTTATACCACTGCCTAGTTCCTTACAGTAGTCTAGCATCACTCAGAACGCGTCCACAAATTGAAAAATTGCACTAGAAAGCATATCATCACTTTGAAACACTAAACAAAAGCAATATGTTAAAAAAAATCCTGCCTCAGGAAGAAAAACATCAGTAACAAACAATTTTGAGGCTGATTCCTACGTTAGGGGCTTCGACTTAAGCCATCGGCGTTACCGTTGAGACTCCCCTTTTTGTAACGCACCTCAAAGGAATATTGTTGTAAAGCGAGGCTCCAGCGCAGGAGGCGGCCATTTTTGGGAGAGATGGTCTGCAGCCATTGGAGAGGGCAGTGATCTGTCTCAATGATAAACCTCGAGCCGGCTAGATAGCATGACAATTTCTGAACGGCCCACACGAGACATGCACACTCTTTCTCGGTGGCGCTATACGCCTGCTCACGACTGGTCAGCTTACGACTAGCATACAGGACGGGGTGTTCTACTTCTCCATTTTCCCGTTGGCACAGTACAACGCCCATGCCTCGCTCACTAGCATCGCACTGAATAATGAACCCTTTTGTATAGTCTGGCGATCGTAGCACAGGCTGGCTTGTTAGGGCACTCTTTAGGGCGCTAAAAGCTCTTTCCTTTGTCTCGTCCCAGACGACTGTTTGAGGCTCTGTCTTTCTTAGAGCATCCGTCAGGGGAGCCGCGATATCAGAGTACCTAGGGATGTACCTCTGATAGTAGCCGGCGACACCTAAGAACGACCGAATATCGGTCTTTGTGCGCGGTTGCGGAAAGTCTCGCACAGCGGCCACTTTTATTTCAGAGGGGCGGCGACGACCCTGACCAATCACGTGACCGAGGTAGACAACCTCGGCCTGTGCTAACTGGCACTTAGGAGCCTTTACTGTCAAGCCTGCTTCGCGCAGGCGGGTTAGCACTGCCCGCAAGTGTGTCATATGCTCAGACCAGGATGCGGAGAATATCGCTACGTCGTCTAGATACGGTAAAGCGAATTCTTGCTGTCCCCGCAACACTTTATCCATGAGACTTGAAAAACAGTATGGCGCGTTCTTCAAACCAAAACTCAACACTTTAGGACGGAATGTTCCCATTGGTGAAATGAACGCCGCATACCTACTAGCCTCTTCTGTAAGTGGAACCTGCCAATAACCCCTGACAAGATCTAGGGTGGAAATAAACTGAGCGCTACTAACTTTCTCAAGGCGCTCCTCGATGTTAGGGATCGGATAAATTTGATCCTTAGTGATGGAATTAAGCCTGCGGTAGTCGACGCAAGGACGAGGTTCCTTGCCCGGTACCTCAACTAAAATCAAAGGGGAGGTATAATCACTCTCACCTGCCTCAATAACACCGAGCTGTAGCATTTTCTTTACCTCAGCCTCCATAATATCGCTCTGGCGGGGTGACACCCGATACGCCTTGGATCGTACTGGCTCTGTGGAGGTAAGTTCTATATCATGAGTAAGTACAGAAGTCCTACCAGGCCTCTCAGAGAACAGACCTTGAAACTCTTGTAATAGCTGGTGTAGTTCGGTTTTCTGCTCAGGCGACAGCGGTGCTTTACTGATAAGGTCACTAATGACTTGACCGGTGTCTTCCCTGTTCGTCACTGAGCCTAGTCCCGGAAGCTCGACCGGAAGCTCTTCAGGAACGTTTATCATCATGCACACCACTGCTTCCCTTTGTCTATAAGGTTTGAGCAGATTACAGTGGTAAACTTGCTGTGCTTTCCGCTTTCCTGGCAGACTTACCACGTAGTTAACGTCCGACAGTTTCTGAACAATTCGTGCTGGGCCCTCCCACTGCACGTCTAGTTTATTGTTTAGCGATGTGCGCAATATCATGACCTCATCGCCAACCTCAAAACGACGGGCCCTGGCTGTCCGATCATAATAAACCTTGGCCCTCTGCTGGGCCTTTGTCATTGCTTCACCTGACAACTCCTGTGCCCTTCTTAAGCGTTCGAGGAGCTTAAGCACGTACTCCACCACGACTGGGTCGTCGCCCCTACCTTCCCATGATTCTCGAAGCATGCGAAGCGGAGATCGAAGCGAGCGACCGTACACCAGTTCAGCTGGCGAAAACCCCGTAGCCGCATGCGGCGCGGTCCTTAAAGCAAACATCACCCCAGGCAGACACAGCTCCCAGTCAGTTTGATGTTCAAAACACAAGGCTCTCAACACGCGCTTCATGACGGAGTGGAGCTTCTCAACGGAATTCGACTGTGGGTGGTACACTGAGCTGTGTAGCAGCTTTACCCCACACCTTTCGAGAAAAGTTGTCGTCAAAGCGCTAGTAAACACTGTGCCCTGATCTGATTGAATTTCTGCAGGAAAACCAACTCGCGCAAATATGGACAGTAGTGCATTAACTATCTCAACTGAGCTGAGTTCTTTAAGCGGCACTGCTTCAGGGAACTTTGTCGCTGGGCAGATCACAGTCAAAATGTGTCTGTACCCCGTGGCTGTTACCGGCAGAGGTCCCACTGTATCAATAACGAGCCGTCTAAAAGGCTCCGTAATGATAGGTACCAATTTCAACGGCGCCCTCGATTTGTCCCCTGGTTTGCCCACCCGCTGACAAGTGTCACATGTCCTCACGAAATGGTCTGCGTCCCGAAAACACCCTGGCCAATAGTACTCTTGCAAGAGACGGTCCTTAGTTTTCTTAACTCCTAGGTGTCCGGACCACGAACCCCCATGTGACAAGCGCAACAGATCCTGACGATAGCATTGAGGCACGACCAGCTGATCGAACTCCACTCCTCGGCGGTCTAGATACTTCCGGTACAGGACTCCACCTCTTTCCACAAAACGCGCAGTTTTCCTGGCGATACCTTCTTTGACATTGCAGCGCACGTTTTCCAGGCTGCCATCCTTTTTTTGCTCGGCTATCAAAGCCGTCCGGCTGACTTTTAGCAACCTATCAAGTCCGTCTGACGTAGGCGCGATGAGCAAATCAGTAGATAGCTCTTCTAACTTTTCCGCGTCGGGATTTTCCTCTCCAGTATCTGGCGCCTTCAACGCTACAGACTCAATTCTATTCTGTTCGGGCGTGCTCTGAATATCAGCTTGCTGCGCCTCTGACCCTTTTTCGTTGTTTGATAACGTCGGCCCCGCAACTACCGCCTTTGCAGCGAGCTCCCGAACCTTCGATCTGGTTAAGGCCTGAACACTAGCTTCACCAAACAAAAGCCCCTTCTCGCGCAGGAGGTGATCGGACCTGTTTGAAAATAGGTACGGGTACTGGGTTGGCAGCATAGATGACACTGCCGCCTCCGTCTCAAGCGCTCCGAAAGGTCCTTCAATAAGCACTTTTGCTACCGGCAGACACACGCTATGAGCTTCCACGGCTTGCTTGATCCATGCGCACTCGCCCGTGAACATATGGGGTTCTACGTAAGATGGGTGAACTACATCCATCGTAGCTGCGGAATCGCGAAGCACTCGGCACTCTTTCCCGTTCACGAGGAGGTCTCGCATGTAAGGCTCGAGAAGCTTCATGTTCTCGTCAGTGCTGCCTATTGAAAAAAAAACAACTTTTGGTGTTGTTTCCGGACACTGCGCCGAAAAGTGACCCGGCTTCTGGCACGTATAACACAAGCGCGCTCGCCTCATCTCGAACCGCTTTCTGCGTTTGGCTGCCGCCGTCTCTTTACGTTTGGTCGGACTGCTTTCGCTCGCATCCGCACTACGCGTGTCCCCCTTTAATCTCATGGGCGTGAACTTTGGCCTCTCGAACTTCGAGCCAAATTCACCCTTTTGACCGTCCTTAGCTCCGCGAGCTCGACGCGTCACAAACTCCTCGGCTAGCTCAGCGGCTCTAGCCACCGTACTCACGTCTGGCCTATCCAAGACCCAGTATCGCACGTTCTCCGGTAACCGACTATAAAACTGTTCTAGCCCGAAGCACTGCAGAACTTTATCGTGGTCACCAAACGCTTTCTCTTCTTTGAGCCACTCCTGCATGTTCGACATAAGCCTATACGCAAACTCTGTATATGACTCACTTTTGCCTTTCTCATTTTCCCGAAACTTCCGACGGAACGCTTCCGCAGACAGGCGGTACTTTTTTAGCAGACTCGATTTTACTTTGTCGAAATCCTCTGCTTCCTCTCTATCCAAGCGAGCGACTACGTCGGCCGCCTCGCCGGGTAACAAAGTGAGCAAGCGCTGTGGCCACGTTTCCCGAGAGAACCCCTGCTTCTCGCACGTTCGCTCAAAGTTAACCAGGAACAAACCAATGTCCTCTCCAAGCTTAAACGGCCGCATCAGGTCAGTCATTTTGAACAATACGCGTTCTCCTGCACCGTGTGCCTGACTTCCATTACGAGCGCGTTCCATCTCTACCTCGAGACGCTTCATTTCCAAAGCGTGTTCGCGCTCTTCTTTTTCTTTCTGCTCTTTAAGTTCGCGCTCCTGTCTTTTTGACCTCTCCTCAATAGTCTCAAGGCATTCCGACAGCTCGTCATCCTCAGCCTCTAACTCAAGAATAGCCGTTATCAGTTCCGGTTTTCTTAGTTTGTCTGAGACATCCAGACCCAACTCTCTTGCAAGCTCCAACAATTTCGGTTTGCGCAACGACTTCAAATCCATGGCTGCTCTGAATGCTGCTTTCTCTACTGCTTACTATTGTCTTGCCGCAAACTAACCCGGCAGCAACGACAACCACAATTACCAGCTCTGTTTCTGACACTAACAAAAAGCCTGGCAAAGCTCAGTAGAAGAAAGTCCCGCACTCACCAAACCTCGCAGGCAGGAATTCCGCGCAGTCGTTCCGCTGCAGGCAACCAGTCGTCACACAGGGCTCGTTGCACTGCTCCCGGATCGTCGTTGAGCTGCTCAGCATACAGTCAACTGCATCTCTTCGCTGCTGGCCTCCGTTGTCGCGATCTCGCCGCTGGCAGACAGTTGTTTGAAGTCGTAGGCGATCTCACCGCTGGCAACCAGATATTTGGAGTCGTAGGCGATCTCACCGCTGCCAACCAGATATTTGGATCTGACTTCTGGTACGATCTGTTGGGAACTCGGCGCTGACGCCCGTGGTTGTACCTGGGTCGCAAGCCCCAAGGGTAGCGTTGGCCTGGCGGCCTGGGGTACAACTGCAAGCATCCGAAGGTCCCGGCAAAGCATGAGTCGACAGGTAACAACGAAACAACTTGTTTATTTTAACATCGCAAAGAGTTGGCGGTCAGGTTTGACCGAAGTAGAGAGACGGGAGAGCACTTCACTCAACGGAAGAAATCGGAGCCCTCCTCTGGCGTCCGGGGGCAGCTGTTTTTATACTCTCGCAGTTGAGGGCAAGAAGGAACCCCTCAAAAGACGAGCACGTGAATGTACAATGGGCTAGTGGTGACGCACACTGTCGTAGCGATGCCGTAGCACCATGTCGTGGCGCTGCGCACGATCTCGTAGCACCTGGTCGTGGCGCTGCGCAGCACACTGTCGTGGCGCTGCGCAGCATACTGTCGTGGCGCTGCGCAGCACACTGTCGTGGCGCTGCCGGTCGGACACAATGACTGTAACGAGAAGATGGTCCCTGCTTTGGCATCGCCTGTTTCGGGCACAATGACTGGAACGAGATCCCTGCTTTGGCATCGCCTGTTTCGGGCCCAATAACTGGAAGGAGATCCCTGCTTTGGCCTCGCCTGTTTCGGGCACAATGACTGGAACGAAATCCCTAGGCGGTCGCATCGCCGCAGACGCGCCTGGAAACACCTGGCGATGAGTGTTGCGGTGACGACGATCGGGCCAAAATGTCCGCCGCCCCGCCGCCGTCGCGCCGGCAAAACCACGTGTCGCAGGCGAAACGCAACAGACCTTCCACGAGTTTCCTTGCGCGTAATACCTTCAAGAACACATTTTATTTCTGAAAAGCATTGATAACTGGCAATTCTTCAGTTGACACGCGCTCCTTAACACTGGATTAGCTTCTAGGCACGATTATCTATATTTAACTGCCTTTCTCTTTCTTTTTTTTAAGTGCCGTGTACCCGTGTTATTCGACGTGTCCATCTCATCGCAGTACAACTGTGACAGTATTTTTTTCTTTCGTTGTGTACATGTTTTCCGCTCCTGCTCCATCCTCAAACGGGACGTTCGATAGGCGTAAATGAACAAATAAATACAAATAAAAAAAACAGCGACGACGCCGACAAGGCGAAACAACCCAACAAGGAAAAAGCAATGGCAATGGCAATGCTCAGATACGAGAAAAGCGCGCTGCGCAATACCTCTACACACAACGACAGCACCAAACCTATGAAGTGCTGGCAAGATGCAAAGCTGTCGGCGAATCAAGGACACTGCTCAGAGACTGGCTGCTTGCCTGTGCCTTCCCCGTGTATGTGTGTGTGTGTATATATAGGCTCAGCATGCATACATGCGCACGCGTTTTATAACGATCACAGCAGCGTCGCTTCGCCTTGAAGTCGTCGCATTACGTCTACGCGGCGCATAAAATATCCCGGTCTTGCGAGCGGGAGGACCGCGATAAAGCCGGGCGGGCAGAATTACAAAGCGAGACTGCAGCTTCTCTCTGAGCCGCTCCCGCGCGCAGATATGTACTACGCGCACGAAACGTGAGGCGGACGCTTTCGTCACCGGATGTCTCTTGCGTCACATATGCCCGTGCAATTTTAAACGCGCAATTTAACGTGGGTGGTGACGTTGAGAGCGCGATGCGACACCAGCTAGCGGAAGCCGGGTAAAGCACACGCGAAGTTGACTGCGATTTTTAAACGAAATGTAGTAGAAGTCATCTCAAAGAAGAGTATAAACGGTGCTACCGTCATCTCTTCACACACATCAACATGACCTCTATACGAGTTCACGGATTAATCCTTCCACGAGTTTCTTTGCGCGAACAGATGTGGTCGTCCTGCAGTGGCCATAAGATACGACGACGACGATGATGATAATTAGAAGCAGTAACGAAAGGGGAAATGAAAGTGGGCTTAGCTTTAGTATGCCTGTATACATACACGATTACAGAAGAAAGTGGACAGCGGTGGGCCGGCTGCCGCAGTAGCTTAACTGACAGTGAACTGAACGCGTCACACGAGGGTTGCGGGTTCGGCAGCCTCGTGCGGCTAGTTGTCTTCTACTTTCACACCTTTTTTTTTTCGCTGAATAACCGCATACGTTTTAAGCAAAGGCGCAGTTAACTTCCCCTATTCTTTTCTTAACTCCGCGAGCTCGTCTAGGGTATTGTATATACCTCAAGCACCACGTTCCTTGATTCCATTGTTTGTTGGCTTCATACGGTTGTTACTGACGGAAAGAATCGAGACCCATCGCATCCCGTTGTTCCCCTAGTACTTAGAGCGGTGTTTCTTTAGTTGATCGATTGATTAATTACATAATTGATTTTTATTTTCAAGGCATGCCACGCTTCTAATTGCGCATGTCTATTCTTTATCAAGGTGGCGCTGATGTGCCTCACGCAATACTGTGTCAGCCGTTTAACAGTGAACCCGCACTGTATACTTTCCTCGCCTTCCGACGCGCGCGGCGGCCTCGGTTTAATTCGAGAGCGTGGGATATAGTCGACACGTATGTAGGGAAGCCTGTCTCCGAATTCAAAGGTCGGGCGGTCGAATCTCGAAGCGGCGACCAGCAGTGGGTAAACGATTGTGTGTTTAGAAGAAAAATGAACTTAGTCGACGACTGAAATCCAGTAACGGTACAATGCACAATGCCTTCGTTTATTATACCTCGTTAATGACCGACGGGTTGGAGTTTGGAAGAGGCAAAGTGCGGTTATTTTTGGTCAGCGCACAGCCTCTGTCTTTTGCTTACACATGTACGACGAGCAGCGTTACAGCATTTTCTCCCGCTTTTTGTGTATTGCAGATTTGCCGCTCACATTATATCCGAAAGGGCTTTGCTAGCAGCATTAGCCAGCCTTCATTCCACCTCCTCCTCCTGTCCTCTTTCTCTTCTCCTTTACACAAAACTGCCCTACGCCTTCACTTTTATGCTTGGGGGTGTCACTCTGGACAAATGTCCCGTTCCGCAATATACTGTTGCATTGTTCGCTTTTTCTAGCCACATCAGGGGAGGCGCCGCCACCTTATGAGCTAATCAGCAGAAACGAGAGGCATATTCGACAATACGGCGGAGTTATACAGTACTTAGAATAATAGTATTTCCGGTCCTATGTTGGTGTCTGTGCGAGGGGGGGAGGGGGGGTTGAGGTTTCAAGCTAAAATTCGTCTCGAACCATGTATGCAGCGTGACATAAAAAATCAGTTCGAGCTATAGCGCACCATCGAGAATATCCCTAGAACATAGCTACAATTGTGAGTTCAACTTAGGGCTAAAAGAATCTCACGCCGTTGGTGCCGTAGTCTAAGAGTGATGTAAATTGTCAACTCTTAAAAGAATTTAAAAGAATATTCGGTGAAACGTTGCTCTAAAAAATGAAAAAACAGCGCACTTGGATCGCGTACACGTCGCTAATCTTCACACTTCTGACGCACTTGTAGCATTATTCCTTTCGGAGATCGTCACAGCTAAGACTCAGTGCACAAGTAAAGCGTACACCTCCACCTAAAACCCCTTTATTTTTCTCAATCCTCAGACCAAAATGAGAAACCCGGACTCATGCCACAGACCGAAGAAATGAGCAGCAAATGGTGCACACTCATCGCGTGGTAACCAAGGCCATCTATTAAGCGTCTATGTGCACCACCAGATCACGTACCAGGGAGAGGTTATCCCAAGTTCGTGTCGCCTACGACGTTCCAATAAACTGCCACTTTCCTGGCGGTATTGTGTCGCCATATACGGGTGCTAAACAAGAACTGCCATCGCCATTTTTCGTCGAAATGAATTGTTTCCAAACGCAGATCCATGTTTACAAGTGAGTAGAAAGAGAATGAAATGGGATGGAGAAAGGCAGGAAGGTTAACTAGAAGAAGCTCCTAGTTTGCTACCCTGCTTTGGCGGAACGTTAAAGGAAAAAAAGAAAGACGGAAAGAATAGCGAATATATTAAAGCGTATAGGCGCGACAAAAAATAAGAGAAGTTGGGAAGCGTCTGGGAGAACTAAGCTTTCTTAAAGCCCCTTCACCAGCTTACGTTTCTTCGTTTTTCTTTTCTTTTTTGTTATTAAGGCAGCGCCGATTGTAGCCGTAGTAGTAGACTGGAGGGGCTTTAGTCTCTCTAATAGGCCACTAGAACGTAAGAAAACTTAGACCGCCTTGTGGTGTGACGACGGTATACTACAAGTGATTAGCACTCCTGTAAGGCTGTGCGCTCACTAAACTTCACTAAGATTCCCGGTAATAAAGCTCAGACGAGGGCCGGAAATCTCGATGTGGGCGGTGCGTCGACTCAGGCTTCTGAATAATCGGAGGGCGCCTTGATGGTGACTAATTTAGGTGGCCGGATAGTTGTCGTTGGTGATACGCGAGCCCAATCAGGCAAGCTCTGCGTGCACTGGTCTGCGCATATAAATTCGCGTGTTCACGTGACCTCCGTCCTGTAGCAAAAGGGCATCGAGCGCAGCCATCTTCGCACGTCATCAGCGATCTCGCACAATGTGTAGCGAGTGACACGGTAACACAGAAGGGCAGGAAGAAAGCCGTTCCCTTTACAAAAAGGCTTAATCGCGGTCTGTCGCCACAAGCCATCTTTTCTATCATGAAGCTTCATTCATTCATTCAGATTGGAATTCGACTTATAAGTGCTGAGCTGATGGACCATTATCCGCAAAGTTCATTAACTGTCAAAGCTGTTTTCTCAGGAAGCCGAGTTCCTCGTGAATAGCGTGCACCTATAGCACACCCACCGAGCCTGTACCACTGACCTCAAGCAGACGCCGTATAATTTGCGGGTACCGTGGAAATCTCATATAGATGCATAAACAGTGGGCACCCTATCGACGCCGTATAGAGTCCGGAGGGATTCCTCTATGATCAAAGCGTAGTCTAACAGGTGCGTGTGTGTGCGTGTGCGCGTGCGTGCGTGCGCGTGTGTGTGTGGTCCAAGATTTTCGTCTAAACATTTTGGACGGACAGACAAACGAACAGCTGAATGTGTGGATAGACGGCAGGCTAACGCTTCGCTCCGTCCGTTTTCCTTGAGACGTTACGCGGATAACTATACGTGCCGCTATGACCGGAATCGGTTTATCCATCATTTACTCAATCAAAGCGCAGCTACGATTGATAAAGGCTTTTAAAACGAATCTTAACCAACGCCAGCCTTGACGCGAAAGCAAACGACCTTCGGCTCTTGGCGAAAGAAGTCCACATGTCCTCTCTCTCTCTCGCTCTCTCTCTCTCTCTTAGGCATCACTTTCGCCCCACCCAAGCTTACCAACGCGAAATAGGAGGGAGCAGGGGGGGTCTCCGTGCGTGCGTCCAAGCCGGCTCGATTCGCCGTCCTGCACACAGCCTGCAGTGCACGGCATTTGCATGGCAGTCACGCACTGCATTCGCACGCATCCCTATACCCCGGGCTTGCACTACACGGGCCCTTAAATCTTTCGCCCTACTCCTTTTGATTCGCCCGCTCTCTCCCTGCAACTCTCTCCGAAGGCAGCTCCAAAGGCAGGACGGCAACAAATCTCTCCGGGTTTTCGGGGCTTTCCGGCAATAAAGGATGACCACGCTCGCGCGGCCTGCCTACACAGCACGAGCGCGCGCAAACCCCGGGCGAGAGGACCTTGCACGCGTGCTCAGCTGTGCGCCACGATGGTGGCTCGGCGACGGTGGCTGCGGCGGTCGCGTGCACGTACTCGAAGGAGCCGCATTCCTGCAACGCTTATTGCTGCTGGACGAGGGGCCACGTCACCGACGACAGCGCATAGATGTGCGGTGACCGAGGAACGCGAGCCGTCCGGACGGCCAGGCAAACAAATGTACGCGCTTTTCGACTTACTAAAAAATAAGAAACTATAATAACGATAAAGGAGAAAGAAATTGTTCGAAACACTTCGGATGACCAACGGCGCCGAGAATGCGGCGCAGTGCAACGCGACACTGCGACGCGCTTCACCTCCTGCAAGTTACTATCTCTCTCTCTTTCTCCTCCTTGACTATATAACCTCACACCGGCGATGCGGCGAAGCCTCCGAAAGGGGGAGGCAACGCACCACGCATTCCTGCACGAACGGCGCGTTTGCTGCCACGATGCGGGAAGCCCGAAGGAAAAAGGAGAGAGTGCGCGTCATTGCAGAGAATAAAAAGCGCGCGCTGAGGTGTTTGCGAAGAAGAATCGCGAAATACTTGCGAAAGTCTTCACTTATGTCCTTTCGTTTTTTTCTTTTCCTTATTTTCTTTCTTCTATGTACACGTGGAGCCTTCTTGCACACTCCCCCCGAATCCAGACGGATGATAATGGCTCGCATTGTTGAAGGCGCAATTGTTCGGCACGAGCCGAGTCACCGAGGTGTTCGAGCGAGACGACGAGGCATATATATCTTGCGGTGGGATTCGGCCCCACGACCTCGCGCTCGCAAAGCGAACACCGAGCTTCCGCAGCGGGATCAACCGATCGGAAATTTCAACGAATGGCTTTCAAAAAGCCCTATCTTTGACGAAAGGTGACAGAAAAAAAAATAATGAAAGCAATACTCTGGGTTGCAGCGCACTTCGGTTACCAACTAGCCAACCAAGTTGCAAAATAAAAGCAAGAAGAAAGTAATACGACGGTGGCAAGTCCAGCGAAATTGTGAGCACGCTGACTATCGCAGTAATTTTCATTGTTATGTTCAAACCGCATGACAAATCAGTTCTGCAGAAGCCCGCAATGTTCAGAAGGAGTCATGAGATACGCTTTCTTGAGCCAAATAACCTGTCTACCTTCTCCGTTACCTGACACACCCTGACGGGCATTACCGCGCTCCATGCATTGGTAGACGTGAAGGTAAGGTGTTGAAGAATACTGTACTTTTACGTGCCAGAACCACGGTCTGATAATGAGGCACGTCGTAGTGCTGGTGGTGGGGGGGGGGGGGGGGGGCGAGGGTCCTCCGGATTAATTTTGACCACCTGTAGTTCTTTAACGTGCGCCCAATTATTGTGCGATACACGAGCGGTCTTTCTTTCGTTTTTTTTTTTTTCATTGCGACCACAACAGGAGTCACGAATCCTTCGGAATCGGAGGATTCCTGACTCCGATTCATGATTCCACTCTGGAATCGAACTCGGAACCTCTTTGTTCAGGAGCGCAACGACACAGCACCCGCGCTGCCGCAGGTGCGGGTAAAGCTAACGTGTTCCTATACGGTGCGGCCAAGTATATAGATAGAAATTCACTCAGTAAGTCCGCGCACCGTCCTTAGAAAAAGAGACACGCAAAAAAAAAGAAAAGATGAAAACGCAAGGCGAACGAAGAAAGAGGGGGTTCGCTTTCGACAACGCTTTCTTCTGCTTCGCCGGAATTGCCCAGCCAACGGTATTTTACAGTCCCGCCAGTCCGCGGGCAAATCGTCGAGAAAACGCCCTCGCACTCGCTTCTCCGAACGAAGCTGGGCCGCGCCGCCACGCCTCGCTCTCAAACGCACACCGAGCCCCCTTCTCTTTCCGGCGAGCGATCGAGGAGAGCACACGCGCACACACGCCGTGCAGCACACATCCGATAATTGGCTGCGCGGCGGTCGGCTTCGATTAGGCTCACAACTGCCGCCGTCCGTTGACTCGTCGGAAAAAGCAGGCGCGAGTGAGTGGTACTTACGCAATCAGCGGCGACGAGCCGGCGAAGTTTCAAGCGACACACACACACACACACACACACACACACACACACACACACACACACACACACACACACACACACACACACACACACACACGCTCGTTCACACCGTATAGTATATGCTGCACACGCCGAGTGCCCGCTTCGGGTGCACACTTGCACTCAAGAGAGCGGGGCGGCGCGCACCGGTGGCGCCGAAGATTAATTGGAGCGGAGGTGTCGCCATTTTGGGGCCCATTAATTAGAGGGCCAGATTTGGGGAGGAGGCCCCGCGCGTGGCTTGGCTGCCTGCGCGACGAGCTTATTGCGGCCAAAGTAAATAGACGCTTGCTGCCGCTGCCGCCGCTGTATAGCCCGGCAGCTGTCGCGGAAAAAAACGACACGCCACTTACGCCATATTAGGAGCCGAATGGCGTCGCGCGGACTGCTTTCTCGTGCGTGTATAGCGCGGCGACGAAATGCGTGCTCCGCGCTGTCCTCCATCCGTAGGCGATATCGAGGCCTCTTTTTTTTTTTTCCCCCTTCTTTTTTCTTTACCTGGCGGAGTTCGTGGATGTTGTGTTAAAGAAACAGGGTTACTTAGTGTACAAAAAAAAAATAAATCAGCCATTGAACGAAGATGACGGGCGTTGGGAATTCCTTCGTTAAACCGGATGCTTCGTTATATAGAAAATCGCTCCGTAAGCTAACGGGAAGAAAAAAAAGAAGAAGCAAATGGCTCGGTTCGACTCACCATCAGCTAACTCGTGGGTGTGAGCACCGCCATCGGAGGTACACATGGCATCGAAAACTTATAATTGCTGTGAGAAAATGTACCAGCGTTCAATAGAAAATCAACCGCTTTTAAGAAAAAAAAAATTCGTTGAAACCTGTCGCAAGTTCTCTATTTAACGGTTCGATGAATGCAGAACTACCGATTCGGCAGATTTTTGCCTGCACGAGTTTCGGAAAGTCATCGAAGTAATTATTGGGACGACATGATATTTGCCATTCATTTCCTTCAGTTTTAGGTGTTGCGCACCTAAAATTGGGGAACGCAAACCGCCGGGCTCACAAGAGAAGGCAGAGAGAGAGAGAGAGAGAGAGAGAGAGAGAGAGAGAGAGAGAGAGAGAGCGAAATGAAAGGCAGGGAGATTAACCAGGACTGAGCCGAGTTCGCTACCCCACACTGGGGGTAGAGGGAAAGATTAGTGGCTACAAAAGAAGGCAAAATGCCTACACTAGCTAGGCTTTCGTTTCTTTTCTTTTTTTTTTTTTTGCGTATACGCTGCTCGGGCGTACGCTGTTTCTAAAGCCTTATCTACAGTAAGGTTAAAGGGAACACCCTAATGTGTGGCCGTCCCTTTGATGGTGGTCTGTGCACCTCCTGAATCTACGTCAATCCATTGCACAGGTGTACAGAAAAGCGCCTTCCAATTACGTACGCCATATAATGCAAGACCTGGCAATCGCACACTCAGAGGAAAAAAAAAGTACGGCAAGTGTTCCACATTCATGCGTTCTCCTTAACAGGGAACTGCACTGTGTGCACCCTCCAATGTGTGACGTTCCTTTATTGCGAACAAGATGTCCGCACGAGCATAGAAACGTAGATTTCGTCGTTTTATGATAAGTGATAGGGCTTAAAACGGCAGTACAATACGGTTTTTACTTAGCCGTACACGGTTCTCCATCAAACCCCTGGCTACATCAAGTGTAGCTATATATGTACGGCGACTCGTACCTTCTACATCCGGTTAGCTGAGCAAGCTCACTTCTTTCCAGGGAGGATGTTTTCTCTAAATTACCCCACAATTTCACTTTGTTGCTTATTTTTCGCGTTGAACTGAGACGAGAGCCAGCGCAGGCGACGACGCGACCTACCTGGCCCGTTCCCAAGTGTGTTCCGCACGGAAGCGAAACTTGACGAACGAGCAACAGGAGGAGCTCTAGATGGGAGGGAGGAGGGGGGGTCGAGCACTAAAAGAAAGGAGGAAGCGCACACGCACACACGTTGCTAGCTACCACGACTTTTCTAGAATCCACGAGGGTTCGCTCGCCGATTAGACAACGAAAAGAAGGGGGAGGAAACGAGGGAGAGAGACCCTAGAGAGGACAGTATATACCGCGTCCAAAGGAGCTGCAATACTAAAGATAACCTCGCCTTTCTTGACGTCATTCGAGATACGCGCGGAAAGTGCCCCCGTCGCGAAAGGACGAAAAAAAAAAAAGAAAAAAGAAACGCGGGGGCAAGTAAGACGATTTTATTTTCGATGCATAGAGGGAGGCGCCGTCTCGAGCTGCGCCACACACACACGCAACAGTCAGTTCTGGCGCGCGAGGGACGCCCCCAATTTCACACGGTCGTGATACCCAAGAACGTTACCCGTACAATCGTTTCTCGCATACTATTTGGAAGTTCAGTGTATACCGTGCGTTTGGTCGTTGCAGACGGAAAACGGCAACGATTATTTAGCAGTACAAGATGGCGGCACCCCAAACGCTTCCGTAAGAGAAATAGCCCTGGAAGGAAACGGATCGGCCGTTCTTCGCGTTTACCACGAAACGCGACAGCACAGCACGCCGCATTTCCTGGCGAATCGCCTTAAACGCCGACGCGCCACCGTTGCGCATGTAGCGCACGCCTCGTCTCTCGTGCGGTGGCAGCGCGCAACGCCCTATCTCGGAGGCTATGCATTATAGCGTAGTTCATGCTATGAACTTGGCCGAACGCGCCTCGCCTGTGCATGGGAAAAGGGCTCTGTATAGAAGCGGCCAATTTTCGCAGACAAAGGGGGCGGTGCGTAAAACATTTTTAAAGTGGAGAGAGAGAGAGAGGGGGGAGAGAGAGAGAGAGACCCCACTTTAAGCAACTTTAAGCCGCCCTTCTTTCTTCTCGCTTAACTCTATACCGAGATGTGAACACGGCTCATGAGAATCTGAGCCGGCCGTTCGCACCCGGAAGGAACTCGTCGAATGGTCACAGTGCTACAGGAATTGGCACGCGTCGTAGCGTCACGGATCCCTGAGCGAGCATTATTGTCCGGACTCTACAGTTTCCTCATCGGTTATCCATCACGCTCACACTCCTCGCGCACGACGGAACAAGCGAGCGGCCCACTTCCGCGACGTCGCTTTCCTCTATCACGCGTGGCTTCTACTCACTTCGCGGCAAAGGTTGGTCCGGGGGTCGCAACACCCGTCAACTAATCATCGGCTGCGCTGCCGTTCTATCGAAAAAAAAAAATAATTAAAAAGCCAGGAAACAGGCCAGCAGATGCACGGCACACTGCAACCATCTGAGCTGTTTCGCTCCGGTTATTGCTAGCCGCGATGCGAGTACATGATTGCTGCTACCTTTTCCTTTTGTCTTATTTCTAGCGGAGACAAAAACAAAAAACAAAAGAAAAAAAAGACAGGGAGCCTCGTGGTGACAGTGATGCATGTTTCACTACACGATTCGATACCTCACCGATTCGATGAGGTGCAACGAAAGCTACGGCCGTTGGCGCAAGCCAATCAGGAATGTGAATCAGGCCGCATGTCTCAAAATGAAAAAAAAAAAAAAATATTCGTTCAGACGGCATGCGAGGATGAGCCAAGTCTTCCCTCCGTGATCCGTCCGTTCAGCAAGGCATGGGCCATTGGTGGCAGACTGTGGCTGTGCGCCGTGCGACCCTTTTGGATCTCGTTCTCGTGAGTGGCTGGCATGAGGTGTACGTAGACCAGGGGCGGTATTCTCGGACGATCACTTTCGGCGATACTGTCACTTTCGAGTGACGTTGTACACGGCGCGTTCGATAATATGATTCGAGCGGTTTCGCCCGACCAGCCAATCAGCGCGCACTGAACATGACGTCTCCGTAACATGTCAGGTAAGATATAAACTGACATATCAAATGTGTCCGCTTTGGGTGCTCTAATGTATGCAGTTTACAGAATTGCGATATCTGTTCTGGGTGGAGAGTAACGAAATTGAAACACTGATTTTTGAAAATTGCATTTAAAAAATTAAGGCCTAAATCAAAATTCCGTTTCCAATAGTCACTATAGAATTTAACTTTCTCTCTCAAATGCAACACATTCCATTAAAATCGGCCCAGTGCTTATACCTAAAAGGCGTCTCGGAGTTTTACATGCATCTGCATAGGCGGCATCGGAGTTGTCCGTGATCGAAAATTTCCGTAAATACTTAGGTATATGCATAAGCCGCGCCTTGCCATATGACGTGCGGTATATGCGGGCCATACTGCCGCACCAATCCATCACTGAAGTTGTTCCATGCCTACTCTTACGTTCTCGACAAAGTTATTCCTAGGCATTTCGACAATGACAGCCCACAAACAAATGTGATGGAACAAGACACCGACAGCGCGCGTCTTTCACGTTAAATATGCTCAGACTTAAACATGAAAAGTACAAAACCGTAACAGAAACCTGTAAATGATGCAATTCATCTGGCGCGGCTGGGCACCACCTCCGGGATCGGCCCACGCCAGAGGCCGCGGCCAGCGCGTTCCCCGGTAAACATTACGCTGCAGTTGCAGGGAGGCGTGAGAAGCACTCGGGGATCTTCGCATGGCTATCGCGGTCCACTCTCGAAAGGCGATCGACTTCCAAATTTTCCATCCACTTTTTCACAACTCCCAGCACCCTTACACAACCATAAGTAACTATAGTAGTGTGCTTTTCGTTCTTTCTTTGCCTACTAAGGCCACGTAAGGCCCGCTACACTCACTCTCCCACTAGAGTGAGAGAAGGCCGGTGAGAGAGCGCGCGAGAACGGCACGAGATTCCGGCCCTCATTTGGCCGCTCTCGCTTTTTTCCTCGCTCGCGCGCTGATGATGCCGGCGGCCGCATCCTTTTCTCGGGACCCCTTTTTCCGTTCCCGGAACGGTTTCCCGCCACCACCAACGTCGCGGCAGCGGTAGTATTTAGTGCGTGTGCTCGGGCAAGGGGCGGACCGAGCAGACCCACCTCCTTCCCCTCCACGCTCACGGTGCGCCGGCACGCAACACAAAGGTTGCAGCCGCGGAGAGACGGTGACTCGACAGCTACACATGCTCTTCACGCTGGGTGCAGTGGGTGCTTCCGTTAACCTCTACCTCCGGTCCATTGTCGCGACGTGCCAGATGTGAGCTCCCGATTCGAATTCGGTGCGCAGGCCCGATCTCGAGGTCGTGTGTGACCGACTGACAAAATAAAATAAAAATATTCGTAAGAAATGAAAAATGAGACGAGAAGAATATAAAAAAAATTAATAACGCGTCGGCGTGTCATTATCTCTGACTCGGAAAACTTCACACTGACTCATCACACTGCGTTTCCAAAGAGGGCGAACACTCCGAGTTGGTGACGCGGCTATATTCATCATTCATTCAAGTGAAAAAGAAAACTTTTTTTTTTTAATGTAGTTGCTATTTCTGCAATACCGACTGTTCTACACGCCTCGCTGTATAGATGCGAGACGGTTATCCTGCCAATTCAGAGCTTGTACAGTGCGAAAAATTTTGCAGATACAAATGGATGGATGGCTGCAGAACTTTAATGAAGGTCCTGAGGTACGCGACTCAGCGCGCTGCGGGCCGCTCCCACGTTGGGACAGTCAGGCCATGCCCGACCGCCGCATCGTGGGCCCTCTGGACAGCCCATAGTTGCGCCCCGGCATCGGGGCTCTTGATAGCGGAGAGCCACTTGTCCTCATTGATTTGTTCTGTGCCTCGTAACGAGGGGCAACGCCAGAGCATGTGGTCTAGGCTAGCGATGTCATTGCAGTGCCTGCAAGAACTAGTGGCATAGGTGTCGGGATAAATCTTGTGGAATAAAGCCGGGCTGGGATATGAGCCTGTTTGCAATAATCTGAGGGTCAATGCCTGCGCTCTATTTAACTTCTTGTGTGGAAGGGGAAAGTCTCTCCTCCCGAGATAAAAGTGCTGCGCAATTTCATTGTATGCGGTCGATTGATCTCTGTTCTTCACCACTGCGGGCCGGCGTTGGAGTTCTCCGTGGTCGCGGAAAGCGAGACCTCGCGCCTCGGAGTGGGCCAGCTCGTTGAGGTTTGTGGGGCCTCCCATGATGGATCCCATGTGAGCGGGGAACCACGTGAGAGTGTGGGTGGGGATGCTTTTGCCGTCGAGGATGCGACAGGCTTCCTTACACACAGCGCCAACGCTGAAGGAGCGGATGGCTGCCCTGGGGTCGCTGAAGACATTGGGATGTTTGTCGTCCAGGAGGGCCAAGGCAATGGCCACTTGCTCGGCCGCACGCGAGGACGTGCTTCGTACCGAAGCGGCGTTAACGGTCGAACCCCTGTGGTTGATCGACACTACCGAGAAATTGTTGCTGTTGCCATACTGGGCCGCGTCAACGAAGCAGCTGCCGCCAGGGAGTTCTGTCGCGCGGCGTAGGAGCGCCACCTCCCTGGCCTTCCTTCTTTCTACGTTGCGCTGGGGATGCATACTGCGCGGGGCGGGCGATATGATTATTCCATCTTTCTGCTCTTTCGGAAGGCCCTGATAGGCGTCTTCGACAGTGGCCGGGGGGACGCCCATCTCCGTTAGGAGTCTTCTGCCTGCCCTGGTGCCGGAGAGCCTGAGAATCTGTGCCCTTTCTCGTGCTTCTGCAATTTCTTCCAGGTTATTATGAATACCCAACTGCAGGAGTCGGTCGGTGCGTGTGTAGTTTGGTAGTCCGAGCGCGCTCTTGATCCCCCTCCTTATCATGGCATTTAGCTTGTCTCGCTCGGCCCTCTTCCAGACGTGCATGGCCGCTACGTACGTGAAATGGCATAACAAGAAAGCGTGGACTAGCCTTATCAGATTCTCTTCGCTCAGGCCTCTCCTTCTGTTAGCTACCCGCCTGATTAGACCGATGACGCTATCCGTCTTTTTTGCCAGTTTGTGAATGGTGATGCTATTCGTGCCCGCCCCTTCGAGTGTCATTCCCAAGATTCGAATGGACGCGACTTTGGGAATGGGATCTCCGCAATTGGTGTAGAGATTAATGTCAATTTCAGTGGGGGGTTTCCAGTTCGGCATTCTTTTTTTTCGAGCTGGAAAACCAGTTCAGTTTTTTTCTTTTTTTCGTGTTGATATGTACTGTATACTGCGTCCTCCCCAGTGTGTATTTGTCGTGCGAAAGGTAAGAAGAGTTCGTTGTTTTTTGATCCCTTGAGCCAGCAAGCCCAGTTTCGAGCTTTCAACTCCTTACGCAATGAAAAAAAAAAGATATAAGAATAAATAATGTTGTGGAGGAATATGAGGACACAGGTGCGAAAAAGCACAGAGACTTCTCGGAAATTCCGCAGCTGCGCTCGACAGCGCAGAAAGGCACGCGGCGGACGACCGGTGCATGTGCTGTGCGTGTATAGACGCACTGTCTTTCGCAGGGAAATATAAAAAACAAAGCACGCCGCATCCCCGCGCGTCTCTCACGTGCGTTCCGCTGAGACCCCAAAAGTGAGTGCGAACGCAATCCCAGGTGCGGCATGGCCCCCGCACGCATTCGATGCTCTCTCGGGGACCAGCGACTTCGCCGTCGCAGCGTTCGCGCTCGGCTGTACTCGGAACAATCGAAAGTGTGCAGGCACCGGGTCGTCGCAGAGGGCTGTCGCTTCCGAACGGCGTTTTTCAACGCCGCTGCGGCAGCTGATGCTCGGCGCAGTGCTGCAGACAAGCAATGCCCCTTAATATAATTATGGGGTTTTACGTGCCAAAACCACTTTCTGATTATGAGGCACGCCGTAGTGGAGGACTCCGGAAATTTCGACCACCTGGCGTTCTTTAACGTGCACCTAAATCTAAGTACACGTGTGTTTTCGCATTTCGCCCCCATCGAAATGCGGCCGCCATGGCCGGGATTCGATCCCGCGACCTTGTGCTACAATGCCCCTTAAGCTCGGTCGCGGAAGGATGGATGTTACGAGCGTCCCCTTTGGAACGGGGCGGTGCGTTGCGCCACCAAGCTCTTGCTACTATACCGCCTAATGTCCTACCTAAGTTAATAAAGAAAAAAAAAAGAAGGAAGAACACTATGAACTCCCACAACCAAATTTTCTGACCCCCTATTGCAAACTTCGCTTTTGTACGTCTCCGTTTTTTTTTTTTTTTTTTTTGTCGTTTCCCTACTTTTCTTCCACCAATCTTCCAACCGCCTCTTAATAATCTCTATCGTGGACATGTATACTTTTCCCCTGCTAAAGCTGAACCCAAGGGCTTCGAGGAGGCCAGTGGTGCCTAAATCGACTGCTGGGCAGATGTCTTCACATTGTAATAAAATATGCCCCATCGTTTCCCTAGATTTACCGCAGCTACTAGGGCTGCGCCACGCGGCCCTCCTCCGGAGCAGTCACCCGATGATGGAAATCTGCGACGCACTTCGGCAGTTCGGTAGTCATGGACGCGCCGAACATCAAAAAAGCGAATAGTAATCGCATGTGCGGAGTGCCGCCGTGCTCAAACCGTGCCCTAGCGAGTGTTCACCCGCTAAGGTATCTTTTAGAATAATTTTCAAGACAGGCGTAACGACCTGAGGCACTAGAACCAGTTACGAAGCTCGTACATTTGCAAGACACTGAATCGCGTACAGAGGTGATCCCACTTGTCTACAGCGATCGAGCCGAGCTCGGCGCGAGGAAGAAACAAATTTCAAGGGACGTACCGAGTTACGAAGAAACAACGCGAAACGCAAGTGGAGAAACGTGAAACCCGTTCAGGCACAAGTACTTTGTCCTTAGTCAAACAGCTACGCTAAATTTCAGTTTTTTCGCTCCGCCGTATACGCTGCTCGAGGCTCTAGACGAGCGTGATCACCCCTGTACGTTACGAGTTTCGTAAATTGTTGTATTATACAGCCGCTTTTTTCTTTAGTTTACATTTGGAAACGCAGTAAAGTTTGTTTCTCACTGCACCGGATTAATTTGTTGAAAACAGGAGCGCTGGAAAAACAACTAACGTCTGTTACCGCTATGCACTTATACGGCTTCGTGGCGGTGAGCATTTTCAAGGCTAGTAACGACATGCTCACCTTTACAGAGCCTGTGCCTTCACGTACTGCGGCGTTAACGCAGTGCGGCGGGCCCCTGATTGCGCTCGTCTGCAGGCAGAGCGATGCGACGCTGACCTCGGTGTCTCTCATGGAATAGTAAGCCGTTGGGCTAGTTGGTTTGACACGATTTTTGCAAAGGGGAGCGCGGAAGCGTTGCGGAAGAAGATGTGGAAGGGAAAGACGCTCATTATTAACGCATCGCATCGATATTTGTTTACCGTTACGCATTCTTGTAAAGTGAGTTCCCATTCCACGCAGTGAAGTCACGTGTGCCGCTAGCATCACTTCAAGGGAGAGAGAAAGCGAAAAAAAATTGGAGCACGCTTAAGCTTCGCCTTCAAGAGTGGAACGCGACAGCATTCCCGTCGACCCGCCAAGGGGTGTAAGACAATGGGCTACGGCGCAGCGACTACGCGCCCCGCATCGGACGCGGTGAGCGTCGAGCAACGCAGCGTTCGGCGCGACAACGAAATGTGCGCCTGAGCAAGCGACGCACGCCTGATCCTTAGAAACAGCTCGTTTCTAAGGCAACACCGCGTTCACTAGAGGCGCTTTTGTACCGCTTTGAAGCATGGAAAAAAAAAAGAAACTCGTGGCTCAGTGGTAACGTCTCCGTCTCACACTCCGGAGACCCTGGTTCGATTCCCACCCAGCCCATCTTGCAAGTTGTTTTTTATTCATGAAGTGCCTCCTGGGATTTATCGCTCACGGCCAACGCCGCCGACGCCGACGACACCGGCTTTTCTGCGACACGAGCTCCTTAACGCTTTCGCGTTAAAACGGGGCCTGGCGTCTGCTCCCCCGCTCCACCCAGAGGCGAGACGCGTTCGCAAAAAAAAAAAAAAAGAACAGGCGCAGGCTACACAGTTTCGGACACCGTCGCAGGGGGAGCATTTACGTGCTGCGTGCAAAAGCTGGCGCATCGCATTACTGCGATGAGCAGTGACAAGCGCTAGCGCATAGAGCATTCATGTAAACGCGCAGCTTCTGACTGTTAACGAGCTTATATATCTCCCGTACAACAGCCGGTCACGACACCGCGGACATCTGAGCGCAGCTTCTTTATTATTTTTTTATTTCTCTCTCTCTCTCTCTTTCCCTATCAATCACCCGGCGTCCGTCGGAACATATGCGACGTTCGCAGCAGCTGTTGCAACGCACGGCATCGGCGGGCGTCGATCAGGCGGTTAGAATATATCGGTCGCGGTAGCCGAGAGAGAGAGAGAGAGAGAGAGAGAGAGAGAGAGAGAGAGAGAGAGAGAGAGAGAGAAGCGATTCTTTACAATGAAAGGAAAGAAGGTTGACACTGTCTTCTGCAGCCCTTGAGGGAGCACGGCTCAGCGAACGAACGACTCGGGAGTCCGTGGGAGGAGAGAGAGAGAGGACGCAACGGAGTCGAGCCTAAGGGGAGAGTCCACGCTTGCGCGAAGAAGCGGCACAGCTGTCGTTGGCCAACGCGACGGCGGTGCACAGGACGCGAGCAGCGGGGCGCGGGACAGTTGTATAACGATGTCACCGCGTCGCCTCGGGGCCTCGTAGATGAAGGAGGCGGAAAGGAGGCCGCGGCGGACACACTACGCGTGCGCGCGAAGTTGTAGCGGCCTACGCCGCCATCCGCTTCGGCGGCCAGAGAGCACGAGCGAGCGAGCGACGTCTCCGCAGCTCGCGTGCAGTGCAAGGAAACGGCGAAAGCGCGCGCACTGTCGGCCACTCGGGAACCGGAACCAAGCTGCGCGTTTCGCAGAATAATATGACGAAGGCTTGATCGATGTGCTTCGCTAATCCTTCCGCGAGACCCTTTCAAACGAGCTGTCCTCCAGCACGAGGGGGATTATAGTATAGCAGACAATCGATGGAACTATTTATTTAGTTTTCAAGCGAAGCCCTTTTGCCTATTCAGCTCTCCGGGATTTTGGCGCGGCTGGACGGTGATCGGTTTATGGCCGAGTAAACTGGGCCGACCGCGGACATGGTGTGATCAACACCGTACTGATCGCCGAAGCCATACAATCAAAGGCTTCGGCGGGCCGATCATCACACCATACCGTGCCCCATGCGTGTTGTCCTCGCAAAGGGTTTTGATCTGGTTTGTGACGCGAGCCGATCTTGGAGGCAGTGTAATTCTGGTAATGCTATCGCGTTACAGATGCTTATGTGTAAAGCACGTGGACGTAGCTTGTTTGCCTTTTTCTATACGGGTTTCGGCCTCAGCAGTGTCTGGCCCAATATACACGTGCCGGTGCATGGGGGGAGGGGGGGGGAGAGGGTCGGCCCACATACAGCTGTTGCGCGGGAAGACAAATACGTGCAACATACAACCGCGCGCATCACATGTTTCTGCGCATAGCATTGAACTGAAACGACGCAGCAAACCTTCTATTAACGTACAGATTCCAACAAGCGCGTTGAGTATGTCGTAATGTTGATTTGTGTTCTCGTTCCCGGTTGGACGACATGCAGCTTCCAAAGCGCTGCGCGGAGCTGGCGAGACAGGGTTACGTATACAGTAAGTACGTAAGTACGTAAGTAAGTAAGTAAGTAAGTAAGTAGCACGGAGAAGCGCACGCTTGTAAGTACAGCGGCGCGAATAGCGGAAGCAGACGCACAGCAGGGCGGCCAGTTAGGCAAACAGGCTGGACACGCCGCTCTCTTTTCCTCGCCACCCTCTTTACCCCCCGCACAACCATTTCCTCGGTTGCGCGTCTCGATCGGATGATGACCCGATTAATTATTATCGCCAGATCGGCGAACATCGCCGCCGGCCACCGCGGGGGGGAGTACACGCTTTCTCGCGCCTCTGCATGCCGTCGTGTGGCGGCCATCCCCCCTCCACTGCGGGTGAGTGAGGGCGTGCGCTTGCGTGCTTGCAGACGCTTGTCCTCTATTCTAAGGTCTTTTATTCTTCAACAAGCACACTCGTTGGTGGTTTGTGCGACGGCTATTGTACTATGCGGAAACAGATGGCAGTAATCGTCGCAGTAACACTAAAAAAGGGACATTAAGTCAAGCTCTAAGCGAGACGGTTATTCTTTCCGCGAAGTGTAGCCTCGTACTACAAAGGCAGCAAAGAGGCAGACACAATACGACGTGAGGTGCTCGTACCGCCCTGATTGCAGTACTTGCGCCAAGTTGAAGTGACACGTCATGCATTCTGACAGCGGCTAGCCGTTCGGCCCTAGTTTATATCGTTAAGGAAGGGATACTTTGTGTTCTAAATAAACAAAAGACGCAGCCTATTGAGCTAGAAAGCTTTCAGAACATTTCCCGAAACAAATAGGAGAAATGCAATGACATCTGTGACGTCATATAGTGAGGTAGCTGCACGGAGGTTCTGTTTCAAAATTATTATTATTATTATTATTATTATTATTATTATTATTATTATTATTATTATTATTATTATTATTATTATTATTCCTTGTATAACTAAACTAGAAAAACATGCATGGTTTTCATCTTCACTAGCGATCAACCCTTTACGCCTGGATAAACTAAAATGGTGTTTTGAAAGAAAATTAAACTGTTTTAGTCTCCAATTTTAGTGTCCCCTGAAGGGATTGAGAAATGGTCGCCCCCAGGGCACGAGCAAGCATGGAACACCGCAGGAGTGTGTCGGACAATGCGAGGCTCGTGCGAACCAAGCGAAAGAAAGGAACCTACTCACGCAGAGCGAAGCAAATGCCTGCAAAAGCTGAAAACTAAACAAGAAGGGATGTTATTTTTCTCTCTTTTCTTTCTTTTTCCTTTTTTCCTCCAACGCACCGAAGCATACGCATTGCAAAGCGCATGTTCAGCGAAAAAAAAAAAAAAAAAGCAGGGTCTGCTATACGTCGGCCCGTAGTTTGACGATATGGGCCGGCATATATATTACCACGCAGGCACGTCGTTGCTGGCGTTTCAGAACACCCAAGGTTTCGGGTGTCTCGTTTCCAGCGTACGTCCGTTTTCCAACTGCGTAGCCTGCCAGCGCTCGTCAAGTGCGTACGCGCCGTTATAGGAAGCCGGGGACGTCCGTTGCACTTCCGTTCGCGCCTGAGCTTGGATTCAGTTCAGGCTGCGCTTGCTGAACTTCAAGCTAGGCCAGTGTTCTGTGTATTTCACTGGCGAGCTCACTAATCCCATCGGCGTAGTACAGAACACCATCTAGGGTTCAGCTTTCCGACCTGTATCTGTAGGTATACTCTGCCTATTCTACATTGTTTTTCTAAATGCTGGCCCCCAATCCTTCTCAGTAAATTACGAATAATACTCTCGCAAGTGGCGATAACGGAGAACGTCGAGCTGGCCCAGAACGCTACCGTGAGCGTGTAATCAGTGTGCAATGGCAGCGCGAGAGAGCGCAGTCGCTGTACATTGTCAATATCTGATCCATGGAGGAGCTGCATGGTTATACCATTCATCACCTTTGCATGTATGCTGCGACAAGTGCACAGCAGAACGCTTTGGCCGCCTTCATCACGTCAACGTTATTCCGACTGTAAACCGACGAATAACCGTGCAGTGTGTGTCCCGGCTTCGCTCGCTTGGGCGCCATGGTTAGCCAAAGGACCGCGCACGTGTTGAATGACAGCCTCGAAAGATACGCAGCAATGCCATAGTTCGATCTGCCAAGATAAGAAGAAGGTCGAGCGGCCGTGCTTCACTGGGAAGCTCGCACTACCACTTACGCATCTTTTTTATTAATGCGGAAGCCTTAAGTGGTTCGTTCAATGGCTCATACCCAGAAAAAGTGGCGTCTAGTCCACTGAGACAAAAAATATCATCAATAGGAATGGCTCATACACCTGTAAGCAAGCAAGGGTGCAATGGCTCAATATTAAGAGACGAAAGAAAGAAAAAAGGAAAGAAAGAGAGAAAGAAAAGAAAATTAGGTAGTGCATTAGGTGCTCGCATGTGTCGTGGATGAGGTCGACCTACAGCGCGATGCGTTTACTTCACACTGCGGCTCGTTATGTCTTGGAAGAAGTCTGACCCCACCGATCGTACAACTGAATGCATT
Source organism: Dermacentor variabilis (assembly GCF_050947875.1). Taxonomy (NCBI): domain Eukaryota; kingdom Metazoa; phylum Arthropoda; class Arachnida; order Ixodida; family Ixodidae; genus Dermacentor; species Dermacentor variabilis. The sequence goes on along the minus strand of NC_134570.1, from coordinate 47,790,617 downwards.
GTCACGTGCGTCCAGCAGGCTCACGCCTTCACGTGTCACAGGAGTGCAACATGCTGCCGAACTTTTCTTTATTTTTATTGAGATGAGAAAGGTTGACGAGAGAGAGATAGAGAGAGAGAGAGGGGGGAGAGATCATAATAGCAGGGCTGAGCGGTCCGCCTGAATCAAACTTCTGACCTGTCCCTCACCATTTCGGTAAGGGGAATCGGAGCGTGAAGAGAAGGAAAGAAAGGTGTGGATGGAGTGAGGGTGAGAACGGTGGTATTACACGAACAGCGAATACTTTTCGAAGGCTCAAATCCAGACCACCGTGGCAACATTATGCCGACGTCGAAAAGGGCCCGGCCGAGCTCCCAGGAAAACAGTCTCACGCAAAAGCTCCGTTGACGAGCTTTTACGAAGGTGCTGTCGGTGACTGTGTTTCCATGAGATATACACTGCGCGGGCAGGCCGCCCAACACGTAAAGGAGGACGAAGACTTTGAATTGACCAAGAGCGGCCTGTATGCATCAACAACAACAACTTAACCAACGGACGTCTCAGGTCGACGCCCCGACGAACGAGTGACGTATCCTCGTCGTAACTATGACGTCAAAGCCTTGACAAGGATTTCCATTCCGACGGTGGCACGCCCGGCCCCTTACGAAAAATTTGGTTACAGCCTGAAACACATCCCTTATCTGCACCCCCGTTGGGGACGGTCGGGTAGCACGTATCACTTGTTGCAGTTATAATAATATTTGGGGTTTTACGTGCCAAAACCACTTTCTGATTATGAGGCACGCCGTAGTGGAGGACTCCGGAAATTTTGACCACCTGGGGTTCTTTAGCGTGCACCTAAATCTAAGCACACGGGTGTTTTCGCATTTCGCCCCCATCGAAATGCGGCCGCCGTGGCCGGGATTCGATCCCGCGACCTCGTGCTCAGCATGCCCAACACCATAGCCACCGAGCAACCACGGCGGGTCACTTGTTGCAGTTGACCACAACGAATGCACGGTGCTTATGCGCGCACGATAACTTTCGTGTTTGGTCGCGCGACGTAGAAGGTCCTGTTCGGCACTGCTAAAACTCACGACTAAGGATCGTTAGCGCAACGAGCGCAGTGACAGTTTAAACGAGGGAAGGAAGAAATATTTAAGTTAGTTCCTCGGCCGCAACAAAGATGCAGCAATAGCGCGCCGCATCGAAACAGTCTTCCGAACAAGGTTCGTCGCCCGTCAGCTAATAGCGCCACGTATACGATGACTCACAATGTGACATACAATGCAGCGCGACGCGGCTGCATCCTCGGGAATTCGCTTCCGCGGCGCGCGCCGCAAATCTAATTAGTATTCGTCAGCTCTCGGCGACGGCGCGTGTAATACGTCAATGCAAATGCTCGCCCGAATAGCAACTGTTCGCTTATCGCGGTGCATAACCGTCATATACGACATAGTCGCGCTTAAACCCCCCCCCCCTCTCCCTCTCGATGGCCAACCAATTAGGCACGTCGCCTTGCAGTTTGCGCACTCGAAAATACCTGCCCAAGCAGCGCATCGGCGGTTATAGAGCAGAAACCTTCGACCATGTTTTGCGCGCATGCCGGATTATTCACTCAGTGACCTTACTCTGAAGGGGTTTATTTTCGTCCGATACTATTCTTTCCTTATCATCCGTTCCGCCGAGCGGCCGATCCCGGCAATATCACGAGCGCGGTTTCGTTCGAGTCGACGACAAGGAAAAAAAAAAAAAGGTAATGATAAGAATGTTTACGAAAATGTGGCCACACTAGCTAATGGGGACGTAGTCAACCTTTCTGTTGTCCTGGGTTTTAAAAACAGAATTAATGGGAAAGGCGAAAGGTATAGCAGCGGGGACGACCGGAAGGGGGAGGGGGGGGATCGGTGGCGTAAACGATGGGAACCCACATTATGAAAATACGCTATTCTCTTAGGAAGCGCAGCGGAAGGATGAAAATAACGTGCTTATGGGGACTAGCCACCGCCGTATGGAAAGGGGTGGTCATAAGATCAACCAATCAATCAATCAATCAATCAATCAATCAATCAATCAATCAATCCACCCAACCACCGCAGGGGGTACACGAACTTGGCCTGCGTATACCTTTTGCGAACGCCGTACACAGGCGTCATCTTGAACAAGAAATGAAAACAAAAAAATGCGACGCCTCGACATCAGGGATCGTGTAGCGCGCGCATATTGCGGCGCCCACGTGACGATCGACGCCCACCAGACTCGCTTCGTGTAACAGCCTGCCGCGTTGTACGGCCGTGTCCGTCTACTGTATGCGCTATATAGCTACGCGAGAGACCGATGTGCGTCCGTGCAGCCGTCCCACGTGAGCACATACGCGAAGCTTGCGGCGAGGGAGAAAAAAAAAAAAAGCGTAATGCGCTTTAATTCGGTCGCCCACGGATTCTGCGATGCGACGGGGACTGCCCGCCTTGCGGGTGACCACACACACTCAACACATGGAAAGAAAGAAAGAAAGAACGCGGTATTTTGGAGGATGCTTATACTTCGTCACCTTGGAACTGATTTGGGAATGGTGTTGCTCGGCCGTGAAACACCTTCGTCTAGTTTCGGTGCGATTGCGCAGTTTAATTCAGACACTTATTTTTTTCTCCCTCTCTCTTTTAAAATAAATTTATCCCCCAATTTGCTTGATCTTTTTTTTTTTCATTTATACCTTTACTTTCATTAATCTACGCTCCCCAATTGCTTTTTTTTCTATATAGTAACTTCCAACCTACACTCAACTTGAGTTTCATTTCGACTACACGTAAATGTAGTCTAATTTCTTATAACAATGCTGCCCCATGGTTTGGCCTTCGATGAAATTAAGAAACTCGGAGGCATCAGATGGTGTCAGCGGGCGCAAGGCAGGGGGTAATTGGAGATCGCTGTCGCTGGGTGGGGGGGGGGGGGAGGCCATTCGTCGTGGCAGTGGACATAAATGTGCCGATGATGCCTATTTACCCAGATTAAGCATGTGTCATCACCAGGTTAAGTAAGTGCCCTTCACCACTTAATAACTTGTTGCTGCTACTGCTGCAAGGTCACTCACTGCCCCCCGACGTCGCCGGGAGCGCATTGCTTGTTTGCGTTGACGCCAGCAGGTTGCTATTGGAGGGTGCCTTATCTTACTCGACACCTTTCGCGTGTAGCCTGAACACGGGAGTGTTACGCGCCGCGTCATCATCATCATCATCAGCCTGGTTACGCCCACTGCAGGGCAAAGGCCTCTCCCATATTTCTCCAACAGCCCCGGTCACGTACTAATTGTGGCCATGCCTTAATACCGGCTTACGCGCCGCGTACGCCGGTATTAAGGCACATGCCAACACTCGAGTACCGACGACCCTTTACGAAGTTCGAAAAAACTTGATACTCTCGTCTGTCTCGACGATGGCTAAATAGATTGGCGCGCGCAAACTGGGAAGGGATTGCCTCTATATTAAAAAAAAAAAGTTAAACAGCCATACTGAACGACAGATATAATACGCAAAGCTATCCAGGACTTCCATCAAAATAAATGAGCAGGTTAATGTGGTGATCAGTATAACGAATACCGAAATATGGTAAACTAACACCCCTCCCTTCCATTTCTGTCTTTTTTTTATTTATAATACCTCGTCTGACGAAACATAATTAGACCAACCTCCCCTTACTATACCAACAGTATACGGTGCAGCCGTCCCTGCTGAAATATTTCATACGAACTCCAATAAGGGTGTGCGAATAGTCACTTTTAAGCCCGAATCGAATAGTCCCCAAAGCGAAGCGATTCACATATCGTGTACTTTTCAAACGGTTTTCCAATAATGAGTTCTAATAATAAAAAGATGCCAGTATTCTTAATGTTAACAATTCTCCGTCATTACATAGTACGCTATGAAGCGCTGTTCATTAAATGCACAAATGGAACATTAGGAACAAACAAGCAGTTTCTTCGCATGCGCAGGGCTCTTCGGAGAGCGCGAATGATCGTTGTACGGCCTGTATAAAGTATGTCTACCTCAGTGACGCAGCCTACGTGTCTATTATGCCCACGGAGTGAAAACTTACCGTACTTTTGCTGCAATTGTACGTTTATTTGGGGGCAATTCACTTTTCGAAATATTCGAGACGCATTCGTTATTCGAAAGTTCCGAATTTTCGCCCACCCCTACGCTCCAACAATTTTATACGTTTTCCATGAAGATCCTATGAAAATTGTTCGGAATCCAGACAGAATCTGTACGGATTCCATAAGAATTACATGGAAGGCATGCAGAATGATTGCAATGGCATGCGGAATGTTTCAGCAGGGGTACACAATTGAACTGCAAGTGTGCAAGAGCAGCAGCATCGTCCGTCGGTTTTTCGCGCTGTTGTCGCGTCTCGATAACGGAATATCCACTATACAATGAGGCAGTTCGCGACCTCATACGTCACAAATTACGCGCATATAGCGAAGGGAGCAAAGTTTACGCGAATCCTCCCTCTTGAACGTCTGTTCGTCCGCCCGTCGAGCGTAAGCATACGTCACTTAGCGATCAGGACGGACAGCGCCGTATTGAGACAGCCATGATAACAAAAATAAAAACGCTACCACAATAACGGTCCACCGACAACGAGAAGCGGTCTTTTACGGTGCTCAAGAAAAAAAAGAAAATAAGAAGGGTCAAGTGCGCCTCAATCCTCAAAGGTTGTTTGACGTCACCTATAGAAGACGAGGGCGGGGTGGGAGGGGGGGGGGGTCGTACCTGTCCCTAAGATAAAAAAACAAATAAAAGGGATACTAGATAAGGTGGTTGAGCGACCCCTGCCTGCAACTACGTGTTCCTGACTTTCAGAAAAGCTGAGTTTAATTGAGTGCATCGCGAACGGCATGAACACTTCACGTGGTCGATCATGATTGATAGATCGAAAAGTGACGCGTACGGAGATCACGGCCCATCACACCTCCGCCTTCCTGAGCGCTCCGGCTGCGTGCGTCAGTCACGTGGTTCTATTTATGTCCGCTTTGCTTTTTGTTAAAGTACACTTGCAAATCACTTCCAAGGCGTATGCGGGTCCACTCACCTATATTATCGAAAATAAACAGGCGTATTTAATTAGGGTTTTTTCGCACTGACGACACGCGCAAAGTCGCGCGACCAAGTCGGTCACATATACGAGCGGAAACGGTCGCTTTGGTCGAAAAGCGACTGTTCTGGCTCACGCGCTCGCCGGTGTGAATGGGCTCTGACTTTTATGGATCTCCAGGGCGGGGCATGATTAACTGGCTTCATGAAAACAAAATCTTGAAAGGATGCTACCAGCCGCGTAACAAAACTATTCAAGGAAAAATTGTAGACGATGCGTTGAGAATTAGAAACACCACTATCAGGATTAGGTATCTCACGCGAGTAAATGGCAATCGAATTGAGATTAGCATTAATTAGTCTTAACGAGCTCAGCATAAATGATGCTCGCTGCTACTGCGACGGTTATAGGTGCGCGCAGGACAGTGATAATCCGTGAACTCTGGGATAAGGCGTTTGTCTATAGCAGCGCACCTAATTAGGTTGACGCATGGTTTTCTGATAACGCAATTGATCCAAAGAGGAGCGCTTTTGCAGTTACTCCGCGTTAAGGTACTCGACTTCAAAATGATCGTCATGAACGAGTCAACGTTTCTCTTTTTATTTCCTCTATTCTCGATTTCCCTTAGTATGTGCTTGTCATTCGACAGGCTTGAATAAGTACAGCCAGCCACAAAAACTTACGGGACATGAATTACACGGCAGAAAAGAAAGTGAATTCCTGCTACTACAGTTTGAAACTGAATCCCAGAATGTGTGCCACCTTGCTTCGCGGAATTTCACCGCCCCCCCTTTTTTTTCTTTTTCTAGGCCGATTGTGCATTACATAGATCTGGTGATTATTTTCCATTGCCGATATCGCGTGACAAGCATCGAACGGCACAGACAGTTGTCGCAAAATGCTGCCGCGAACTCCCCGACAGCGTCGCGAAACAAACTTCGAAACAAAAGTTAAAGGGGGAAAAGAAAAAGCGCCGGCTAAAAGCGGGCACCTGAAAAGTATCACCTGCTTCCAGTAATCCATGTCGCCTCAACGGTTCGGGCGCCGGGCCGTCGGAAAAATCCGGGATCCGTCCGCGGGCTTGCCCCGGGCGAGCACTTTTCGTCGAAGCACCGGCACAGATCGAAACAAAACCGCCGAAGCGTGGTCCAGCCGTGCACCGCCCCGGCACTAGAATGAATCTCGCACAAACCGCCGAGTCCTCCTCCTCGCTCACTCGTTCAGGCAACGGTGAAAGTGTTTCGCCGAGCACACAAATACGTCCGTGGTCGACCGCTTAGCGCGTGGTCCCATCACGCCGCTTCTCCTTTCGGCATCCGAGTGGCTGGCTTTTTGGACGGACGCTGCACAAACAGCCCACGTGAAGGTCGGCACCGCTCCAGCAGAACTGGCGCCCGGGAAAACTTGACGAGCAAAGGGGGCAAAAAAGATCAACAACGGGGGGATCCGCGTGGTACGCAAAAAGAGCGAGCAAGGAACACGAGCGGAGACGGCTGGCGGTGTGACTGACGCCGTGAACTTAAACTTGGCGGTGCTTCGCCGCGCGGAGAACTAGCAACAAGAGACACAAGAAGTCGCGAGTGGTCGTCTCCCGAAGCGGTGTGTGTCGCGCGCGCGGGTAAACGGGAGTCTGCGAGAAGGCGTCGTTGTTGCAGCAGCAGCAGCAGCAGCCTGTCCCAAAGCGTGCCGCACGCGGGCGAATTCGCGACTGGTTTGGAGGAGCAGCAGCAGACGACGACGGAGTAGCAGACGGCGGCGGTCTGGATTGAACGATCAAAAACATCAAAAGAAGAAGCGCTGTTGCTGCGGCTGCTGCTGGAGGGGGAGAGCGGAGGGGCGGCAGATTGCAGGCACACAAAGATAAATACGACGAGTGGCGGCGGGCAGGGAGGGAAGTGGCGCCATCTGTCCGGCTGTTTTCGCGGTGCGGTCTTCCACAGCCGCCGGCACCACAACAGCCGCAGTGGGAAAGGAGAGCGTCGTCGAAGGTGCGCGCGGTGCTCCGCCTGCGTGTATTTGTTAACTTCGCTTTCATTCGTTCGTGCTTTCATTTTTTTTAATGCTGTTCTTTTGTGTTGATTCCTGACGTTTCTGGTTAAGAAGAAGCAGGTTTCCTTCTATACTACACAGGTCCCAACTTGCATCCCCTCTTTTCTCTCCCTCTTTCGCTTGCAAACGCGAGCGTAAAGGAAAAAAAAAAAAAAAAGAGCCTTGTTCCCTCTCGCTCCTGAAGCTGGGATGGGACCGACGGAGCCTAACGCACTCTTTGCGGCGCCTGTTTTGGGAGATGGTGAAGAACGAAACTTTGTGGCTATATTTTTCTCTCCTTTCTTTGTAGAACAGAAATAGAGCACTCCTGTGTCGTATGACGGGCTCGACACTAGCGTCCCCGCGGGCGACGGGATTATGCGCGCCCCCATGTCTCGCCCGTATCACTCTTGTATGTAGTTCAGCGCTTTTCGCTTTCGTTCTTTCGCATGGATCCCTGTTTACTGTTGCACTTTTCTGCGCATGCCTCGACGTAGAATAACGCAGGAGGGGACCTTGCGAGCAAAGAGAGAATAGGAAAGAAGGAATAGAGAGAGAGAGAGAAAGCAAATAGGGGAGCTGTCCAGTTTTGTCGCTGCGGTCTCTGGAAATTCGTCCGTTATGATGAATGTTTGTTGTAAAGAAAACGTCAGAGATTGCGAAGCCGTTCTGGAGGAAAAGAAAAGTAATAAATTTGTACCGATACGTCCGCGTGTGTCCCGAGGCAGATTTCTGCCTACGTGCCTGTTCGGAAGAAAGGAACACAAGTATTTTTTGGACACATGAACAAGATATCGGTTATCTACTTTGTCTTTTCTCCCCTCTGTTTTGGTTCGCTTTTAATATGAGGAGTTGCCGCGGCTGCCGTATCGTTTTTGTAATCTTTCATTTTTAACGATGTTCGCATTCTGTGTGGTGTCCACTCTGTAGAATAGAGAGATACATATAGTGGGAAAGCTGAGAGGTCCGCCTGAATCAAAGTTCTGGCTTACCACGCAACATTGACGAAGGGAGACGGGAGTCAAGAGAGAGAGAGAGAGGTGTTGACGATGAGAGTGAATATGACGGTGAGTGAACTTGAACAGCAAGGACTCTTCAAAGTCTCAAATCTAGACCGCTGTCGTGGAAGAGTCGATGAGAGCCTTTACGACATCACGCCGAGAAGAATCCGTCCAAGGTCTCTATAGAACCTTTTCAGACAAAGGTCGGTAGGTAAACTTGATGAGCAAATGCTGTACCAATGATTGCCTATATATGCACAGCATGTCGCGGACAAATGCACAAGACGTGTTCTGTTGTCTCGCGCATGCCTCGCAGTCCGGACTGTCTGCACGGCCAGCAAGGTGTAGGTATCGCCGAGTGAACGGCGAACAAGCTTGCGTAACTTTTGATCGTGGGCGGTAATTTCGTTTGTATGTTTGGGTCGAGTCCGGAAAGCTTGCGTCGATGACGGTGAATCGGTAGCGTGGCATTATTGCGGGCTATCTTTGCCGCTTGGTCGGCCAGCTAATCTTCATATTAAGCCACAATGCCCAGGAATCCATAGAAGCGCTATATGGAAAGCCCAGTTCTCAGGGTGGGGATTGGGAGGTCAATCCCATCGCTCGTAATCAGTTGTCAAGATTGGAGTCGGGCATGAATTAGATGGCAGCTGGCCCATGCCGTCGTCCAACTTATCCGCGCTGAGGACGTTGTTGAAGGGAATGACTGCTTCTCATCGAGAACGAGGAATATGGGTTTATTTACAGTATCTACATAAGGACGTTGCAGTTCATCAGTCTAGCATGACTGCGAGAGAAAGAGCACTAAGCAGCCGCACAACAGCGGTTTATAAACACTCGGTCCTCAATCGATCCAAAGGTGAGGGAAACGTTCGACCAGCCATCGTAAACGAGCCGCCTCTCTGCGGGAGGGACACACACACACTTCCGCACAGGTTCACGGTCCCCACCGACGTCAGACGGTCTTCGCAGAGCTCGGGGCTTACGTCAGGAAAGGCATACCTTATTCCCCGAGCTGACCCCCGCAGCGCGGCCGCCGGTTGTCCATTGTCTTGCGTCTTGAAAGGCGCGTGGGAAGGGGCCTCCGAAGAAGTTCCCTCGGCAACTCCCCCGCTCACAGCAGATCGGCGGTGGCGGGTTCAGTCACAAAGCCTGGTTTGTCGAACTCATCTCGGCAATTCCGCAACGCAGATTGGCGGACGCGCGCATTGTCCTGCGGACACAGTAGACTTAGTGACGCCGTGTGGCTAGAGGGTTGCGGTGGCGTTCCAGGAAAAGTTGACGCCGCTGTCGCAACTGGCTGGCAAAACTTGCACCTCAGCAGGCCGTTCTTAACAAGGGTGAAACCGTGTAACCTTACCACGTCTTGAGCAAGGAGATAATAAGGCCCCCGTTTCAAGGTAGGATCGACCACTTGCAGCGCTGATTTCGCGTCGCAAAATATAGTCCAGGCTTGAGGCGGTTGATGCGATATAAAAACAGACTGCTTCACTGGAGAAAGTATTTCAAGACCACGCCGAGAACAGCAGCGCGATCCAAGTCGCGATAATTGTGACAAAGCAACATGCTGATAGTAGAGGCTAAATGCTATATAGTACTCGTGCTTGAGCAGCGACGCATACAATGTTCTTAAATTGCTGAAACAGTTAACATGATACTTATCTGCGGTTACGCGACACGGTGCATTACACAGGTTACAAGACACAGAGATCGGGCAGAAGGAGCTATAAGACGCTTTTATTTCGCTCTCGCATGTGCCGTTCTTAGTGTATATAACTCGATTCCTTTATAAGCAGGCTAGGTGAATATCAGTCGCCGCCCCGTTTCGAAAGGAATGCCAAAAAAGTCATCGTCTTATCACTTCGGCGTCGCCGACACCTGTCATTAGCAGTGCGAATGAAAATGAAACTACAACCCAAGCGACAACGACCCCGTGTCACGTCTCCTCGCCGATTGTCTGAGCCCAGCCTCAAGAGGATTCGCACTCCTGCCTGATCTCGGTCACAATAACTGCCCAGTCATGATAAAGCATGCGCACTTCGACGCCTTCATACCTCGCGGGAGCTCTCTTGCTTCGTGATGTAGACGACCGGAAAGTGTCGCGGAGAATGCGCATCGGGTCCCGCCCACTTTGATTCCACCGCTCGATATAGGTCACGTGTTCTGTAGCGCCGTCAGCTGTCGTGGAAATCTTCACCGCTATAGGTGAAGAACCCGTGCGAGTGGGAACTGGGACTACAAAGGCACGCAGTCACGTGCTATGTTGCGATTCGGCAAGGTGGTCCGGGCTGCCTAAACATATATGGCAAGTTCACCTTGCTTCGAGTGAACTGTATCCTAAAGGAGCCAATGACAGAGCTTAGAAAGTTTAGTGAGATCTCATCCTGAGCCACCATTCAGTGTGATCTCAAACATCACACCAACGTTCTAGCGCTGAGGCTCCGGCGCGAATTTTTTTTTTTTTTAAGAAAAGAAACGGAACTTTCATTCGCATTTTCTCTTCTAATAATCAACCTATATAACCATGCAACTACTCAAAACGCAGTTTAGATATAATACTTTATCTACATGTGTGCACTCATTTAGCGTTTCCTTCTATAGCGTCCCTTTAATACTGGCATACATGTTCAGCACGAGAATGTACGCACGTGGTAGGTTCAATGCTAGCTTTAAATATGCGCGTAACTCGGCAGAAGTATCGTAGCAAAACTTTTAAGTCGGACGCTAGCTGCCCGGGACACTTATTCATCGGGACCCCACATCAGGACGCGGAACTGCGCGCAAAGCGAATCAACTCTGCTAACGTCGACCAAGTTTCGTAGTAAAAAAAAAAAAAAAAAAGGTCGACATCCAGACAAATAAACCAAAACCCCTTCGACGACCAATCAGTGTTATTTATTTCCGCCTAATTTTGTAGACGAGAAGCCGCGCTGATACGCACGGGTCGGAGACGACACGAGCAGCAAGGACAGGAAATCGCGACCCAGTCGGTGAAACTGACAAGACGAGAAAGAAAAAGAAAGTTAAACACGCAAACTGTACTCGAGCCACACCCTTGCCGAGCGAGCGTCTCGACAAGGGGACACGCATCGGTGATCGAGCCTTCCCTAACCGCGTCGCGCCCTCCCCGGAACACCCCACGTCGCGCCCCATCGAATGAATGCAATGCATGGATGGATGATGCGTGCGTTGTCTGAACGTGCGTGGCCGTGAGAGCAAATGGGTGGAGGTTAAATATCCGCGGTAAAAAAATGCGACTCAAGGGTTAATGCGGCGTGTTTATATATATGTAATGAACGGGACGTATATAAAGGAGCGAACGCGCGGCTTCTTTCTGGCAGTGCTGCCGGTAATATCGGGTCATCGTCGAATATGTATACCTATCGGCAAGAGGTCGCTTCTCCCTCGTTCCATTGTGTTGGCGAGAGGCGCCGTGCTGTGCGCTGCAGCGTTTGTGAGAGTTGCTGTGCCGATTCACAGCAGAGCGCATAGTATGCGAGTGCCCCATCGTGGGGTGTATACCGACATAACTCGAGAGATTAACGCGATCGAGCCGTATACCGTGAGCCCGAAAAGAACCGCCCCACGCACAACCCACAGCATAGGTGTAGAACCGCTTCGAAAGGAAGGAAGGAAATGAACTTTATTCGAGGTCCTGCAGGCCACGAGAGCTTTGGGGCTCTCGTGGAGTGGGCGTCACCCACGACGGAACCGGGAGGTTGAGTTTCCTGGCGGCGTCGTGGACCTGCTGGACGCCGCACAGTTGGGGAGCGAGTTCTTCGCTCCGGATTGCTTCTTCAAACTTGCGCTTGTACGGTTCGGAGTTTATGTGAGGCTGCGGGCACGGCCAGAGTAAACGATAGACGTTAAGGGATGTATTGCGATTGGTGCAATAAGACTTTTCGTAGAGCTCAGGCATGTAATGTTAGGTGTTACGTGGCACATTCTGCTGTGTTGTTGGAGTCGGGGCGTTTAAGTGCTTGTTTTTCGCGGAAGCTCCGTGGTGTCGCTGTATGTTTCGAGTATACGAGGAAGTCCCGCGTCTCGATTATCTCGAAGAAACTTCGCTACCTGACGCGACCACTGCAAAGCTCTTAAATAGTTATTGGAGGTCACTCTCATTGTTAATAAGTAATAGGATAAGACATGTACGTGAATCTTCTTGCTGTTCAAAGTAACTGTAACTATAACTGTAACTGTAAGTAACTGTACGTGCGTGCGCGCCATACTATATAAAGGGTGTTTCAGCAAACACTTTCAAACATTCTTTTAAATATTGTCCGTGTCGGATAGCACAATTCTAGTCAATGAGCTAGTCTACCCCAAGAGGCGGACGTTACTTGCACAACATATTGAAATGCATAATCGGCTAATTAACAAACTAACTAATTAAGTTTGTAACTAGTTACCTTACGGCACATAATGCAATTTTCAAATTCCAGCGGGTGAGACTGCGAGGCATATCCACTTGAAACGAATCGTGTGGATAACATTAATGTGCGCCGTGAAATGAGCGGTAAAAATGCAGTGTCGTTCCAATTACTTTCTTAACAAAACGTCGTTTCATGCATTGAAGCACACAAGTAACTGGAACGCCAACGCATTTCTCCGCACAGTTCGGGAATTAATTTCTCGAAACTGGTGTTATCCTGAGAAGTCGTTCCAAGTGGATCCGCCTGGCGAACTCCCCAGCTAGAACTGCACCGTAATGTAATCAGACAAAAACTTAATTAGTGATGTTTTGTTAATTAGCCGATAATGCATCTCCATTTTTTTTTTGTTCAAGTAATGTCCGCCTCTTCGAGTAGACCAGATCATGAACTAGAATTGTGCTATCTGTCACACATAATTTTTAAATATTTTGGAAAGTGTTCGCCGAAGCGCCCGGTATACACACACCCCTTCCCCAACCAACCGCGGGGCCGCGACGGGACCGGCTGACCAGCTCAACCGCTGAGGACCAGTCCCGACTGGTGGGCAGGACCAGACTGGCGGCGAGGGGCCGTGACAAACCGAAACCATTTTTTTCTGCTCAACTGGCCATAAAATGTAATCATCAAAACAAAAAAAAAACTATGTCAATTATTAACATACTTTTTCTGTTTTCTTCTGCGTTCTGTTTCTCGCTTTTCTTTTGTATACCTAACATTTTTGTTGTTTATTGTTGCTGTTGTCGAAGGCTTTTCCCGTCATTTCACAGAGAAAATCGTTGCGTATATATAGCCTCCTCCTCTTATGATAGCCGCCCCATTTCATGAAGTACAAAAGATTCAAATGTTAAGAGGTTGTTTGTGATAGACCATACAAGTCCAGATAAGCACGCTAGGTAGAACGCTGCACGGTGTATAACAACACCCTGCGAAAAAAAGAAAAAAGGAAGAAAGAAGAAACTCGGCACTATATACGACACATCCGAGCGTCAATTCTAGCAGTATTTATATATATATATATATATATATATATATATATATATATATATATATATATATATATATATATATATATATATATATATATATCTGACCTCCCCCACTTTCCTCTCTTTGCTCTCTCTCTCGGAGTGGCATGACTCGTCCGGAGAGCAGGTGTATCTTTAAACAACAATTAAAACCAATTCACATATTCACCGGTTGTATGCGTGTACTTAAGTGGCTAGCAAACCCTAATTGAATATAGTATAGACACGAATAAACTTAATTTCCCTCAAAGTATTGATGACAAGTAATTTTCGTTTCATGATAGGGATCAATTCTGTTAAAATCAAGAAATGGTATCTCTTTCAGCGTGAACAGAAAAAGTTACCCACCTGCGGTAAGTTGTTTTGTCATCGACTTTCAATTCCATTAATTTCTAATTTCTTTATTTCAATTAGTAAGTACAAATAATATCCCCTGTGTTGTCCTTGATGTCTGTTTGTTGGCTTCTTATGATATAAATTTCCATGCCACTCACGTAGGGAAGAGTAGTCGTCCCCATCTATAGGTGGCAGCATCTGCTTATTTATTCACGCTGATAAAAAAGAAAAAGAAAAGGCCAACGTCTTAGTGACTTTATCACCGCTTTTCCGTATAGGGTACGTTTTATACATCTTTCCTGGGCCGATCACGGAGATTGTGCATGGCCGCGCCGATAAAGTTGCATCATTTTCAGGTTGGAGTTTTATTATTGTTTCGCACTTTTAATATTTAAGCCTGAGAAGATTCAAGATGAAAGCCATGCACTGCCGGTGTTTTGTTTCATAGCATTTGTTTGTGGATTGCCATTCTCAAAATTCTGAGGAATAACTTTGTCAGAAACGTAAGACTTGGTATGAGCAACTTCAGTGATGTAATGGTATCGCAATACAACCCGCATATACCGCATGCCATATAGCATGGCATGTCATATAGCATACATACACCTAAAGATATACAGAACTTCAGAGCGACGATGACGACAAAAATTGGCTTGCAGCGTTCATATAATTGCTATAGCAATTATGAAAAGTGAATGAAGGTGAATTAAAGTGGATCGTGAAGATCAAAGTGAGCAACGGTTTTCAATTGTGAAAAAAGGAACGACGGTGAGTTAGAATACTGCTAACATACGCCATCAGGAAAAGCCCCCAGAGTTGCTCTGGCTAGTCTGCAAGTTTTGTCTTCTTATCTAATTTGCATTATAAACAACACTAACATAAAAATATGCAGAAATTTTTTTTAGATTCCATCACATTCTTTAAAGTAACAACTCCACAAGTGAAGTGAATGTGCCTGAAAAAATAAGTCCCGAAGCAAAAAGTCTATCATTGCCGTCAGCATAGGTGGTCGCTTGCTAAAACCGCTTGTAACGAAAACGTAATACTGCAATACTTTGGGAGCCTACGTCTTGGGATCCATGTCTTGGCTCTCCTAGTAATACTATTGACACGCATACTTCTTCATTAATGCGAAAGCATTATATGCCCCGCGAGGAAGAAAAGCCGGCGTTTTCCACAACAAGTGGTAACAAAGACCATCAGCATCAGCGACGTCATCATCGTCTTGTATGATGTCAGTGGTTCAACAGAATTAAAGTTGGAACAAGTTAGAGTAAGGCGACTCAAGGTAAAGTGAATTAAAGTGGAGTAAAGTGAATTAAAGTAAAGTGAGTGAAGATGAATTAAAGGATTAAGGTTGATAGGAATTAGAGGAATGTGGGTTAAGGTAGACTTGTGAAGGACACATGACAATGTATGACATCACGTATCAAGGACGTAACCAATTAATTAGATAATTCATTATGTTTTCGCATTCAAATCACGCAAGGAGACTTAAGTGAGTGTGAATCTTTTTTTTTTTTTTGATTGACTGAGTGCCGTTATCTGTAAACTGTTTCCCTTTCTTGTTGTCCCCTCCATCAGTGCCTTTTTTTTTTTTGAGGATAACAAATTAACTTTTCACTTGATGGCCATGTTGAAACATCTTGATGTTTCGGGCATATTCTTTGCACAATGTAGTCAATCACTTAGGTAAGCTCTTCCAGGAAGAACGCTGTCATAAATGGAGCAGTTTAGGAACCGCGTCATTTACAGCTTCCCGCCAAATAGTGCACTTAGGTTAGATTGAGTTCCTTACATATACAAGGCGAACAGGTTTCGGAGGATTTTTTTTCTCCCTCCCAGAAATGGTAGGATGCTTGGAAATCCGATCCTGTACAGACGGCTTACGTCAGCGCGACTGTTTTGATTGCACAGTCTGTGTCTCGAGAGAGACAAACGATTGATTGATTGATTGATTGATTGATTGATTGATTGATTGATTGATTGATTGATTGATTGATTGATTTAGAGAATCTGGTGTGTCTGTGAGTGAGCTCGATTTCGCTCTTATATTTCCTCCGCTTTCACTAATACGCGAAGAGAAAGTATGGAAACTAATGTAAATGAACAACACTGAGGTAGGAGATTTTAAGTCGAAATCTTGCTCTCTCTCTCTCTCTTACTCATCAGGAACCTGTGCCTTCATCGAAGTGCATGCAAGTAATACAAGTATTGACCTTCATCTGAGCTGCCATCTGCCACCCTTATTAAAGGCTCACCTTCCCCGTCTTGCCGGGAGAGCTGGTGTGCTGCGTTGAATTCGAGCCGCCGCCCGACGAGCACGACCACACAAACGTAAAAGCGCGCACAGAGCCGAGATCCCTATCACAGCAACATTATGGTCAACTCTTCGCTACCCAAACACGCTTAATGACGCGCGGATGGAATCTAAACGTGAAACCCTGCCCAGTCAGTTGCGTGCAGTGCTCAATAAGCGAAAGACCGAAGCCCGAATCGCTGCCTGTTGTGGCCCGGAGCTGTGGGCGTCTACAATTTACAGAAACGAAACACTGTTCACAATATTATCGTACTATTTTACATACGTTGTCTACAACAAGAACGCACTCATGGTTAAGTAAAAAGAATCATGCTTAATATTGAACTTGTCAGGAATTCTACTTAAGCTTACAATTCTAGCAAGTGCTCTAGAAAACATTGATCGAAATAGTGAATATTACTTAGGGCAGGTGATGGGGTTCCCTATCATGGTTTCTGAGCATTGTTTCATGTTTGAATTTGGCTCCAAAGCAATTCGATGCCGTGTTCCCTAATTCGCAGTTTATGGTCAAGATTGTGCGAAGGCTTCTTGATAGACAAAAAGAAGAGAACGGAACGCAGGTTTCTGCTGACGTCCCTGCGTGTACCACGTCGGGGACATGCACCCCTCACAGCATGGCGCCTACAGTGTCGTGGACTCCTTCGAAGGCCGAAGTCTTCGATGTTGTTGTCCCTGGTCCCGAGAGCGTCGTTGACGCGACGGCCTCAATAGTTCCCCTCTGTCAGGCCGGCCTATGGCGTTCAGCACATGGGAGGCTTCAAACTCGAAGTCACCGACAAGAGCATGGCTTCCATGGCTCAAATCGTCAATGCTGGCTGCCTCGTCATCGGTGGCGAGCGTTGTCCTGTCGTTCCCGTCGGCCCGCAGGTCACCAACGTTACCTGCCTCTACTTGCCGTCCTTCGTACCGAAGTCCTCGTCCAGGCACTATCACCATACTGCAAGGTTCTGTCTGTCAACGCTGGTGTTACGAGCGGACGACGTGGCGTGCTCACGGGCACCCGCTTCGTTCGGATGTAAATGAGCACCACAACCCCTGTCCCCAATTATCTGCGAGTCCCTGGTCATGGTGTGACGTTTGACTATCGAGGCTTGCAACGCGTGTGTCGTCGGTGCGGCTCCAGCGACCACTACCGTGCACAGTGCACCGCAGCGTACTGTGGCCGTTGTGGTACCCATGGCCCCGAAAGCGACGGATGTGACCGTCCTCGCCGGCGTTTCGGGGTTGGTCACCCTACAGTCGTGTGCCCTGTGCGGCGTTCCTGCTCAGACGCTACTGCTGGAGCCTTTCCACCCATTACCGCCGGCGTCAACTGCGGTTGCGACTGCGCGTGACGCCGTAATCAGAGAGATTGTCTTGACACCCCATCAACGAGCGTCGGCAAATGACAAAGAAGAAGCATGCAGCTCGAATATTCAAAACACGCCATCTTCGCCGGCCTCCCAGGAAGCGAGGGAAACGCGTGTTGTGGTCGGTGGCGCCTCCACTATATACGCCTGCTGCCATAAGTCCTGATTGCACCGAAGCTTTCGACAAGGATAAAACACTTGGCTCGGCAATATCTGCGCTCGTTACACCGACGAAGTCTGCGGTGCCTTCATCCGTCTCAGTTGCATCGCTTGCAACGCCACACAGGATTTGTGACTCTTCTGCAAAAGTCACTGCTCCATTGCATCTGAATGAACCCCCGGCTGCAGAAGTTGTCGGCGGCGATGTCATCGATCCCGCAGCCCAACCGCTACAACCACCACCACCACCACCACCACCACCACCACCACCACCACCCCCACCATCATCATCATCATCATCATCATCATCATAGTTGCGTGGGACTTCCACCAAGCCTGGATGGACTCGACGTAGAAATGGCGGTCCCACGAGCCGTAAAGCGTGCCCACGCGTCAGCTTCTGGCTCGGACGGCGCCCCGCATCGCCGCGCCGAGCTACAACAGTAAAAAAAAACCTGGGCCTTCTTCGAGAGGGTCGAAGATTTGACGTGTGTACTGCATGTCCCCTGGAATCGTTCCCGGGGCGCCGACCTGAACCACACGACCAGGTCAGTTAGGCAACACTTTTAATTAGATATGGCTGACACCCTGAAAATTATTTCTTTAAGTGCACAAGAGTTCCGAAGCCCTATCAAACAAGCCGAAATTATCAGCGTGGCCCGCGCTAACAATTGTGACATTCTGTGTTTGCAAGAAACAAATTATTACGCCATTGTACATGTTCTTACTTTCAAACGCACTTTCAACCTAGACTGTTTTTTTTCTCTTTCGTGACGTTACGCTCTAGTGGAGTCGCTGTTATTATATTTAATAGAGCTTTAATGCGAGATCATCATGTTCTTTATGATGGGACCGGGCGGATATCGGCATTTGATGGTGTGCTATCCTCATTTAGATTACGTAATTTGTGCATCTACGGGCCCGCTCAAGTCACCAAGTCCAATGATTTTTTTCCGCGACCTGGACGTGTATTTCCTGGACGGTCGTCACGTGGTTCTTGTTGGGGATTTCAACTGCGTCTTTAGACACGCGAGGCAGAGGTGCAAGGCCCGGACTGGGGTCGCCCTGATTGGAGCGCACGGCAGTTGCGTCCACTCGTCCAGCACTTTTCGTTGCTGGATACGTGTCGACTTTTTCATGCTTCATTTGCCTGGACGTGGCGACGCAGCACGTCTTCAAGCAGGTTAGACCGTACACCTATGTACCATGCAATGCTCGGTATGTCTCGCAATCTGATGCGATAACTTTGCTTTCATCTCCTGTCTATGCTTCCGATCACAGACCGGTTATGCTTGAAGTTGGCTTCCCGGCTTCTTCATTCGCAAAACCTTAGCACCTCCACATCCGCGTTCCACGTGACGCGTACTCGCGCTCTTAATTGTTTGTCAAGAGTCATGCACACCTTTCTTTCTAGGTTTGACCCAGAGTCATGGGACGCGCTCGAGGTGCAGTGGCGTCTGCATTGTTCAGTTGAAGGTCGTGCACTCAGACGACGCACGTCAGAATAACTGCCGGATGCTGCCACGAAGCTCCGTATTGCCCTTCGCGTCAGTCGACTGATTCTGCTGATGCTGTCGCGGCAACATGAGCTACGGAGACGTTTCCAACGCTTCATCGCAGCGTCGTCTTTGTCAGTTGCTGCTTGGCGATGCAGACGTAATTCCAGTGCATAACCCTGAAGTTCTGCGCTTTGCAAGAAACTCGCTTTTTAGACAGCCCAATGCATTCGCTTCAGTGGCCCCAAGAGCACTTCCTGTTATGTCGCCTCCCGCACTTGGTCATTCGCTTTTTGTGTCGCATTTTGAAAACATCCGTACGACTAAATGAAGGGATCATGGTAACGTCGAAATGCTTAGTGGGCTGTCTCAGGTTCTACCTGAGGTCCCTGAACGTCTTTGTGCATGACCGTCAGCTGATGAGGTGAAGGCAGCATTATCTTCCATGAAGCGTGGCTAGGCCCCAGGGCCGGGGGGGTTGCCTGTAGAGTTTTATCTAACATTCTGAGAAGATATTGGTGCCACTTTCGTGTCTGTTATCAGCCGCTGCTTTGAGAACGTTGAATTCCCGTCTAGTTTTCGCGACTGTCGTATTGTGCTGATACCAAAGCACGATTCATCATCAGTTCGGCCAGAATAATGGAGGCCAATCACGCTTCTCAACGCTGACTACAAGTCCTTTACAGCTGTTCTAACCCGACGCTTGAGAAGCCCAATGCCTTCCTTAATAGGACACCATCAGGCATGCTCAGTCCCTGGCAGAGAGATACAATCTTTCGTACGTTGCGCGTGACATAATGACATACACGCCGACCAGGTCGGCACGTGGTCTCTTAGTTTCCCTAGATTAAGAAAAGGCATTCGATCGCCTTGAACATAGCTACATTTTAATGTACTGACCTCGTTCGGCTATTGATCAAATTTTGTTGAACTTATTAGAACTGCCTATTCAAATATCCGAAGCACATTGTTTCTTGATGGTCGTGAAAGCGCACCATTTCCCTTTACTCGTGGTGTTCGTCAAGGGTGCCCTCTATCCTCAATACCTTTCGTGCTCAGCCTTGAGCCATTTGTGCGCTCAGTACTGAGAGACCCTTACGCGTCTGGTCTCCCACTGCCTGGTATCGGTGTTGTGAAGGTGACAGCCTTCGCCGATGACATCACATTGTATCTCAGGAATGAAGATATGTTATCCCGTTGCCTTAGAATTTTCACTGAGTAGGGAGATATTTCAGGTGCTGCGCTAAACTTTCAAAATGTCGTTATTTGTTCCTTGGTTCACCACAGACACGCCTATGTCCTATTTTTCGTCTTCAGCAGAGCGACTCTATTCGTATATAAGGCATTGATTACACAGATGATGGCATATTACACTCTGTATGGCTCTCAATGTTTGAAGATATAAGGCGAAATATTCAAGATGTTCAAAGGTATGATTTACCCCTATTAGAAAGAAGGTACTTAGCACAGTACGTATATTGCGGCCGAGTGTGGTATGTTTGTCACGTTGTACAGCCACCATTACGAGTTACTAGGTCTCTGCAGTCCCTTCTCGGTTCTGTTGCGTTTCGCCTGCGACACGTGGTTTTGCCGGCGCGACTGCGGAGGGGCGGCAGACATTTTGGCCCGATCGTCGTCGCCGCAACACTCATCGGCAGGTGTTTCCAGGCGCGACTGCGGCGATGCGACCGCAAAGGATCACCCTCTCATTCCAGTCATTGTGCCCGAACGAGGCGATGCGAAAGCAGGGATCATCCTCTCATTACAGTCATTGTGCCCGACCGGCAGCGCTACAACAGGGTGCTGCGAGATCGTGCTCGACATGGTGCTACGGCATCACTACAACAGGGTGCTACGAGATCGTGCTCGACATGGTGCTACGGCATCGCTACAACAGGGTGCTACGAGATCGTGCTCGACATGGTGCTACGGCAGCGCTACGACAGTGTGCGTCACCATTAGCCCATTGTACATTCACGTGCTCGTCTTTTGAGGGGTTCCTTCTTGCCCTCAACTGCGAGAGTATAAAAACAGCTGCCCCGGACGCCAAAAGGAGGGCTCCGATTTCTTCTGTTGAGTGAAGTGCTCTCCCGTCTCTCTACTTCGGTCAAACCTGACCGCCAACTCTTTGCGATGTTAAAATAAACAAGTTGTTTCGTTGTTACCAGTCGACTCATGCTTTGCCGGGACCTTCGGATGCTTCCAGTTGTACCCCAGGCCGCCAGGCCAACGCTACCCTTGGGGCTTGCGACCCAGGTACAACCACGGGCGTCAGCGCCGAGTTCCCAACAGATCGTACCAGCGGTGCGATCCAAACATCTGGTTGGCAGCGGTGAGATCGCCTCCGACTTCAAACAACTGTCTGCCAGCGGTGAGATCGCGACAACGGAGGCCAGCAGCGAAGAGATGCAGTTGACGGTATGCTGAGCAGCTCAACGACGATCCGGGAGCAGTGCAACGAGCCCTGTGTGACGACTGGTTGCCTGCAGCGGAACGACTGCGCGGAATTCCTGCCTGCGAGGTTTGGTGAGTGCGGGACTTTCTTCTTCTGAGCTTTGCCAGGCTTTTGTTAGTGTCAGAAACAGAGCTGGTAATTGTGGTTGTCGTTGCTGCCAGGTTAGTTTGCGGCAAGACAATAGTAAGCAGTAGAGAAAGCAGCATTCAGAGCAGCCATGGATTTGAAGTCGTTGCGCAAACCGAAATTGTTGGAGCTTGCAAGAGAGTTGGGTCTGGATGTCTCGGACAAACTCAGAAAACCAGAACTGATAAAGGCTATTCTTGAGTTAGAGGCTGAGGATGACGAGCTGTCGGAATGCCTTGAGACCATTGAAGAGAGGGAGACTGCAAAAAGACAGGAGCGCGAACTTAAAGAGCAAAAAGAAAAAGAAGAGCGCGAACTTAAAGAACAGAAAGAAAAACAAGAGCGTGACCGTCAACACGCTTTGGAAATGAAGCGTCTTGAGGTAGAGATGGAACGCGCTCGTAATGGAAGTCAGGCACACGGTGCAGGAGAACGCGTATTGTTCAAAATGACTGACCTGATGCGGCCGTTTAAGCTTGGAGAGGACATTGGTTTGTTCCTGGTTAACTTTGAGCGAACGTGCGAGAAGCAGGGGTTCTCTCGGGAAACGTGGCCACAGCGCTTGCTCACTTTGTTACCCGGCGAGGCGGCCGACGTAGTCGCTCGCTTGGATAGAGAGGAGGCAGAGGATTTCGACACAGTGAAATCGAGTCTTCTAAAAAAGTACCGGCTGTCTGCGGAGGCGTTCCGTCGGAAGTTTCGGGAAAATGAGAAAGGCAAAAGTGAGTCATATACAGAGTTTGCGTATAGGCTTATGTCAAACATGCAGGAGTGGCTCAAAGAAGAGAAAGCGTTTGGTGACCACGATAAAGTTCTGCAGTGTTTCGGGCTAGAACAGTTTTATAGTCGGTTACCGGAGAACGTGCGATACTGGGTCTTGGATAGGCCAGACGTTTGTACGGTGGCTAAAGCCGCTGAGCTAGCCGAGGAGTTTGTGACGCGTCGGGCTCGCGGAGCTAAGGACGGTCAAAAGGGTGAATTTGGCTCGAAGTTTGAGAGGCCGAAGTTCACACCCATGAGAGCAAAGGGGGACACGCGTAGTGCGGATGCGAGCGAAAGCAGTCCGACCAAACGTAAAGAGACGGCGGCAGCCAAACGCAAAAAGCGGTTCGAGATGAGGCGAGCGCGCTTGTGTTATACGTGCCAGAAGCCGGGTCACTTTTCGGCGCAGTGTCCAGAAACAACACCAAAAGTTGTGTTTTTTTCAATAGGCAGCACTGACGAGAACATGAAGCTTCTCGAGCCTTACATGCGAGACCTCCTCGTGAACGGGAAAGAGTGCCGAGTGCTTCGCGATTCCGCAGCTACAATGGATGTAGTTCACCCGTCTTATGTAGAACCCCATATGTTCACGGGCGAGTGCGCATGGATCAAGCAAGCCGTGGAAGCTCATAGCGTGTGTCTGCCGGTAGCAAAAGTGCTTATTGAAGGACCTTTCGGAGCGCTTGAGACGGAGGCGGCAGTGTCATCTATGCTGCCACCCCAGTACCCGTACCTATTTTCAAACAGGTCCGATCACCTCCTGCGCGAGAAGGGGCTTTTGTTTGGTGAAGCTAGTGTTCAGGCCTTAACCAGATCGAAGGTTCGGGAGCTCGCTGCAAAGGCGGTAGTTGCGGGGCCGACGTTATCAAACAACGAAAAAGGGTCAGAGGCGCAGCAAGCTGATATTCCGAGCACGCCCGAACTGAATAAACTTGAGTCTGTAACGTTAAAGGCGCCAGATACTGGAGAGGAAACGCCCGACGCGGGAAAGTTAGAAGAGCTATCTACTGATTTGCTCATCGCGCCTACGTCAGACGGACTTGATAGGTTGCTAAAAGTCAGCCGGACGGCTTTGATAGCCGAGCAAAAAAAGGATGGCAGCCTGGAAAACGTGCGCTGCAATGTCAAAGAAGGTATCGCCAGGAAAACTGCGCGTTTTGTGGAAAGAGGTGGAGTCCTGTACCGGAAGTATCTAGACCGCAGAGGAGTGGAGTTCGATCAGCTGATCGTTCCTCAATGCTATCGTCAGGATCTGTTGCGCTTGTCGCATGGGGGTTCGTGGTCCGGACACCTAGGAGTTAAGAAAACTAAGGACCGTCTCTTGCAAGAGTACTATTGGCCAGGGTGTTTTCGGGACGCAGACCATTTCGTGAGGACATGTGACACTTGTCAGCGGGTGGGCAAACCAGGGGACAAATCGAGGGCGCCGTTGAAATTGGTACCTATCATTACGGAGCCTTTTAGACGGCTCGTTATTGATACTGTGGGACCTCTGCCGGTAACAGCCACGGGGTACAGACACATTTTGACTGTGATCTGCCCAGCGACAAAGTTCCCTGAAGCAGTGCCGCTTAAAGAACTCAGCTCAGTTGAGATAGTTAATGCACTACTGTCCATATTTGCGCGAGTTGGTTTTCCTGCAGAAATTCAATCAGATCAGGGCACAGTGTTTACTAGCGCTTTGACGACAACTTTTCTCGAAAGGTGTGGGGTAAAGCTGCTACACAGCTCAGTGTACCACCCACAGTCGAATTCCGTTGAGAAGCTCCACTCCGTCATGAAGCGCGTGTTGAGAGCGTTGTGTTTTGAACATCGAACTGACTGGGAGCTGTGTCTGCCTGGGGTGATGTTTGCTTTAAGGACCGCGCCGCATGCGGCTACGGGGTTTTCGCCAGCTGAACTGGTGTACGGTCGCTCGCTTCGGTCTCCGCTTCGCATGCTTCGAGAATCATGGGAAGGTAGGGGCGACGACCCAGTCGTGGTGGAGTACGTGCTTAAGCTCCTCGAACGCTTAAGAAGGGCACAGGAGTTGTCAGGTGAAGCAATGACAAAGGCCCAGCAGAGGGCCAAGGTTTATTATGATCGGACAGCCAGGGCCCGTCGTTTTGAGGTGGGCGATGAGGTCATGATATTGCGCACATCGCTAAACAACAAACTAGACGTGCAGTGGGAGGGCCCAGCACGAATTGTTCAGAAACTGTCGGACGTTAACTACGTGGTAAGTCTGCCAGGAAAGCGGAAAGCACAGCAAGTTTACCACTGTAATCTGCTCAAACCTTATAGACAAAGGGAAGCAGTGGTGTGCATGATGGTAAACGTTCCTGAAGAGCTTCCGGTCGAGCTTCCGGGACTAGGCTCAGTGACGAACAGGGAAGACACCGGTCAAGTCATTAGTGACCTTATCAGTAAAGCACCGCTGTCGCCCGAGCAGAAAACCGAACTACACCAGCTATTACAAGAGTTTCAAGGTCTGTTCTCTGAGAGGCCTGGTAGGACTTCTGTACTTACTCATGATATAGAACTTACCTCCCCAGAGCCAGTACGATCCAAGGCGTATCGGGTGTCACCCCGCCAGAGCGATATTATGGAGGCTGAGGTAAAGAAAATGCTACAGCTCGGTGTTATTGAGGCAGGTGAAAGTGATTATACCTCCCCTTTGATTTTAGTTGAGGTACCGGGCAAGGAACCTCGTCCTTGCGTCGACTACCGCAGGCTTAATTCCATCACTAAGGATCAAATTTATCCGATCCCTAACATCGAGGAGCGCCTTGAGAAAGTTAGTAGCGCTCAGTTTATTTCCACCCTAGATCTTGTCAGGGGTTATTGGCAGGTTCCACTTACAGAAGAGGCTAGTAGGTATGCGGCGTTCATTTCACCAATGGGAACATTCCGTCCTAAAGTGTTGAGTTTTGGTTTGAAGAACGCGCCATACTGTTTTTCAAGCCTCATGGATAAAGTGTTGCGGGGACAGCAAGAATTCGCTTTACCGTATCTAGACGACGTAGCGATATTCTCCGCATCCTGGTCTGAGCATATGGCACACTTGCGGGCAGTGCTAACCCGCCTGCGCGAAGCGGGCTTGACAGTCAAGGCTCCTAAGTGCCAGTTAGCACAGGCCGAGGTTGTCTACCTCGGTCACGTGATTGGTCAGGGTCGTCGCCGCCCCTCTGAAATAAAAGTGGCCGCTGTGCGAGACTTTCCGCAGCCGCGCACAAAGACCGATATTCGGTCGTTCTTGGGTGTCGCCGGCTACTATCAGAGGTACATCCCTAGGTACTCTGATATCGCGGCTCCCCTGACGGATGCTCTAAGAAAGACAGAGCCTCAAACAGTCGTCTGGGACGAGACAAAGGAAAGAGCTTTTAGCGCCCTAAAGAGTGCCCTAACAAGCCAGCCTGTGCTACGATCGCCAGACTATACAAAAGGGTTCATTGTTCAGTGCGATGCTAGTGAGCGAGGCATGGGCGTTGTACTGTGCCAACGGGAAAATGGAGAAGTAGAACACCCCGTCCTGTATGCTAGTCGTAAGCTGACCAGTCGTGAGCAGGCGTATAGCGCCACCGAGAAAGAGTGTGCGTGTCTCGTGTGGGCCGTTCAGAAATTGTCATGCTATCTAGCCGGCTCGAGGTTTATCATTGAGACGGATCACTGCCCTCTCCAATGGCTGCAGACCATCTCTCCCAAAAATGGCCGCCTCCTGCGCTGGAGCCTCGCTTTACAACAATATTCCTTTGAGGTGCGTTACAAAAAGGGGAGTCTCAACGGTAACGCCGATGGCTTAAGTCGAAGCCCCTAACGTAGGAATCAGCCTCAAAATTGTTTGTTACTGATGTTTTTCTTCCTGAGGCAGGATTTTTTTTAACATATTGCTTTTGTTTAGTGTTTCAAAGTGATGATATGCTTTCTAGTGCAATTTTTCAATTTGTGGACGCGTTCTGAGTGATGCTAGACTACTGTAAGGAACTAGGCAGTGGTATAAAAAGGGGAAAGAGCCTGGCAGGGCTTAGTGAGGGTTGTGCCGTGCTTGCTGACTGAGCGGTTGAGTTTCAGCGTAGTTCTAACGCTTGCCGGGAACGAGAACAAAAATGTGAACTCTCCCGAAGTCACTTTGCAGTGTCCCGTGCGAACCTGAACGAGAGAACGAGGCCTTCTCTGTGCGCTGCGCTCAAGAAACGTCGAGGGACGCCCGACTTCGGTTATGAGCATCATCGAGCGACATCCCTCCGGACAGCGGATGCAGTCACCTGTCCATCGGGATCTCCTTCCCCCGGCGGGGCGGTCTGTTGCGTTTCGCCTGCGACACGTGGTTTTGCCGGCGCGACTGCGGCGGGGCGGCAGACATTTTGGCCCGATCGTCGTCGCCGCAACGCTCATCGGCAGGTGTTTCCAGGCGCGACTGCGGCGATGCGACCGCAAAGGATCACCCTCTCATTCCAGTCATTGTGCCCGAACGAGGCGATGCGAAAGCAGGGATCATCCTCTCATTACAGTCATTGTGCCCGACCGGCAGCGCTACAACAGGGTGCTGCGAGATCGTGCTCGACATGGTGCTACGGCATCACTACAACAGGGTGCTACGAGATCGTGCTCGACATGGTGCTACGGCATCGCTACAACAGGGTGCTACGAGATCGTGCTCGACATGGTGCTACGGCAGCGCTACGACAGTGTGCGTCACCATTAGCCCATTGTACATTCACGTGCTCGTCTTTTGAGGGGTTCCTTCTTGCCCTCAACTGCGAGAGTATAAAAACAGCTGCCCCGGACGCCAAAAGGAGGGCTCCGATTTCTTCTGTTGAGTGAAGTGCTCTCCCGTCTCTCTACTTCGGTCAAACCTGACCGCCAACTCTTTGCGATGTTAAAATAAACAAGTTGTTTCGTTGTTACCAGTCGACTCATGCTTTGCCGGGACCTTCGGATGCTTCCAGTTGTACCCCAGGCCGCCAGGCCAACGCTACCCTTGGGGCTTGCGACCCAGGTACAACCACGGGCGTCAGCGCCGAGTTCCCAACAGATCGTACCAGCGGTGCGATCCAAACAGTTCCTTCTTCTGGTCGGGAAATACAAAACTAGTCTGTCGCGCGGCGCTTAGGCAACCACGCACTCGCGGTGGGTTCGCGTTCCCATCCGTGCCTGTCCGCTGCCGGCTGCTTGCTCTGCGATTTCTGCTCCGTCTGTTGCAGCGTGATCCGTGTCCTGCGGGTGAACTCGCCTGCTATTTCCTTGGCACAAAATTTCGTTACGTGTTACCAGGAGTGTTACCGGGACCACAAGTGTTAAACGCACCTGTATTTTACTCTACGGCTGTGGCATTTTATCGCCACATACAACAGGTATGTCCTGACGTAGACGTTCTACAAAACCATGTTGTAGATTTTATGTCAACAATACTGCTTCCTCTAGTTCCCCCTGCGCGCCGCGCACGTTCCAATAATGTGTCGTAGGATGCAATAACGGCAGCATTTCTGCCTGGCCACCTACGCGAGTTCATGTGGCATGTAGAGTGGCAAATGCTTCCAACTCGTGACAGGTTAGAGCGGTGGGGCGTAGCCCCATCTTCGCAGTGTCCAAATCGCCCCCTTCAGGAATACAATAAACATGTGTTGTTGCAATGCGTCGTGGCCAGGGTATGTTGGAGGGCTGTGCATACTGGTTTCCCTGGCCTCGGAGTTCGCCGCTTTACTACATCTGGTCGCTGCTCACGTGGCCACACGCGCGACATTTAATTGCTGCGGGGGGCCTTCTGTCTATGACGTAACCGGTGCGAGGCAGTTGCCGCGGGACATCGTCGCCGCGCTCTGTTTCCATTTCTGGGGAGCCTCTACTCTGAGCTACTGTCGTTTCTGTCAGAGGAGTTTTTCTTCCTTCGACAGTGGTCTTGCCGTTTACTGTCGGTGTCTGATAGACGCGCGCTGCTTAATTTTCGACCAGCCCGGTTTTAGTGGCGAGGTCATCAAAAAGTATTGATTGAATGTACATAGCGTATAGATGCCCGTGTGCCTGCATCCGTATGCATGATAAGTTTTGCATATACACATCTCGTAGAACCACTCACTACAAGACTTGGAGGACGCTCAAGCTTCGCCTTTAAGAGTGCAACGCGATGGCATTCAAAGGTCCTCGACTGCTTCTCACGCGTCCCGGCAACTGCAGCGTATGTTTCCCGGGGAACGCTCGCGGCGAACGCTATGCACGAAGGCGGGCTTATTGGTCGAAACGCGGCCACGCGGCCTCTTGCACGGGCCGCGATGCGGCGGAGGCGACCGCCATCTGGAAGTGTTTCGAGGAAGCGGACACGCCGCTCCGTGGACTCTGGGATGTTTACGCGCCGGCGTGCGCAAATGGCGGACGCCGTCTCCGGTCTGTGCATTGTAGAAACGCCGGAAAAGGGGTTCGTTCGAGTTTTCGCGTAACAGGATTATGTATTCTCGCATATTCAAATTACATTCCGAGAGCTATCACATATGTCTGTAGGTTGCGTGTAAGTCGTAGTTTACGATTTTTATTTCTAGCGTATTTTAGCTCGAGAAATTCAATTAGTTCAGTGAATTCCTTGCGTCACATGAACTACCTGGGTATGTGTGGTTCAAAAATCGCTTTTGCCGAAACGACGTCCGACGCCGGACGCCAACGCGGGACGCCGGGTTTTCTGCGACACGGCTTCCTTAACGCTGTCGCGTTAAAGAATGCGCGGCCGGTACGGGAATCGAACCTCTGCCGTCGAGCACGGCAGCCGGCTGCTTAATTCATGCGGTCACGACCCTCTTTTGTTCCCCTTCAGTGCCTGCTTTTGCGCAGAACACAGTCAGAGGCCACGATATAGCACGTATGCTTCGCGTCGTTCCAAGGTCAGCCGGCCCTTCGAAACACTCGGCGCTTGCGCCCCGTGCAACTTGGTAGTCTTCTTTCCTTGTCGCGCAGCTCGCGCTTTTAGTTGCCTTGTTTAAGACCGCGCTTTCTCCGGTACGGGCCCACTTTGTCCGGTAGTTTGCTCGTTACAGCTTACGCTACGTACAAGCTGCGAGACGCTGTTCCGATTTCACCATCGCCCAAAGTCAATAAAGTGCGCACATTTCATCGCCGGAGCACAAATACGATCGTCGTTTTAAGATACACAGCACGAAATAGCCGTGCTTACGTACGCTTGTATAACACGTAGTGGATGATGACGTCACAATGCGTATTTCTCGCGCTTATTCCCGTGGTAGTCAGAATTAATCCCGAGTCGCCCACTATGCGACGTGCCTCATAATGAAATCTTCTTTTTTTTTGGCACGTAAGACCCCAGAATTCAAGTCAGTTATGAATTACGTGCACGGCAAAGCTTAAAAGCGCGTAGGTTAATTGCGGCGTTTTTTTTCAATAAATTACGTAAGCAAGTGCTCCGGAGCGTTGAGTGCGTTTTACGAGCGGCAAAAAAAAAAAAAAGAAAAAAAGAGCTCGTTGTTCTAGAATAACTACAAGCGCAACAAAAATGGAATTTAGCGATCTTGAGACATGAGGGGAAATACAATTTAGCGACATATGCGGGGAATAACGCTACGACAAATCTGTGTGCGAAGTTTAATGCGTGTTAATCGAATACAGCCTTTGCAACAACAACAACAAAAAAAAATCTTGTTTTGTTAGTGTGTCGCCATATCTTGTCCCGACCGCCTGCACTTGCGTGTTTTTGATAGCCTGCGGAACTTTAATCGATTTCGAAACGATTGCCACATATAGACAGGAGGAGACAGTGCGCGAGCTGAAATTTCGCGCAAGCATACGGCGTACACAGTGTGCTGGTAGACTGAGGACGTCTCTGAACATTATGGCTGAAGTGAAAATTAAATTATGTGGTGTTGAGGGCCAAAACCACGATCTGATTATGAGGCACGCCGTAGTGGGGTACTCCCGAAATTCGGACCACCTGGGGTTATTTAACGTGCACCTAAATCTAAGTACAAAGGTGTTTCCGCATTTCGCCACCATCGAAACGCAGCCGCCGTGACCGGGATCCCGCGACCTCGTGCTTAGCAGCCCAACGTACACCATAGCCACTAAGCAACCACGGTGGGTATATAGCTGAGGTGTACTGACAAATAGCATGTATAGTTAGCGAACTTTAAAGCTAACAGCTTTCTCTGGGCTCTATGGCCCGTTTCTCGTGTGTATATAGTCTGTCCTTCACCTTCGATATACGCCTTAAAGAACACCGTTCCTTCAATGAAGCCAATAGCTTTCTAAGAGTGTCCGGCTATTCGTGAACATAGAAAATCACCGTCGGTGGTTTTCTGCACGGTTTCCTAGCGTTTATTTATTCATTTACGGACGCATAGACACGAGTGATGGGCAAGAAGTTGGGCCCGCGGACTGCAGCTGTGCGATCCCGATCATGTGTTCACGCGCGCTGTAGTATACGTATACCTGTACTGCACTGACAAGGACTTCGGTCCATAACGAGACTCGCAAGAAACTCGCTGACCGCATACAGACGAGACCAGCGAGCGATCTGTCTCGAAGCGTCGATATACTGGTTCTCTCTCGGCGCCAGAATCCGCAGTAATGCACGCAATTGCGCCAGCGGCAAAACCACGAGAGCCAATTAGCCGCCGCCTATTTGTATACGCGGGGGAATCGAAGCGGGCGAAAAGCGATCCGGCTGTTTACGTCCTCGTTGTAGTGGGGGACACGGAAGGGCAACCACACGTGCATGCGATGACATCATCATCATCTTTTGGTTCGCGCATGCGCGTGGATCCTGGGAAAAAGGAAAGCTAGGAAGTTTTTTTTTTTTTCCGCATGCATGGTCGCAACCGAATCCGGGGGCGCGCCGCGTCGTCTCGAGGTCGTGTCGTCGTGCACCCATGGGAACCGGAAGGTCAGCCCCTCGAGGAGAGAAACGCAGCCTCGTCGTCGATCGCGACGACTCGCGGTCGCGTTGCCGTAGGCGTTTGTTCTTGTTGTTACTGCTGCTGCATGAAATGTTTAATGTAGCGGGCGGCAGACCGTGACGTGAAAACGAATAAACGATGACTATTTTCCGGGAGTGCCGGCCGGCGGTATCGGTCGTCCTTAAGGACCCCGTGCGAATTTAAAGGGACACTAAAGCGAAACAATAAATCAGTTTAGACTAATGAAGCATTGTTTGAGAACCCTGCAGGCAGTAATTTAGAAAGAAAGATAGTTTGATTATTAGATGAGGAAATGAAGGTCCAAGTATCAGCGTTTGAATTTCGCGCCGAAACCCCGACGTTGCTACGTCAGTGTGACGTCAGGGATTCCAAAGTATGTTTTCGCATTTGGGCCGCGTTGGCTGAGTAAAGGTTCCCGAAACTTGCCATGTTTAATATTTGGTTCCTTTAGAACACAATGTAGTCAATCTGTAGCGCTATATATAATTAGTAGACCCTAGAAGATGCCATCAAAATCCAAGACGTCACAGCCCCCAGGTGCGGGGACTTCAGTAGGCGTCGCCACCCGTATTTCGTTCTTGCGCTTTTTACTGACTTACCAAACGTCTTATCGTTGTAAGAGTGGTGTTTTTGGTGTTGTAAAACGGTAATTTACTGATGCAGAAGATATAATTTTTCACTTTAGTGTCCCTTTAATAAACGCCGATGTTTCGGCGATTCACAAATGTCCTTTTGCGGTGTGTGAGCTGGGGAATACAATAGCGCTATCGGCAGACTGCCCCAGCGTTGGTAGCTTGTCTGTCATGTATACGATGGCGGTAAAGACATGCAGATACCTGGAACTTCGGGTATGCGGCGTTCCGTTGGAGAGCGTGAGGTCGCAGGTTCGATTACCGCAAGCGGAGACCGTGGGTGGATGCTGGCTAAAAACAGGAACGCTCGCGTGCCGAGTTTTGACTACACGTTTAAAAGCCCGGGGTGGTTGAAATCAATCGGAGGTATTTTACCATACGCGGTCTTCTGTAGCCGCCGTGTTGCTTCGGTACGTTAAACCCCGTCGGTCAATCGGATCAAATCACTCAGAAATTTCTAAACTGTGGAGCGAATCAGATCGTGCTGCATGTTGTCCAAAGGTTAAAAGAAATAATTCCAAATACCTACAACATGCAGTGGCTCAGGCGGAGCAAACGCCTGTCATTACACACTTGCGAAACAAGGCTGAAGCCGTCTGTTTTCTGCACCGCGAACCAAACCAATCCAACGCCCATAGCAGTGACGTCAGTGCGTGACCAGTAGCTTCGGTTAAAGCGTGCCCGTACGTGCTTGCGGCGGTGACGGTCGAATTACCTATACCGCTGTAACTGAAACCACTGCCCTTGCATTCACCTTCACCTCATCCCGCTCAGCGTACGCGCACGATCCGTGTACGCTGCAGGCAAAAAAAAGGCAACGTCGGTAAATTCCAGTTCCATACACATCCGCTGTCTCCTTCGTTGTTCTGTTTTTTACATTTTGTCTATACGGTTGAAGAACAAAGACGGGGTTAAGGGTTCGGACGGAAGGTTGAGAGAAAGAAAGAAAACAAAAAACAAAAAGAAGGGGGGTCACCGTCACGTCAACGCGAGACCGCGACGCTGACACCGCGACGCGTGTGGCGTGCGTCAGATAAGTCATATTTCCGCGAGGGGCACAGACCGCGCGCTCGGTGAGCACCTGCGCTGAGTCGGCATTTACGATTGGCAACACGAGCTACGCGGGGGCTGTGCCGTTACACGCCGACACCCTCGAACGGACGCTCAGTTTAACTGATCGCCGCTGCTGACAGACGCAGTTGGCTTCGTTTGCTCCCATTTCTCTGCTTTTCTTTTCGTTCGAGTTTTCCCGCACAGGCCGGGAGCCAGCACTGGACACGAAATGATAGGAAAGTTGGTTGTAGGAGTTGAGCTTGTCTGACATAAGCCAACGGGTTAAGACTATAGTCAGCGTCCATGCAACGCTTACGAATAATAAACTCATTGCAGACTGTGTCCCCTTCCGTCTCGAATTACGAGCGGCTGTCGATAAACGTGCCAAAGTTGCGTCATATTATTCCAAGTAGCGCTCTATAGGCTCTATTGGAAGAAATTCGAATTCGTAGAATATGATCCTTTATCGCTCATCTTCTTGGTCAGTGCTCGTAATTGCAAAGTAATTCAAATCTCGATGTGGTAAAATCGTAATTGAGCACCAAAGTTGCAGTGAATCTTGCCAGAGCGGACGTTGGGATAGACTGCGGAGAACCTGTCAAAGTTCCTAACAGCCATCGTGTTAGCCAAGACTTCAGCGATTCCTGCGAAGGCTCCGTAGCATCAGCTAAAAATTACATGTGGAAACCACTTCGAACCTTAAGAAGTCTAACCTCAGCTGACGTACTTCTAAAATGGTGTTTCTCTCTCTCTCTCTCTCTCTCTCTTTGCGCTTCGCAGATTGCACACAGCTGTGGCAATAAAAGGTTTTCATTTGACCGCATTTCATCTTACGCAATAACAAAAATAAAGAAGAAAGAAAGATGATACATAGACCGTAGCAGCAGCAGCGATGGAAGTGACACTTCGTGGTGGTTTGTTCTACAAAGCGTCAGGATCGTTACCGTGTCTCCTGCTGTTGCTCGTGGAATGGAATAGAACTCCCATAACATCATGCAATGATGCTGCCGACTCCTTTACACCGCCGGCTAAATTGCTCGGGGCCTGCAACTGCAATAGTGCGCATAATAATAAGCTCTTTGCACGCCCTGGCTGAACTCAACGTCCCGAGGTGGAGCCAAGAGCGTAACCGCTGACGTCTACCTCTTCGGTATTTCGTAAATGACAAAACGTTACCTGGACATTTAAGGCGAAATTCTCGATTAAGTTAAGCGCCGCTTCACTCTTCTGCCACCTCGGTGACAGTTACGACGTGGTCGCTCGAAGCGGCGCTGACGCTAGCAGAGCAGCCTCAATTATTCAGTTGGCTCTGAAGACGTGCGCCATTTGGAGAAAGTCTCGGAAACCTGTTTCAACATGCACAGCTCTACAAGTGCTATACAGCGTGGTATTTTTTTTAAACACTAGAGAACAGAATTGCTCGGCGTAATAATTCTACACGCTGCATGCACTATACCACCTACCCGAAACAGAGGGTTTCAACGCTGGCGCGCATAGATATGTAGATATGTAGTGATATATGAACCGCCTCCGGTTGCCGGAGGCGGTTCTCAAAGTATACAGACTGTCCGCCATTATTTCTGTCGTCAGTGCGTTGTGTCATAACGACTCTGAGCAGAACTGTTTACATTGATATTCAATTGAAAACGGGACACATTACGTAAAGTGTGTATTACGTGGTATTACATGGTTTTCAGTACACACGCATTGATATCGTTTGAGAATACATCTATCCCTGCAGAGTTTCAGCACGCATCGCCGGCGGCAGTTATAGCTGACTCACTCGCTTCTCATGCAGCCTTGCGGGTGTGACGGTAGATCAAGAAATAGAACTCCCGTAATACAGCCTCGCGGGCGGGATGGCGACCATGGAAAACGACAAACAGCCCATGCGCGCTTGCTTGCTTGCCTCATTGCGCATTGGTTCTGCGTGCTTTCGGGGGAGGGGGAGGGGGCAATTCAACGCCGATACACCCGAGCTGCGGCGCCGTTCGCCAGGCGTGCAGGCATTCGTAACCGGGCCCGAGCGATTGCGGTTTCCCCTTGGAGGATATCGACACCGCGTTGCATCTGTTCTCGCGGACGTCGACATTTTTTTTCGACGGTAGCTCATCCCTTTAAAGGTTACCTGGACAGTCGACAGAAGGTCTGTGGGCATTTGTCCGTAAGCACTACAGACAGCCTGTAGAGAGAGCAAATGATAAATGAAAGGTAGGCAGGTTAATCAGGACTGAGCCCGGTTGGCTACCCTACACTGGGGAAAGGGAAAAGGGGACAGAAAGATTAAAAGAAGTAGGGAAAGTCCACTGCGGATATCGTTCGGTCACTCAGTCCGAATCGCAGACGCTGACTCAATCCTGTAGCTTTCAAATATCGCAGCAGCACTTTTGTGGCCTTTTGTAGCTGCGATATGCGAGGCCATGGTCCCAAGATCTTGTTCAAGCTGAGCAGTTTTCCATCTAACTGGTTGAGAGCTGTGTAGAGATCATGTCTTTCATTTTCAAAATATGGGCAGTAGCACAGTAGATGTTCTATAGTTTCCTCGACACTGCAGGCATTGCACTCGGCGTCATCAGCCATTCCAATTAAAAACGTATATGCATTGGTGAATGCGGCGCCCAAGCGTAAGCGGCACAGCATTGTTTCCTCATTACGCGGAAGCCCTGGTAACAGCCGCAGTTGCATAGATGGATCGAGGGAATGCAATCGATGTTGAGTGAAATCAGGTGTGTGCCACTTCTCCAATGTCATACGGTGCGCTAACTTGCTTAAGTGCTGGGCTGCGTCAGTCCGCGATAAAGGTACAGAAACAAGGGTCGCTCCTTCGTGTGCTTTCCTAGCAGCTTCGTCAGCGAGGTCGTTGCCGGAGATATCGCAGTGACCAGGCAGCCACTGAAACACGACGTCGTGCCCTTTCGCGATCATGTGATTGTGCATTTCTCGTATCTCCGACACGAGTTGTTCACAGGATCCGCAACGAAGAGATGACAGAAGACATTGTAAGGCCACCTTCGAATCGCAGAATATTGCCCACCGATTAACCGGTTGGCTGTTAATATAATCAACGGCACCTCGGAAAGCAACAAGCTCCGAACCGGTCGATGTTGTCAAGTGAAAAATTTTGTATCGGATGCTTAGTGATCGTGATGGTATAACCACTGCGCCGGTGGAGCTGGTCTGAGTGGAAGAGTCATCCGTACATATGTGGACTCGGTCAAAGCAGAAAGTGTTCAAACAATCCAGAGCTGCTTGCTTCAAGGCCAAGGTAGGCAGGTCTGTCTTCTTTCTTATCCCTGGAACCGTAAGACGCACTTGAGGTTGTTTTAAGCACCACAAAGCTGAGGTTGAACGTGCTGAGGGTGAGAAGCCCGATGGTAAGGAGGCACGATGGATGTTGACCTCGTTGGAGAAGAACGCCTGTGGTCGTCGTTCTGGCAGGCAGGCAAGATAGCTTGATTGCATCCGTGAAGCATGACGAACTTGGGCCCTAAGCGTGTCGGTGCTAACATAAGTCGTGATCGGATGGTCTTGAGCCATTATAATGGTTCCTGCTGTATGAGGCGCTACGCGGAAGGCCTAGGCAAACACGTAGTGCCTGTGCTTGCACGCTCTGAAGTTTTTTCTACAGCCTGTAGAAAGCGTATAGACCTGATGGGCCTCATGTTTGTCCGCTCTTGTCTATATACTATATATATATACTGTATATGGATAACTTCTGTAGATATGAATACTGCGACTTTACGTGCCAAAACCGCGATCTGATTATGAGGCATGCCGTAGTGGAGGAAACTCCGAATTCATTTTGACCACCAGGGAATCTTTAACGTGCCTCCAATGCACGGAACACGGGCATTTCTTTTTTCTTTTTTTTTTTAGCATTTCGCCTCCATCGAAATGCCTGCGGCCGCCGCGGCTGGGATCTGATCCCGCGATCTCGTGCCTCTAAGTCGCCGCTAAGTCCCCGCGGCGAGTTCATTTCTGTAGTCTGCCATGGCCTACCTAGTATGTGTACTTATGACCTTACACTTTTTATTGATTCTTTTGTATAGAATATCTAAAGTAATTTCTTTACACTAGCCTGTACACAAATTGTAAACATTTATCAAGTTTTCTTTACAGACTGTAGAAAATATCCACGGTGTAGTCTATAGACCGTCCATGCGGTGATGGCCTTGCAAGTTTAGATAATTCATGTCTATATATTGCCTATATAAATCTGTACAGGCTAATCTCTCGACTTTCTATGTATGCCTTTTGTCGACTCTTGTCTGCATAAGGATATCTACAAACAATTCGTTATAGACTGGTCAGCAGACAGTCTGTGGTCTTACGTCCTTACACACCCTGTAGCCCTGTCTATACAAAGTCAAAGGAAGCCTATGTGGTGTCACACTTTTCGTTGACGGCTGCCTACGTACAAATGTTTAAACCACGTGGTTCATACATTAATATCGCGCTGAACCTATGAAGACGGATTCACTTCACTTATCGTAGTTCGTATATAATTTAAGGTTGTATAGAATCTGGCGATATAACTGCCCTTGTACCACTATGCACCGTTCGCGATCAATCAGTTCGCGATCAATCAGTTCGCGATCAATCAGTCACTCGTTAGCAGCAGAACAGCCAGTGAAATTTAGAAGTCCGAGAAAAATCCCAAGTCTCGAGCAAGAACTCTTCCGTGTGCTCTAATTGTTTGCAACAGTGCGTATGCTCTACTGTGAAAGAATGCTGGGATCTAAACATCGGCGAGAAAGGAATTGAGGGGCAATTGCAGTGAGATGGGAGCGGTGAGGTTTGCAGCGGTGAGGAATTTGCGTGGTATAAAAGTGCAGGAAAGAGGCAGGCGATTATGGATGCAAAATGGCTCTTCGGTCTGGTTGTGCACGCATCGCTTTCTCTCTCGCAAACGTTATTTTACACTCGGCGCACGTGTGCGTTTGCGATCCACGCGTGATGACGCGCATACGGTGGTTCACTCTGCGTGCTGGTATTCGGGAATCGGTTGTTGTTGCACAGGAGCGCAGATAACACCGACTAAGTCGCATTAATTTTTTTTCTTTATCTTAATCTGTTTTTTTTTTTTTAATGATGGCGCGGGACTCGGAAGTATGCTACCCTGAGCGTTCCAACCTGCCTACTTTGCTCTACTGTTTCGCTGGACTTGGCAAACATATGCCTCAGAAATTTCCTTGCTGATATTCTAGATGTACTATTGAGTTTACAAAGCCTTTGTCATCTTTTTAAAAGGGAAATCGATTGAACTTCGCTGCAATGTTTTTTTTTTTTTTTTAAGTGGGCCCAATACAAGATCGTGTGGTGAGATGACATTCAATTTTCCTTTCTTTTCTTTTTCAGCGTGCTGCTGCTCCTGACATCTGTTACGTCAAACGCCATACACAGACTTGAATTCTAGGGCAAAACTTAAATCAATCAAACAATCAATCAATCAATCAGCTCATCGTCGTGGCTGTGGCGTTCTACTGCTGGGCGCAAGGTTGTGAATTTGATTCGCCGTCGGGGCGGCGACGACCGCCTTCCCTCGAAAAAAAAAAAAGAGGAAAGAAACGGCTTTCGTGCTTTAAAGGGCCCCTCACCGGCTCTGGACAGGTTGAGCTCAAGCGAAGTGCACACAATGTGCTCTAACGATCGTGCCTGCTAAGTGTCACATCCCTACGTGCCGAGGAAAGAGCCTAAATTTCAAACCAAACGTTTATCCTTCTCATCGCGGGCGCCGTGCTCCCGGCCGCCGGAGAGTCGACGTCAATCGCACAAGTGCGCCTACGCGTACATGGCAGTGTTGTGACGTCACTAACAGTGACACGTGACTTCGAGAATTACTCAAGGCGACATCAGTTATTCGTTTAGTCTATTGCTTCAGTAGACCAAAGAAAGTTTATAGAAATAAAACGTACAA
The DNA here is from genome assembly GCF_050947875.1 of Dermacentor variabilis. Lineage (NCBI taxonomy): Eukaryota > Metazoa > Arthropoda > Arachnida > Ixodida > Ixodidae > Dermacentor > Dermacentor variabilis. The sequence continues at coordinate 47,751,558 of NC_134570.1, read as the reverse complement.
AGCGAATGTCTGCGTGTTCTTTTTCTTTTGTTTGTTTCTTTTACTTCGTACTGTAGCAAGAGAGATGTACTTCCGTTTAGTCTGCTTGTTCCCACGCTTGCGCACAGAGAACGAAACTATGCCATTTTATACCGTGCGCCGCGATCATGCTCTTTCATCCTCTCGCGCCTGCTGCCTCAGTGCTCGTGACTGTGGCACTGACTTATACCGCGAGTCAGGTGTTCTCGCGCAGAGCGCGCAAAATCGTCCGCAGCGCGACACCAGACATAAGCTGGCGCGCGAGACCGTCGCCGGAAGTGCGCCACTCAGCAAAAACGCGCGAGAGAGAGATAGAGCTAAAAAAGAAGGCGGGGCCCGTGACGTATTCGTCACGCGACCATCTCGCTCCGGTTCGGGAGAACGGAGGGGAGGAATTTCGCTTGTGGAGGCCGGACGGTGCAAGTGGAGAGAGAGTCTATGTTGGTGGTGACGCTCGCCTCCTGAAGCAATGCGTTCGCGGCCCTCCAAACATTTCGATCTCTGCTATCAGTGAACTAGCTTGATAAAAATTCTTGCGACAGAACACTCCTTAGAGGGCACGTAACAACTTCCAGCGTATAAGCAAAATTTGAGATGTGAACATCTTGAAGATGTTCAACCGGTGCCAACTCGCCCAAATGTCGATCCTTCTACAGTATGCTTGATATGTGACCTGGTGAGGGGCCCTTTAAGCAAACGTCAAAACGTCCAGACGATCAAAATTTACCTTCCACAACAGAGCGGCTATCTTAGTTCGCCGATTGCACTGAGACACTAAAATCACTCTCTCACCCAATTAGTTAATGCAATCGGCGAACTAAGACATCCGCCCTGTAGTGAAAGGTGTTAATTAATCAATAAGGTAAGAATTCATAAGAGATATTGGGGTAAAAAGTATTAATGCGAAAGTTCGTACAGTGAAGCGAGCATACAGGATGTTTCTGTGACCCAGAAATGTAACCAAGCAATAATTAGAATGTAAATCATGCGTTCAACATTTGTGCAGAAGCACACAGACCATTATGCTATGCGAAGTGCGTATTTTGCAGCGGTCGCCCACTCAGTGTATCAGTCGTCGTAAATTGAGTGAAACTGCACTCGCAGTCTCATGTATGCGTCCTCGGTCATGACGGCTGGCCTGTAGGTGATCGTTATATCTCTAAATGAAGATCTCATCCACACGCGAACACCTCCTGGTGACAGCTGTAGTTTTATAAGGGCAGGAACGGAAGTCGCTAATTGAGTCAGTAGAAGTTGAAGTCGGACAAGTTTGTCATTTCTATTAAGAGGATACTAAACAACAACTAAATCAACTCAGACAGGCAATGTCTTCCGGTGTCTTAAGGTTACGTCATGGCTAAACACTGTGGTTTAATTCATTTGGCGCAAATAAGGTTGGTTAGAAAATGAGGGTCCAACTTCTCCGGTCAGCAGATCGCACCGGAGCCTCAGCGTCAGGGCGACGGTAGTGTGACACCACCGGCATTCGAGTAGACACGAATATTCAACAACTTCGGATAGTGAGTTCTCGAATCGAATACAATGACCATTCGATGATTCGTATCCGAAATTTCGAATATTCGAATATCCCGAACACCTATCCTAGAAACTCCCTTCCTCAGACCGCGACTCACCCCTACGTGTTGCTTTCGCTGCAAAGCGCGAGTGCTTTGCGGTTCGGTAGCGGCGGAGTACAACGTGCATGCATGCGCTTCACAGTGCGGGGTGGCTTCTCCTTAATTCATTCAAAATTAATCTTTAAGGACGTCGTTTTTGCGTCTCGGTGATAGAGGTACCGTGCTTAGCGCATAATATAATTATTGTTGGTTAATTGCAGTCCACTCCCGTTTTTTTTTTTGCCTAATTACATATGTAGATGCGGGCGAATCTCTATCAGGCTGCGATTGCGGGGTATGTTTACATTGTATAGAAAAATAAAAGAAAGAAACTCAGTGCCCTTCCACTCTGTGAGGAAGGATGACCAGCAAAGCTGTGCATGTGGGCTAATGGCGAACTGCACCTCCGCCGCGGGTCGGCCCGGCATTGCACTATCTTCGGGATCAGCCCACGCGTGGTCAGTGCTTCGCGCTTGCTTCACCTTCACCGGGGGGTCGTCGTGGCATCGCACTACCTTCGAAATCGGCCCACGTGCGGGACGACCCGAACGCGAGAGCACTGACTGGCACGAGCACGTTCGCACAGTAGCGCCGAGGGACGCCAACGAGCCGAACGACGCCTAAGAGGAGACGACGCTGGAGCCAATCGTGATGATGATACTTTTATGTCTACACACGGACACAATCCTGGGGGAAGCTTTAGCTCGGGCCGAGCCCCGACGCGGCTTATTCGAATACATGTAAAATGCAAAAACGTTTTCCTGAGCTTGGCAAATCGAAGACGGCAGTGCTGACGTTCGATGGCCCCCATCGTGCCACGCTGCGTATATTACTACGGTGGCGAGACGCCGTGTATACCCTACCGAACCACTCGACAATACTGCAAGATATGCCAAAATCAAGGACATAGGACGGATGTCTGTGCAACCCCAACTATCGAGGCTTGTGCGAAATGTGGCCTCCGCGACCCACCAGCGGACCATGAGTGTGAGCCGAAGTGTGCCCTGTGTGGAGGAGCTCATCCTACAGCGGCACCAGAGTGCACCAAAAAACTGAAGCGCGTCCCGCAAAGGGGAAGACAGCGTATGAGACAACATAGCCACGTCATAGGCGGGACCCCCAAGAAGAGGTGGCTCAGTTCGGACCGAGAGAACTCGGACTCGCCGGAGAGGTCCCGCTCGCGTACCAGGTCAACCTCCCGAGGCCGATCCAACTCTCGGGGCAGAAAACAAGAGGAGAAGCAAAGCACCAACCAACAGAAGAAAAAGAAACAACCTCCAAAGAATGCAGGCGACAAAAACAAGGCGAGCTGTTCATCAATAGCCTCCCAACACACACCTCAAACAACTGCACAGATAACGCGCCTAGGACGAGAGCTAGAACTCATGAGAGTTCGCTTAGGCGACTTAGAGCGTGAGAATGCTACACTAAAGCAAATGCAGTGGCAGCAACAGAACACACAGGCTAAACCGGCACAGTCAGAGCAAGCTTCGGGGCAAGCTGTACCAGCACCCCAAAAGCGCCCTAGATTACAGTCTGTCGAAACACTCCAGACACAAATCCAAGCGTATTTCCAACAACTATCACCCTCAATAGCGGAACAGATCACCCAACAGGTGTCAGCCCAAATAACACAACAACTAACGCAACATATGGCTGAGCTTGAAGTGAAGTCCGACAAAACACTCCAGGCTCTGCAAATTGAAATTATGAAAACGGTGCGTAAGCAAATTACCGGAGCTAACATTAGAGCGTGAGCCGAGAAGCCATACGCCAGACCAGGGCTAGCAGCCATTACACAAGAAAGCAACCATGCCTTAACATAAACCAACTATAACAGAAAATTGCGAAATCTGGCAGGGGAACTGTCGTGGATACCGGCGGAAAGGGGACTTTTGACACAGCTGGTGAGCTCACAGAGTGAGCCACCAGCTGTCATAGCCCTTCAGGAAGTCGGATCCCCTCCAAACATTCAGGGATACGAGGTGTACACACACCCGGATTCGGAGAAAGCAATAGCGACTGTGGTAGCGAAATCGATTACCGCAATCAAACACGATCCTTTTACCGACACGGATATTAAGCATTTACTAATATAAATCATATATAAAGGCCTGAACAAAAGGAGTGCCCTTATACTAAACATTTAGTCCACCAAGCCGGAGAAAGACAAAGTTTGACAGCCTCCTGCAGGAAACTGCCCGCCTGGTAAAGGGAAGACCACTGGTGATAGTAGGTGACTTCAACGCCAAAGATCCTAATTAGGGATACCCGAAACAGGACACTAGGGGCAGAAACATTCTGGAACAAACGCAACAACTCGACATGACAATTATAACGGATCCTGCAGTGCCCACTAGACAGGGCAACAGTGTGAGCATGGACACCAGCCCTGACCTCACGATAGTGCAGAATTGTGAAGATGCGCAATGGATAAACACCCTAAATGGTTTAGGCAGCACCATTACATCATCAGCACCACAATTCGGACTGGGAAAATCAAACGACACATAGGAATAGCCAAAATTACTGACTGGGTGAAATACCGCCGGATGCAGAGCCAACAAAGCACCACAATCGATGATTTAAGTAAATGGTGTGAAAGAACACAAAAGGATAAAGTCACAAAAGAAATAGCCCGCACATGTGAGATACCTGAGATTGACCCTCACTTACTGCATCTCTGGGAGGCACGCAGAGGACTAACGAAAATATTGAAGCGACAGACACAGAACCGGAAGCTAAAAGTACGCATTGCAGAAATCACGCAACGCAACTAGCTACGTCCAATTGAGAACGCTTCTGACTCCCTTACTGACACACTGAATACCGCAAAAACTTGGCGCATACTAAGAGCAATTATGGAAGCAACCAAAACCAAGAAAGAGGGCTGTAAAGCGGTGGAACGGCTAATCCGTACGTACCCAGGGACGGAACAACAACTCAAAGAAGAATTATATAACAAGTGCTTCAGAACAGACCTATCTCCTCCACCCTGTGAGAGCAAATACGGGGGGGGGGGGGGGGGCGCCTCACGCTGAACTCGATGAACCCATGTCCTTGGAAGAAGTTAGAGCTGCCATAGCGAAAATGACCCGGAACACAGCGGCAGGCAAAGACCGGATAACTAACCCCATGATTAGAAACCTAAGCGATGAGGCTTTACAGGCATATACTACATTTTTAAATGAACATTGGCAACAGGGTACTATTCCAGGGCAGTGGAAGCACGTTCAAATAGTTTTAATTCCCAAGCCTGGCAAGAAATTAGCAATCAGTAATTAGCGACCAATCTCCCCGACTTCCTGTCTGGGGAAACTATTTGAAAGAATAGTCAACTCTAGATTACAAAACTACTTAGATGACAATGAAATCATTCCAGCCACTATGTCTGGATTCAGACCCAAGCTCTCAACTCAAGACATCCTTCTACAGTTGACGAAAGAAGTCCTGACAAATATGCGAAGATCAAGCGAACACGTTGTCATGGACATCGACAAAAAAAAGGAGCTTTCGATAACGTAAGCCACCAAGGAATACTCGATGGCCTGGCTGAAACAAATTGCGGAGAGCGGATATGCAACTATGTTCGCAGCTTTTCAAACCAACGAACCGCTGAGATTAAATTCCAACGAACCCGCCGTGGTTGCTCAGTGGCTATGGTGTTGGGCTGCTGAGCACGAGGTCGCGGGATCGAATCCCGGCCACGACGGCCGCATTTCGATGGGGGCGAAATGCGAAAACACCCGTGTGCTTAGATTTAGGTGCACGTTAAAGAACCCCAGGTGGTCAAAATTTCCGGAGTCCTCCACTACGGCGTGCCTCATAATCAGAAAGTGGTTTTGGCACGTAAAACCCCAAATATTATGATTAAATTCCAACGAGCTTCGCGTTAGTGCCGCCATGCGCGCATGCCGAGGAAGACGCGCCTTGTTCGCCTCCTGCTCCTCCCGCCGAGTGACGTCACAGTTGACGCGGGCGCGCTCACGCGTACACGTCACAAGGACAAACGCACACGTCGGTCGTCGCCTGCGTATGGCTAGCGCCCTTTCCCGACAGCCTCTTTCCTTCTCGGCTCACCGTGCGCGACCGCGTGGCTGTCGCCGCCGGCTGTTCGCGTTCGTGTCATTCAGCAGTTGTACGCAATACGGCTCCGCGAGGTGACGGCAGTGACGTTCTTGTTGTGACGCAGTTTAGGCACAGCGCAGACGTAGTACACACCGCAGCGTGGACGCATCAAACTTCGATGAAATCGAATCGTGAGGCTCGGCGTCCCTAAACTTGCGCACAGTTTGGTTGTACGAGGGACGCAGTGTGGTATCTCGGGAATTAAACCACCTGGGATTATTTAACGTGCATCCAAGTCTAAATATGCACGAATGCCTTTTTTTATTTCATTTTGTTTTTCATTCCGTGGCCATCAGAACGCGGACACCGTGGCCGCCCATCGAAATCGCGACTTCGTTCGTTCTCAACAGCAAACGGTCGGCATGGTGCAATCACGTGGATATATCTGGAGCAGCAGAAGCTTGATGTGGGCGAGTTGGTTGAGCATACTTAATGAAAAAAGAGAGTCGTGCTGACTTTAGAACAAGGAACTTGGAGCAATGTGTACGCGTTTTCACTGGACGTTGAAGACCTGTATTATGCGATTCCTCATGACGGAGTGCTCAGTGCCATTAGGAACAAAATCGAAGATTTTGGTGAAGTTAGGTTCAGTTGCGCAACCGGAGTGAATAGCGGCCAGTTTTTAGAACTGTTAAGCTTTTATCTTCATTCCACTGTCGTTAGTTTCAAAAACCAACACTATGTACAACGCAAGGGCATTTGCATTGGATCGTCGCTCGCTCCCATTCTTTCAGACATCTTTCTCAGCGCCTTTGACAAGTGTGTAAACATCAGTCTGAATCAGTCATGTGCTCCTTCTATAATGAGGTATGTCGATGACTACCTCGTGGTTCTTAACGAAGTTCCAGGGTCTAGGCTAGATGACACTGTAGAATCGATAATTAACACATTTAGAAATGCATCGGAGGCTCTAAACTTCACGTGCGAAAGGCCTTGTAATAACAGCATTCGCTTTCTGGACCTCAATCTCACTTTGATGAACACGCATGTCTGTTTCGAATACCAGCCGAGGTTGAACAAGCAGCTAATCTCATACGACACTGCGCACTCCAAGCTAGTAAAACGAGGAGTTGCAATGACTTGTCTAAAAGAAACGCTAAACAAATCTTGCAGCCACAAAATAGAAATCAGTTTCAATAACCAAGTTTCAAGGCTACGTCTAGCCGGTTTCCCTTCATTATTGATCTCTAGCGTTTGCGACAAGCTTCTTCAAAAGATCAAACAGGCAAGAGAAGGCACTAACACAAAAAAGCCATTTGATAGGAAGATATTACACGTGATTCCTTATTGGCACAGGGTATCCCACAACCTCAAGAAAGTGGCACAAAGGCACAGTATCAATCTTCTGTTGAGTGCACCATGTAAGCTGGCCAAGATATGCCCTATGATGACAAAAGCAAAACGCGAACCATGCTCTAAGAAACATGCAGCGCAGTACACTGCTTGCAAAAGTAATGTCGTATACGAGATACCCCTAAGTTGCCAACAGGTTTATATCGGTCAAACCGGACGGTGTTTTAATGAAAGGGCGCGTGAGCACAATTGGGCCGTAAATAACAATGCGGGGGGCCATCTGGCAGAACACTGTAAACGTCACAATTGCCGTCCGTATCTTCGCGACACCAGGTTTCTGGCATGGTCTAGAGATAGACTAGAACGGGAGTTATTGGAAGCCTTTTACATTGCAAAGGCCGAGGGCACGTGCATTAGTTGCCCTTCAGTGACGCTTACCGAAAAGGAGATAGCTTTTCTGAAGAGATAGGGAGGTCGTGATGTCACGATGGGCCGTCCTTGGTTGCATCTATTTAAGGTTCTGTTTCTTCAAAAAACATTTAGTTGGAAGTAGCGCCTTGTCTGTCGTACACGTTGTTCTTTCGTCCTTGTTTTCGTAGCGCTCTCTTTTTTCATTAAATATATCTGGAAGACGAACGGGGGCAAGCGGTACGCGTATGGTCGCGACATCTCGCGACGCTGCGTTCAACCAAAGCGGGCGAAAGTTGTCTCGCTTTTACCGAGTGTGTCTCGCTTATCTGATGGCGTAAAACGTGTGGGCAACGACATAATCGACACTGAAGTGACTCAATTATTTTTTTTCTGTTTACTTTTTTTTTTCGTACGTCCGAAAAGAAATAAATGTTCTTAGCGCTGTACGGTGGATCTGGGCACAGAAGCGTCGCTTCTGTGCCCAGACACGCGTATTCCGTCATTCCAATATGTTTGTGCTACAACACGCGAAAGAAAGTTAATGAAGAAAAAAAGACTAAATGCATGCTGACTACACCCTCTTGTTGTTCTTACTTTCTTTATTTATCCTTCTTTCTTTTCTTTCTTTCTCGCCTGTGTTATATGTACCAAGCTGACTGCCAAATTAACTAGTGCCAAAAGGCTTATGTCTTACGTTGTGAGCAAGGGGGACACTTCGGCATTGTTGGTACGATATAATGAAGGTAAAGGGCAAAAAAAAAAAAAATCACACGGATAGTACTGCGCAAAATAATTTGCACCCTTATTCCCATTTAAGGGTGCAACTTATTATGTAGTATGTCCTTCCACTGTCTGTGTGCTTCAATTTTTTTTTTACCCCGCTTTACCCTCAGTTAAAGCAGGGGCGCAGCGGCGGAACGAAACGTGCACTACAATAACGAACGCATACAAAGCTTTCCAGGTTTAACAGACCACGCGATGAAAAAAAAAAAGGGAAAAGAAAAACAACATTGAGACGATTTACCGCTAGAGCTAGCAAAATGCGCATAGGACATCATGGTACCCCGCCAGTAAGAACAGTACGACAGTGACGTCGCCGCCATAACCTTCGAAAGAAAATTGGCCAATTAAGAAGAACTCGTCACGCCGTAATGAGGCTAAACAGACCCCTCCCCTCCCCCGCTCGGACCCGTGACGAAGCGCGCCCTCTGGTGATTGGGGCGCCGCCCGCGTGTGTCTATATGCGCAGTGTCAGAGGGCGCGCAGAAAAAACAAACAAACAAACAAACAAACAGAAAACCGGGTCACCGCGTCTTCCTTTGTTGGGTACTTGACCGGTAAGTGGCCGCCCGGGGGTCGCCACCAATCAGGGAGCCCGACCAGGGTGACCTCTGTGGTGTGTGAGGACGCCGAACAACGGGCGGGAAATACTTGAAGGGATGAAACAAACGAGAACACGCACACAAAATTGCCCACAGACAAAAGTGTGGGTGGCTCGCAAGGTGGGGCAGTAGGGCAAGAAGAACAGGAGAGAAGCAAGCCCGTGGCTACAGGGGCGCCCTCTATAGCCGTACGGCGCAGTAAGTGGCCCCGAGCAGAACTCGGCGGCAACGCCGTTGATTGCCGCGAAAGGCTGACTTTGAAGAGCTGAGTGGCGATTATTATCGAATGGGCGGGATATTAAAGCCGTATACTGCACTATTTGCGCGAGGCTCCCGTCTAAATATATATACACAGCGAGAGAGAGAGAGAGAACGAACGAAAAGGCAGAGTGGTTAACTCAGACTCACAAAAACGCTCTAAAAGCTTAGACCGGCCTGTTCGTGTTGTTTTTCATTTTTTATGGCAATAAACATTATTATTATTATTATTATTATTATTATTATTATTATTATTATTATTATTATTATTATTATTATTATTATTATTAATGTTTATTGTCGCGGGATCGAATCCCGGCCACGGCGGCCGCATCTCGATGGGGGCGAAATGCGAAAACACCCGTGTGCTTAGATTTAGGTGCACGTTAAAGAACCCCAGGTGGTCAAAATTTCCGGAGTCCTCCACTACGGCGTGCCTCATAATCAGAAAGTGGTTTTGGCAAGTAAAACCCCAAATATTATTATTAATGTTTATTGTCATCAAAAATTAAAAACAACACGAACAGGCCTGTCTAAGCTTCAGCTGGCTTGTAGGACCGTGCCTATGAACATAATACACATGGCGAAGAAAAAATACATAAACTGATGAGACGTGTGTGTAGTGCTATGAAATCTAGCCTTAACTTACCACCCTTGTCATCACGCCGCAAAATGTTCCCTCTCTGCCTTTTTCATAAGCTACTCCGTTCCTCACTGTTACGCAAGAAACTTATTTCCCCGCCTCCGTATGTATCGCCCAGAGTAGATCACATTCATATGGTCGACATTCCATTCACTTTAGAATATCTGTGTAGAATATCTGTGTAGCGTTGATAGAACCTCGCTAATTAATGTAGCCCTTGCGCGTAAGCTTTTCCCCGAACCGACGTACCGAAAGCCGTATTTGTCTTCGTTTGGTCAAGACTTCTTTTGCCGTGCCCGTAGATTGTGTGCGTCGCCAGCAGCGAAAACATTTTTCCTCAACCTGGGGACGTATTCTCCAAGAGTCCACCTTGTTGCGTTTCGCCTGCGACACGTGGTTTTGCCGGCGCGACTGCGGCGGGGCGGCAGACATTTTGGCCCGATCGTCGTCGCCGCAACACTCATCGGCAGGTGTTTCCAGGCGCGACTGCGGCGATGCGACCGCAAAGGATCACCCTCGCATTCCAGTCATTGTGCCCGAAACAGGCGATGCCAAAGCAGGGATCATCCTCTCATTCCAGTCATTGTGCCCGAAACAGGCGATGCCAAAGCAGGGATCATCCTCTCATTACAGTCATTGTGCCCGACCGGCAGCGCTACAACAGGGTGCTACGAGATCGCGCTCGACAGGGTGCTACGAGATCGTGCTCGACATGGTGCTACGGCAGCGCTTCGACAGTGTGCGTCACCATTAGCCCATTGTACATTCACGTGCTCGTCTTTTGAGGGGTTCCTTCTTGCCCTCAACTGCGAGAGTATAAAAACAGCTGCCCCCGGACGCCAAGAAGAGGGCTCCGATTTCTTCTGTTGAGTGAAGTGCTCTCCCGTCTCTCTACTTCGGTCAACCTGACCGCCAACTCTTTGCGATGTTAAAATAAACCAGTTGTTTTGTTGTTACCAGTCGACTCATGCTTTGCCGGGACCTTCGGATGCTTCCAGTTGTACCCCAGGCCGCCAGGCCAACGCTACCCTTGGGGCTTGCGACCCAGGTACAACCACGGGCGTCAGCGCCGAGTTCCCAACAGATCGTACAAGCAGTCCGATCCAAACATCTGGTTGGCAGCGGTGAGATCGCCTCCGACTTCAAACAACTGTCTGCCAGCGGTGAGATCGCGACAACGGAGGCCAGCAGCAAAGAGATGCAGTTGACTGTATGCTGAGCAGCTCAACGACGATCCGGGAGCAGTGCAACGAGCCCTGTGTGACGACTGGTTGCCTGCAGCGGAACGACTGCGCTGGACTCTTGGCTGCGAGGTTTGGTGAGTGCGGGACTTTCTTCTTCTGAGCTTTGCCAGGCTTTTTGTTAGTGTCAGAAACAGAGCTGGTAATTGTGGTTGTCGTTGCTGCCGGGTTAGTTTGCGGCAAGACAATAGTAAGCAGTAGAGAAAGCAGCATTCAGAGCAGCCATGGATTTGAAGTCGTTGCGCAAACCGAAATTGTTGGAGCTTGCAAGAGAGTTGGGTCTGGATGTCTCAGACAAACTAAGAAAACCTGAACTGCTAAAGGCTATTCTGGAGTTAGAGGCTGAGGATGACGAGCTGTCGGAATGCCTTGAGACCATTGAAGAGAGGGAGACTGCAAAAAGACAGGAGCGCGAACTTAAAGAGCAAAAAGAAAAAGAAGAGCGTGAACGTAAAGAACAGAAAGAGCGTGAGCAACAAGAGCGTGACCGTCAACACGCTTTGGAAATGAAGCGTCTTGAGGTAGAGATGGAACGCGCTCGTAATGGAAGTCAGGCACACGGTGCAGGAGAACGCGTATTGTTCAAAATGACTGACCTGATGCGGCCGTTTAAGCTTGGAGAGGACATTGGTTTGTTCCTGGTTAACTTTGAGCGAACGTGCGAGAAGCAGGGGTTCTCTCGGGAAACGTGGCCACAGCGCTTGCTCACTTTGTTACCCGGCGAGGCGGCCGACGTAGTCGCTCGCTTGGATAGAGAGGAAGCAGAGGATTTCGACAAAGTAAAATCGAGTCTGCTAAAAAAGTACCGGCTGTCTGCGGAGGCGTTCCGTCGGAAGTTTCGGGAAGATGAGAAAGGCAGAAGTGAGTCATATACAGAGTTTGCGTATAGGCTTATGTCGAACATGCAGGAGTGGCTCAAAGAAGAGAAAGCGTTTGGTGACCACGATAAAGTTCTGCAGTGCTTCGCGCTAGAACAGTTTTATAGTCGGTTACCGGAGAACGTGCGATACTGGGTCTTGGATAGGCCAGACGTTTGTACGGTGGCTAAAGCCGCTGAGCTAGCCGAGGAGTTTGTGACGCGTCGGGCTCGCGGAGCTAAGGACGGTCAAAAGGGTGAATTTGGCTCGAAGTTTGAGAGGCCGAAGTTCACGCCCATGAGATTAAAGGGGGACACGCGTAGTGCGGATGCGAGCGAAAGCAGTCCGACCAAACGTAAAGAGACGGCGGCAGCCAAACGCAGAAAGCGGTTCGAGATGAGGCGAGCGCGCTTGTGTTATACGTGCCAGAAGCCGGGTCACTTTTCGGCGCAGTGTCCGGAAACAACACCAAAAGTTGTGTTTTTTTCAATAGGCAGCACTGACGAGAACATGAAGCTTCTCGAGCCTTACATGCGAGACCTCCTCGTGAACGGGAAAGAGTGCCGAGTGCTTCGCGATTCCGCAGCTACGATGGATGTAGTTCACCCGTCTTATGTAGAACCCCATATGTTCACGGGCGAGTGCGCATGGATCAAGCAAGCCGTGGAAGCTCATAGCGTGTGTCTGCCGGTAGCAAAAGTGCTTATTGAAGGACCTTTCGGAGCGCTTGAGACGGAGGCGGCAGTGTCATCTATGCTGCCACCCCAGTACCCGTACTTATTTTCAAACAGGTCCGATCACCTCCTGCGCGAGAAGGGGCTTTTGTTTGGTGAAGCTAGTGTTCAGGCCTTAACCAGAGCGAAGGTTCGGGAGCTCGCTGCAAAGGCGGTAGTTGCGGGGCCGACGTTATCAAACAACGAAAAAGGGTCAGAGGCGCAGCAAGCTGATATTCCGAGCACGCCCGAACTGAATAAACTTGAGTCTGTAACGTTAAAGGCGCCAGATACTGGAGAGGAAACGCCCGACACGGGAAAGTTAGAAGAGCTATCTACTGATTTGCTCATCGCGCCTACGTCAGACGGACTTGATAGGTTGCTAAAAGTCAGCCGGTCGGCTTTGATAGCCGAGCAAAAAAAGGATGGTAGCCTAGAAAACATACGCTGCAATGTCAAAGAAGGTATCGCCAGGAAAACTGCGCGTTTTGTGGAAAGAGGTGGAGTCCTGTACCGGAAGTATCTAGACCGCAGAGGAGTGGAGTTCGATCAGCTGGTCGTGCCTCAATGCTATCGTCAGGATCTGTTGCGCTTGTCGCATGGGGGTTCGTGGTCCGGACACCTAGGAGTTAAGAAAACTAAGGACCGTCTCTTGCAAGAGTACTATTGGCCAGGGTGTTTTCGGGACGCAGACCATTTCGTGAGGACATGTGACACTTGTCAGCGGGTGGGCAAACCAGGGGACAAATCAAGGGCGCCGTTGAAATTGGTACCTATCATTACGGAGCCTTTTAGACGGCTCGTTATTGATACTGTGGGACCTCTGCCGGTAACAGCCACGGGGTACAGACACATTTTGACTGTGATCTGCCCAGCGACAAAGTTCCCTGAAGCAGTGCCGCTTAAAGAACTCAGCTCAGTTGAGATAGTTAATGCACTACTGTCCATATTTGCGCGAGTTGGTTTTCCTGCAGAAATTCAATCAGATCAGGGCACAGTGTTTACTAGCGCTTTGACGACAACTTTTCTCGAAAGGTGTGGGGTAAAGCTGCTACACAGCTCAGTGTACCACCCACAGTCGAATTCCGTTGAGAAGCTCCACTCCGTCATGAAGCGCGTGTTGAGAGCGTTGTGTTTTGAACATCGAACTGACTGGGAGCTGTGTCTGCCTGGGGTGATGTTTGCTTTAAGAACCGCGCCGCATGCAGCTACGGGGTTTTCGCCAGCTGAACTGGTGTACGGTCGCTCGCTTCGGTCTCCGCTTCGCATGCTTCGAGAATCATGGGAAGGTAGGGGCGACGACCCAGTCGTGGTGGAGTACGTGCTTAAGCTCCTCGAACGCTTAAGAAGGGCACAGGAGTTGTCAGGTGAAGCAATGACAAAGGCCCAGCAGAGGGCCAAGGTTTATTATGATCGGACAGCCAGGGCCCGTCGTTTTGAGGTTGGCGATGAGGTCAGGATATTGCGCACATCGCTAAACAACAAACTAGACGTGCAGTGGGAGGGCCCAGCACGAATTGTTCAGAAACTGTCGGACGTTAACTACGTGGTAAGTCTGCCAGGAAAGCGGAAAGCACAGCAAGTTTACCACTGTAATCTGCTCAAACCTTATAGACAAAGGGAAGCAGTGGTGTGCATGATGGTAAACGTTCCTGAAGAGCTTCCGGTCGAGCTTCCGGGACTAGGCTCAGTGACGAACAGGGAAGACACCGGTCAAGTCATTAGTGACCTTATCAGTAAAGCGCCGCTGTCGCCGGAGCAGAAAACCGAACTACACCAGCTATTACAAGAGTTTCAAGGTCTGTTCTCTGAGAGGCCTGGTAGGACTTCTGTACTTACTCATGATATAGAACTTACCTCCACAGAGCCAGTACGATCCAAGGCGTATCGGGTGTCACCCCGCCAGAGCGATATTATGGAGGCTGAGGTAAAGAAAATGCTACAGCTCGGTGTTATTGAGGCAGGTGAGAGTGATTATACCTCCCCTTTGATTTTAGTTGAGGTACCGGGCAAGGAACCTCGTCCTTGCGTCGACTACCGCAGGCTTAATTCCATCACTAAGGATCAAATTTATCCGATCCCTAACATCGAGGAGCGCCTTGAGAAAGTTAGTAGCGCTCAGTTTATTTCCACCCTAGATCTTGTCAGGGGTTATTGGCAGGTTCCACTTACAGAAGAGGCTAGTAGGTATGCGGCGTTCATTTCACCAATGGGAACATTCCGTCCTAAAGTGTTGAGTTTTGGTTTGAAGAACGCGCCATACTGTTTTTCAAGCCTCATGGATAAAGTGTTGCGGGGACAGCAAGAATTCGCTTTACCGTATCTAGACGACGTAGCGATATTCTCCGCATCCTGGTCTGAGCATATGACACACTTGCGGGCAGTGCTAACCCGCCTGCGCGAAGCGGGCTTGACAGTCAAGGCTCCTAAGTGCCAGTTAGCACAGGCCGAGGTTGTCTACCTCGGTCACGTGATTGGTCAGGGTCGTCGCCGCCCCTCTGAAATAAAAGTGGCCGCTGTGCGAGACTTTCCGCAACCGCGCACAAAGACCGATATTCGGTCGTTCTTAGGTGTCGCCGGCTACTATCAGAGGTACATCCCTAGGTACTCTGATATCGCGGCTCCCCTGACGGATGCTCTAAGAAAGACAGAGCCTCAAACAGTCGTCTGGGACGAGACAAAGGACAGAGCTTTTAGCGCCCTAAAGAGTGCCCTAACAAACCAGCCTGTGCTACGATCGCCAGACTATACAAAAGGGTTCATTGTTCAGTGCGATGCTAGTGAGCGAGGCATGGGCGTTGTACTGTGCCAACGGGAAAAGGGAGAAGTAGAACACCCCGTCCTGTATGCTAGTCGTAAGCTGACCAGTCGTGAGCAGGCGTATAGCGCCACCGAGAAAGAGTGTGCGTGTCTCGTGTGGGCCGTTCAGAAATTGTCATGCTATCTAGCCGGCTCGAGGTTTATCATTGAGACGGATCACTGCCCTCTCCAATGGCTGCAGACCATCTCTCCCAAAAATGGCCGCCTCCTGCGCTGGAGCCTCGCTTTACAACAATATTCCTTTGAGGTGCGTTACAAAAAGGGGAGTCTCAACGGTAACGCCGATGGCTTAAGTCGAAGCCCCTAACGTAGGAATCAGCCTCAAAATTGTTTGTTACTGATGTTTTTCTTCCTGAGGCAGGATTTTTTTTTTTACATATTGCTTTTGTTTAGTGTTTCAAAGTGATGATATGCTTTCTAGTGCAATTTTTCAATTTGTGGACGCGTTCTGAGTGATGCTAGACTACTGTAAGGAACTAGGCAGTGGTATAAAAAGGGGAAAGAGCCTGGCAGGGCTTAGTGAGGGTTGTGCCGTGCTTGCTGACTGAGCGGTTGAGTTTCAGCGTAGTTCTAACGCTTGCCGGGAACGAGAACAAAAAAGGTGAACTCTCCCGAAGTCACTTTGCAGTGTCCCGTGCGAACCTGAACAAGAGAACGAGGCCTTCTCTGTGCGCTGCGCTCAAGAAACGTCGAGGGACGCTCGACTTCGGTTATGAGCATCATCGAGCGACATCCCTCCGGACAGCGGATGCAGTCCCCTGTCCATCGGGATCTCCTTCCCCCGGCGGGGCGGTCTGTTGCGTTTCGCCTGCGACACGTGGTTTTGCCGGCGCGACTGCGGCGGGGCGGCAGACATTTTGGCCCGATCGTCGTCGCCGCAACACTCATCGGCAGGTGTTTCCAGGCGCGACTGCGGCGATGCGACCGCAAAGGATCACCCTCGCATTCCAGTCATTGTGCCCGAAACAGGCGATGCCAAAGCAGGGATCATCCTCTCATTCCAGTCATTGTGCCCGAAACAGGCGATGCCAAAGCAGGGATCATCCTCTCATTACAGTCATTGTGCCCGACCGGCAGCGCTACAACAGGGTGCTACGAGATCGTGCTCGACAGGGTGCTACGAGATCGTGCTCGACATGGTGCTACGGCAGCGCTTCGACAGTGTGCGTCACCATTAGCCCATTGTACATTCACGTGCTCGTCTTTTGAGGGGTTCCTTCTTGCCCTCAACTGCGAGAGTATAAAAACAGCTGCCCCCGGACGCCAAGAAGAGGGCTCCGATTTCTTCTGTTGAGTGAAGTGCTCTCCCGTCTCTCTACTTCGGTCAACCTGACCGCCAACTCTTTGCGATGTTAAAATAAACCAGTTGTTTTGTTGTTACCAGTCGACTCATGCTTTGCCGGGACCTTCGGATGCTTCCAGTTGTACCCCAGGCCGCCAGGCCAACGCTACCCTTGGGGCTTGCGACCCAGGTACAACCACGGGCGTCAGCGCCGAGTTCCCAACAGATCGTACAAGCAGTCCGATCCAAACAACCTGTAGTGGACTTGTCCATTTCGTCGGCTGTTGAAATTATGATTGGCTGGACTGGGCTGCGCGTCCGCAGCAGCGAGGCGCCACAGCCGATCAGAACTTTAGCAGCGGACGAAATGGACATGTCCCTTATAGGTGGACTCTTACCTCCCGTGCATGCTTACGCCTTGCCAGCAAAGAAACATGGCTTCATAAACAAAGGGGTATATGTGTCCTGTATTGCAAGTTGTAGACTTTGCAGCCTACCCGAGACAACAGACCACTGTTTTATTCTTTGTCGTAATGTATCTTGTTTTGGGGGCATTTCACAAAGAACTGTGAAGAAAAGAAACTTCTCCTCGCGTCTTACGGTGTCCGATACCTCGTGTTCGTAAAGACAATCAGTAATGCACCTTATGATTTGTTAATGTTACAAGGACTTTATTCATTATGGAGAATCCGCATCATCGACGAGGCACACCGAGCCACCTCGCTCGACAAGGCCTGTCTTTCGAGAATAGGCTGCTCGAGGGCGTAATGTGGTTGAAATTTTCCATCCCCTTCCCGAGTATAGCTTTCGCAACTGGACGGTTGTCTTTGTTTGCCCGATTTTCGAACTTTCACTGGACTGTGTAGCATGTTTGCGTTTGATTTTCAATGAATCCGGAACCCTTCATTACAATGTCTCTCATAGCCCCAGCGTTGCCTTACGGCGTTAAACACCACGAATCGATCAATCAAGTCAGTCGGTCGGTCGGTCGGTCGGTCGGTCGGTCGGTCGGTCTCACTCAGTCAGTCAACTGACATCATGCAGTCTTGCAGAGTTTGTGGATGTGGTCTTCAATGCAGGCAAAACGAAACGGGTGATACAATTGCTGCAATACACTCAAATGCCAGAATGCGAGCATAATAATACAGTTATGACGTGCGCAGCACACACTGACTAATCATCATTATTAAAGTCTGACTGAACATACGCTGCCTGGTACTCTTTGGGGACGGTCCGCGGTCTCGTAATATAGTAAACAATGTTTTTACGGTACCTTCTACATGGTCATTTTGTTGCCCCATACCATTCCCCTGCCTCTCTCTCTTTTCCTCCTGCCCTCCCCTCTCTCCAGATCAAATTATGCAGCCAGACCGTCTTCGGGTTAACATCCCTGCTTTCCCGCTTTTATTATGTTCTTTCTTTTATTTCTCCAGGAGCTCAATACAGAGATCGTGCGACTAAGCTGCATTACGAGACCATCAGTCAGTCGTCTACAATATGTAGCGCAACACGAAGCCTGATCATTCCTGTTGTACTACCTTCTTACGTGCATCTAAGTACACCGTTCGATCGCATTACCGCGCGAAATCATTGCACCGCTGCCGAAGTGCACACCGAAACGACCAATCGAAAAGACTCCATTAGTATGCTTCCACATGCCTTCTCTCGCGTGGTGCAACCCAGCACCGTCAGACTGTGTGGTGGCAGACCCGTTTCATTTGGCGAACATCGAGGCGCCGCCACAATTACGTGCCGAAAGCGCGCGTAACATTCTACAACCGGCGACACACTTCCTATAGGATCGCGCAGTCTTCTCACCGGGGTACCTCTGCCACTCCCCGGCACCACGACTCGAAAATCGCGCGCCCGCGCCGCCGACCTCGCGTCACGATCGCAAAAATAACAATAATAATGATAAACAAAGCCGCGCAGGCATGCGTGCGCGCGCACGCATGGACAATGAACGATTATCGCCGCACCGCGCTCGCCCATAAATCGGCGCGAGGCGATCGCCGGGAGCGCGTAGCAGGAAACGAACGCAGAGAGAGAGAGAGAGAGAGAGAGAGAGAGAAAGGGAAGGCAGGGATGTTAACTAAGGCACCTTAATGCTAACCAGTTAAGAGTCCGGTTGGTTACACTCTGCGCTGGGGAAGGGAGGAGGGGAATAGAAGGAAGAGAGAGAAAGGGCAGAAAACTGTGCGGACAGTTTCAACCTTGCAAAGGAGAAGGATGCTATCTTCTTGCTCGCTTCTTCTTCTTCGTCTGCTTCTTCCATCTTTTTTTTTTCGCTCACAATCTTAATCGCATCTCCCCCTGGCGGGCGCCGACCGTCCCAGCCGCCGCCGCGGTCGGGCGATCGCTAAAGCTCACGCCGGCGAGCCCCGACCTATTGTTGCGCTGCGCGACTAGGAGGGGGGGGGGGAGGGGTGAAAAAATAAAAGGAAGGAAAATGAAAGCCGATTATTAATCCGTCCGAACGACGGCCTTGCCGGCGGTGTAGAACGCGCTCTCGATGCATGGGAAGGTCTCGCCGCGGAGCAGGAACAAAACCTTGCGCTGGTATGAGCACGCGCGCGCGCGGGCGATCGGGCGGAGCGGCCGCTTGCTTTTTCTTGTGCGCCTCGCCAGTTCGGTGGGCCGAGCAGCGTGGGCCTACGATATCTTTTTTTTTCTTTGTCTTTTTTTTTTTATTTCTTTTGTGCCGCTCTCTAATCCCTATACCCTAGCGTTGCGCGCACGGCATCTCGTCCATCCTTTTTTTTTTTTTCCCTCTCCCTTTCAGCGCACTCAACAGGCGGTCCGGAGACGTCCTTGCCGGTTGACGGACTGCCGCTTTTAGCTGTGGCTTCGTACGGCTCGACTTTCTCGGTGTAAAGGAGCGGCCATGGCCGAATCCTTTATAAGGCGTGCGCGGAGACGTCAGAGAAGCAGGATAAAAAGCGCGTCGCGTCAAGCGCCGCTGTCAGCCGACGAATCTCGTCGCGGCCTCGTCGGAGCGTGCGAAGGGTCCTGCTTGGTCACGTAGTGACGGACGCCAATTTCCTGAACTTCGGTGGCGTTTCACGAGACGACAGAGGCTGGGGGCCGAAAGGGGAGGGGGGGGCAGCTTCCGCCCTTTCCCCGCTTCGAATAGTTGTTTGATAAATCCGTAAAATTATCTAATAAATCAGACGGATCTACCGACGAACTCTACCGCAACTTAAACTACTTGAATAGCTTGCTGATCGATCCATTTGTCTCCTTCTTCAGAGTTTCCGCCTTGGTTATAACCTCCCTGCCGTTCATTTATAATTTTCTCTCTTCTCTCTCTCTCTCTCTGTAATGACAACGACGACGATGGTGATGAGAACATCACCTTTAATATGGGGTTCTGACGCATGCACCAAGCTCGTTTTTTTTTTTTTTAAGTTTTCAGCAGTGTCTGAATTCTTAAATATTTTTAAGCGCCGTTTCAGTGCGCTCTGGCGAAGGCCGGATGGGAAACCAGGTTGCATCTTTCTAATAGAGGTGTGCGAATAGTGATTTTTTTTTTTAGACTGAATCGAATACGAATCGAATAGTGCCAGAAGTAAATCGAATATCGAATCGAACACTTTACGCGAATAATGAATAGCTGTCATTAGAACTAATATAAAATGATGCTCACATCCCAGTATTCTTAAAGCTAGCAAGTTTCTGTGATTACGCAGTGCGTTATGAGGCACTGTTTAGTAAAAGCACAAATGGAGCATTACGAGCAAATAATTATTTTCTTCAGGTACACAGGGCTCTTCAGAGAGTGCGAAGGATAGCTCTCCCTACGGCTACCCAAGCCCGTAGCCTGCTCCGCTACGCAAGTTCTCATGTTTTATATCTATAGCATGGCCGTGGGGATGAAAATTCACCGTACATTTGCGTCAATTTTATGTTTATTTGGGCGCAGTTGACGTTTTGAAATATTCCAAACATATTCTAAAGACATTCGCATTCGCGAATTCGATTATACGACTGTTCGATTCGAAGACTGAATCGAAATCGAATAGGACACTTTTCGATTCTTTATTCGAAAGTTTCGAATATTCGCACACCCCTACTTTCTAACGTGAGGTGTTCCGGAGTCAGGACAGTGCAACCTTGCTCGCCTACATTTGTGTGCAGAGTGTCGACGAAGAATAAGACGCGGTCACTACGGCGTGATGCGATTCGGAGAGCATTCGTAACTGCCGTACATCGCGGGACTTAGGGGTTCGAATCGCCGCGCAAACATATGGCTCATGCGGGGTGATAGCAGTTTGTAAAGAATACCTAAGCCACGACATATTCACCACCGTCGACGGCCCATAGAAACAGCAATAATAACGACCATCTGATCAGCCGGATTTTTATTCGCGCCTCATTTCTGATAAGCACTAAACAGCGCACGTTTTGAAGGATGCATGTTGTATAGCACACGTCGGTCACTCTTCCTTCAGTCGCGGTTCTGCTTCTTCGGGAAACAAATTTCTGGGAACAGGATTCTGGAAACGAATCGACGGTCAGTCATAAGTCTTCATTGCTGCGCACGCACTTGCGATTATGTGGTTGCGGTATAATATCGCGCGGCGGTCGTGTAAGCACGTCCGAAACGTGTGGTGCGGAAGTATACAAACATCGATACAGACGGAACACACATGGGCCTTCGAGAGGGCAACGGCTCTTCCTTCTTTCCCATCCGCGTCCTCAACGGCGGACGCACCTCTCGCGGATGTATACACCTGCACCAACCGCTAAATGGTCACGCGCCCCGCGTGTGCAGTTACGAAATCATTGCGAGCGAGAACCCGGGGCGGAAGTCAGTGGGAAGCGGGTCGGGCGTCGGAAGCTGGCAGCCGCGGCCGTACGTCCTTGCAACGCACACGCGCCTTCCGCCGTCGCCAGAGCAGACTCGCACGTACTCCAGTCGGTGTGCCAGCACGCAGAGAGAGAGAGAGAGAGAGAGAGAGAGAGAGAGAGAAAGGGGGCTTCAGTTTCCGCCACCACCGCAGGAAGGGCGCACGGATTCAAGGGAAGCCCGAGGCGACGCGATACGGTTGCCTTGGGGGCCTGCGGAGAAGACGACGTTGCCAGGGTATCTTTAATTAGCAGCCGATAGCGCTCGGAAGCCGTTATAACGTTAGTGGGACGCGCGCGAATCGTGCGAGCGAGGAGGCCGCGAAGGCGGAGAGGCCGTATACCGTATTCGCTCGAACGCAACTCTTCTGTGAGCGACACGTGGGTGTGCGCATGTGGTGTGCGCATGTGGAGATGGAGATGTGGGATGTACGTTATTTAAATGGCAGTGGTGACGCCAACCTGAGTCATAAGACTCGTAACTATCTTTGGAAAGGCCGGAAGAGATACAGAAGAAAGACCACTTTGACGGCGCTCTTTGGCCATATCTAGCCCTTGTTAAAAAAAAAAAAAAAAAGAAAGGCGCTACAAATCTTCATCATATATAGAACAAAGAGAGAAGGCGTATATTTCTCAACAGAAACGCGTCTTGTTGCCTGCGCTATATGGAGGAAGGGAAAATGGTAATAGAAAGATAAATGGAGGACGCGGCGAAATTGTGCACACGCGTGGGCAGCACCACGCAGTCAAAGGCGTTCGCGCAGGCCTGCAGTCAAAAATAACAAATGCCCTGTGGGCCGATTGTCGGTAGAGACAGTGTTCCAGCATGAGCCCGAAGAGTGAAGGATCGTCAATATAGTCGCGCCAATGGTTTGTACCTTCTTTGTATAGTCAAACCGAAGACAGTCACACAAGGTTGTTGCGCTCTTCTTCGCAGCCGCAGACACCGCATGCAGCACTGTTAGCCATTTCAATTAGTGTTTGAATAAGCTCCCGTAATGGCGCGGACGGTTATATTCGGGTGAATACGGTAGATATTGAAGTCATGTTTATTTCATCCGCTGTTCCTTCACTGCGGATGATCGGGTGAAGGAGACGAATTATACAACAGCAACGAGGCGTAACAGCGTTTGGCCGGTAATCTTTAATCGTCAGCGTCCTTTCGCGCTATACATGCATATTTATACGGCCACAATTATAGCATCCCGAAAGCTGTCTGTATATCCGGCGGCGAAAGGACAGCGACGACTGCGTCCGCACTGTATACTGTAGCCTTTCGGGCAGCGAAGCTATAAAGTGATTCAAGGACGACGCAGATTGAGCGAAGTGATGGCGAAACAGGAAGCGCAGGTAGGAGGCAAAGAAAGGAGAGGGTGAAAGAAAGAAATAGGCGCAAGACAAAACTTGGCACTGCACAGAGGATAGAAAAAAAAAAAAAGCGCCGGGAACGAGATTGTGTATATGAAGAAATGAAATGGGCGGAGGGCAGTTTGGTTAACCGCCGACGCGGCACAAAGAAACTGCCGAACCTGCTTCATAACTGAGACATCAAACAAAGGAAAGTGGTATTGAAAAAAAAAAAAAAGAGGAAGCGAAATTAGACAACGGCGACAACTGGGAAACTGAATCACGTGCTGGCATTGCGGCAGTGGAGATATCTGTTAAGGCGAAAGGCTACTACTTATTTATCGATGCTAGCTTACAGTGCGACCATGTATAGATTATTTTGGCTGTGGACGTGTTAGTGTTGCCTGTGCATCTTTTCTGTTCTTGTTGCGGGAGAGGGAGCGGTGCATCGTCTTCATCTTTCTATACCTGTAGTATATGGCATGCCAGTCTCATGGCCCCAAACGAAATTCTCCGTTTCAAAATTTAAGGACATCTATCCAACTCCTCCCTTTTCCTTCGGATGTCGTATAGTTTCGGTTTCTGAACCATTAATTTAACTTGGTCGTAACATATAGACAGCAGCATCAGTGCCAAGCAATCTTGGATATATGCAATAGACGCGGATTGAGTGTTATAGCCAACCGTAGGCTTATAGAGGTATGCATGCGGTGTCTTTTATGAATGAATTGATTATACATAGGCGGCGGCGCCTGGTAGGAACGTCTCAGCCAAACTCTCGCCGCAGCGACCATCCTCGTCTCTTAAAGACCACTAGTTTGAGCTGCATTAGTAAAAGACCTTTGTACATTGCGAAAAGAAAGCCACTCTTACATGAGAAGAGGCATAAATAATGATAAGGAAAAAAAAACGCAATAACGAAAGACAAATGGCGACGCCGCATTGAAGTTCTCGCAACTGTTCGACGTGACGTCATGGATTTTGACGGGCGTCTGCACGAGCTTGCTTATTTCTGTCATCGTTAAAGACGGACTAAATCGCATTCTAAAAGAGCCAAAGGCTAAACTTGGCAGCTTTCAAGAACATGTACCATAGGCCACAACGACCCCTAATATGCGTAAGAAAACGTCACACTGACGTACCGGCGCTGGGGGTTTCGGCGGGAAATTCGAGAAAGGGGACTTTGACCCTCATTTCCTCTTCTAGTAACTGACCTATTTTACCGCGAAGTTGACGAACATAGACTTTTTGGCACAATACTTTATTAGTACAAACTGACTTAGTGTAGCTATTTGGTTTCCCTTTGAAAACGCACTGGAACATTTATGGCGATATCCTCGTCACAGTGTCAACCCGTGGAATGAAACAGCAAGTATATGGCTCGCAATGTTGAATCGATGTAGGCTTTTGCAGGGCCAACCGCTTACATCGGTTGCTAATCTTCGTGCAAGTGATCGTTCTTGTCGCGACACTTTGGGAAGGCTTCTTCACACTATTTTGCGGGATTAGGGGGCAGCGGCAGTTTGATAGTCTTCGCAAAATTTTCGTTAGCGAAAGCAAATATACGTCGGCACGAAAACGCTCCGGAACCTTAAAACGCTGTAGCTTGACTACAGGCCGCGTCAACATTTTTTTTCAAGTCCGACCGCTGCCATTAATGCCAGACTGTTTAAAAATGTGCGCTTGACCGAAGTACGTATGGCCCAAGGCACTTAAATAGAAATCTGATGTTGTACGCGTCGAAAAAGAAAGCAAAGACACACCTGAAGACAAATCGTTATCACCGATGAGTACGGTTTGGCGGTCGCGTTCCTAATAATACCACTGCCACATGGGAAGTTGGGATCCTAAATGTGTAATCAGAATCTACAAATTTGAGTGAAATATATATAGCTGCATCGAACTCAAGAGTACTTAAAGACGTCGCGCGACAGTTCCCAATCTGCAACGAGTTCGATGTTCAGTGAGTGAAGCGTTCTTGAGACTGTCCGTGAGACAGTGGTGTGACTTATCGACAAATGTGACGAACACTTAGTGATTCTACCTATCAAATCTTATCCTACCCGTCCTACGTATTCGGAATGCTTGTACGTGATTTCTTTCAGTTTTCAAGTAGAAGTATTTGTTCATCTTTATTTATGGTTTTGTATGGAGAGTACGTTTGTACAAAAAAAAAACGAAGAACAATAAAATGTTGTTTCTTATGAGTCAAAACTGGGAACTAAAACTCGTTCCAGCGCATCAAAAACGCTACCGTATAGCTGTGCGTTAACTTTCTTCTGCTTAAATCAGAATATTGACGTGCATGAAGGACTCGGCATAACATATATGATACGTTGGGCATTACAGCATTTAACATGAAATTGGTTCCGCACTGGGAACTATCGTAGAAAACTGGGCTGTACACCCAAGCAACAACTCGCGTTGTCACAGAGAACATCAAGAAGGCTCAAGCCTATCACGCAACGATATCGACGACTTCCTGGCAGCTAAGAAGTGACCCCGTCACTATAGGCTGTCCAACTCACCTTTCCGACGTTCCTTGCTCCGCGTGTTGGCAAATATCGTTGACGCAAGTATACTCCGCTTGTCGTGCCACACGGTCCAGCAAACAGGTCACCTTTTGCCTTTCGCACTTTCGTTTGCAACGACGTTAGGTCCCGCACGAAAACACACACACACAAAAGAAATCACGCCACTGCGCGACGCGCAGCCCGTCTGCTTGTCTTCTGGAGACTTGTGTCGTCTGCTCGCGCGCTCGGCTACTGCTATACGGATGGAAGTAGCACATCCGTCGTCGCAGGGCGCGATTCTCGCGCCGCGAGACAGGACATGGCGTCGACGACGACGGCAGCAGCGAAGTTTCGAAGGAAGGCTTCAAAAGCGAGACAGTAAAAGTCTCGCAGAAAGGGAGGAAATGGAACAACCTTTACACTAAAGCGCTCAGCGGTGCGTGCGAGCGCATGTATAGTCGAGCGTGCACTTATGCGGAACGCGTTCGTCGATCGGTCTTGCGGACTTGACAACTAGGCGCGCAAGGGTACTATGACTCTTTGACAACCTGCGTCTGAGTGCGTAGATATATATAGATATATATGCGCACACGGAGTTGGCGTATATATATGAACAATATGTCATTTAACACGCCACAATGTAAGCATGGAGCTTAGCTATAGCTTAAGAAAGCAGAACATCGTATGCCTTAAGAAAGACTGTAGATTCTATTTACAGAGCACAAGTTTACTACAAAAAAAAAAAGAAAAGTGACCAAAAACGTGGCCAAGGAACGTGACAGTTAGGTGATGGAGAGAGACAGAACGAAGGAAATGCAAGGAGGTTAACCAATTACGTGAACTCCACATTCACAGAAAGCTACTAAGCCATGCGAGCAGTCAGTAAGACTGTGTATATATATATATACAAGAGGAATAACGCCAGATGATGGATGAATTCCTCTGGTAACTAACGCAACGTTGAGGGCAATCATTACGCAGGACCAGGCTGAAAAAAAAATGTTCGCACCGAGACTTAACTTGTACTAGCTCATACGATAATTCCGCCAGGGCTCTGACGCCATCGATGCCGCCATATTATCGTACAGCCAGCCCGGTGGATGGCCTATAGCTTAGTGGCGAAAAGCTTAAATTCACTTAGCTCCAGCAGCTCAGCGAAAGCTATACGAATAGGACAACGTGGCATTACGTCAGGTCACGCGAATAGTCTCGTACTATGACATTATAAAGGAATCGAGCAGGCACCGATAACAGGGAAGCAGGGAGGAATGGAAGAGTTCTCGAAATAACAAATTGCTGAGCAAGTGCGTAAGATTGGTAAGAAAGCTTCTGGTCAGTGGCTATAATTTCTCGATTTGTAAGCGTTACTATTAATTTGATGCTTCCGTTCGTATTCACGACAAAAGAACGTAAGTGAAAGAAAAGAAAACGCGTCGCTGGTGGGTATCCGGACCCAGGCCTCTCTGCACGACGCGTGTGACTTTCTATGGCATCGGGCTTGGGTTAAAACATACAGCATAGCGCGAACATCTTTTGCAGTTTGTCAGATGTACGATCCAATGGCTGTAAGTGTTCCTTTTTCTTTCCTTTTCTGTTGCCTGTGCCCACCCGCTGTTACTTCATTATCGCTAAGGCAGCGCTCCGTTTCTTCACGGCTAATTCAAGCAAACGAAAGAGACCATAGCTCAAACGGATAGAAAAAAGAAGATACGAAAAAAGAAAATCATTACAAACGGCCTGATCTGAGGATAAGAACTGAGGTTAAACTAACCACAGGAACTGGTTCACCCGTTGGCCGCAACCACACACACGCGAAAGCGTGCGACGCGAATAAGATAAACAGATAGGAAGATGGTGATGGCAGAAAGAAGAAGAACGTTGAGTAAAACGTTGAAGCAGCAAGAGGAAAGCGCGAGAAAGCGATTATACGTGGCGACTGGAACAATGAACCGAGACGCTATCTCGGCGAGACGCGCCACTTGGCCGTCGCGCATGCGCGTCGCATATTTTCGTCGCTTATAATCCTAACTCTTAACTATACCTCTTAATCTTAACGTAACTCTTAACTATACCTCTTAATCTCAACGTAACTCTTAACTATAACTGTTAATCTTAACGTAACTCTTAACTGTAAGTCTTAATCTTAACGTAACTCTTAACTTAGGAAGCGCTCTAGTTCGTACACGGAGGCAAACACTAAACACGTTAGCGACGCACTCGGGCTGTTGGACGGCACGAGGCTACGGCACTTGCATTCCGCGAGCATCGAGCACCCTCCCCGCGATCTCGCAGTGGTCAGTACACTCTCTGCACCTAGATATCGCCTCCATCTGCATTCCGTTTATTTATTTATTTATTCATTCATTTATAGACTCTCAAGGCTGCAGTGTTACAGAGAGGAGTGGGAAGAGAGAAAACGAAATACAAGGTAATTACAACATAAAGCAGGCACAATATTCGTTGCAGATGGCTGTTTTTTTTTTTTTTTTAACGTGGTGACGTCAGTGGTAGAAGCGAGACTGGGACAGGCAGGTGGTTCCATTCAGCGCTAGTTATCGGAATGAAGGAATCAGCTTGCAAGTCGGTGCGGCTGCAAGGCTCACACCGACTTTGAACATGCAGTCATTGCGGGCTGAGATGTGTATACGTTGCTGGGCGGAACAGCGGCTCTCTGAGAGTAGGGAAGGGTCCCTTCACCCCAAAATAAACACTCCATCAGTTAACGCTGATAAAGTGCTCTTTGAACACTTCGTTGCGTTAATTTAGCTGTCATATAGGTTGATTAGTACGATAAATAATGAAGGTCAACGTTCAACTTTTCTTTCCATCTGGTTGGTGTCGTTGCAAGGAACCGAGCGGGGCGCACCGCTCTATATATGAATGGTAGAAACGCTGGCTTATATCTGAGTTTCCGGGTAACAGAATGACGTTTTCTCCTATATTCAAACTACAATCCGACCTGCCGTGATTGCTCAGTGGCTATGGTGTTGGGGTGCTAAGCACGAGTCCGCGGTATCGAATCCCGTCCACTGCAGCCGCATTTCGGTGGGGGCGAAATGAGAAAACACCCGTGCACTTAGATTTAAGTGCACGTTAAAGAATCCCGGGGGGTGCAAACCTCCGGAGTCCCTCAGCGCGACGCGCCTCATAATCAGATCGTGGTTCTGGCACGTAAAACCCCATAATCTAAATTAAATTTTTTTTTTCGGGCGGCGAAGTCGCCAGTCCAGTGTGCCGCTGTCCATCCTTCGACAGTAGACGATATCACCTACGTACCAGCCTTAATTAGCCGACAGACCATTCTCGGAAGTAAAGGTCCTGGGACTTTTGCCCGGGACACTAGTGTACGCACAGGTCCATTAAGGAGCTAATGCCGTGCTTGAAGGCGGCAGTACACTACGAGTGTTGCAACTATACACGTGAGTGAACGTTGATGTGCGAGTGCCACAGGGTTGCCAACCGTCCTGAATTTAACGGGACAGTCCCGATTTTTGAGTAAGAGACCCGAGTACAGAGCTGACCGCGCCAGGGAGGCAAAATGTTCTTGCTTTTTCGTTTTTTTTCTACTGAAGAACAAACGTTTTTTTTTTTTTTTTAATGCCCGACAGCTCAGTCGCACCTCCTCCTCATTTTTTCTTCTACTGCGTTATCATAAAACGTAAAACACTCGTTTTCGTGGTGATTCTAGTTCTGTTGTAGGACGCAATCGTTCGCAGAACATTTGTATATTGGTAGCCGTGTTAACCAGGTTACTGGACCTTTCTTGTCGTAAATCACGGTAGGGTATAACTAAGTGTCGTGCAACATTGTTGTGTGTATACAGACCAGCGGCTCCTGGCACCGGCAGGGTCGGTCCTCACCTAGTTTTCAAAACGGACTACTATTAACGCTTTCATGCAATACACCTCGATCACCAGTCTGCGACGGCGAGCGTAGTACAGACGTTGTTGCGTAGCCCTAGGGGAGACAATAAGTCTCAGACAACAAGGAAATGCGGTGGACTAATTACTAGACCTTATCTTATGCTGATGAAAACTGCTCCAAAACTGTCGGCAATGTATCTTTCGCGCGAAGCTACAAGGATCGCCGCGTGCAGAAGGCATTGGCGACCACGTGGCCCCGCTCACGGTGCGACGCCTGTGTTGGCGCATCGACGCAACGGCACCACAGCTATAGCCTAAAGTTAACAAGCAGGCCTTTCCACTCGCGTCTAAAGAAGATCCCAAGTTTCGCCGCGCTCTCGACGTTTCAAGCGCCCGTCTCTCTCTTCGCGCCTCTTCCTACGCGAGACCGGGAGCCCGCGCGCGTCAGACAGGGCCGACAGGTCATGGGGACGACCGCCGGACGATCCCGTCGCAAAGTGACGTTCGCGAAGACCCGTGCAAAAAAAAAATCGAAGAACGAGAAGACGACGGCGTAGAGTCGGGGCCGACCGTGTGACTCACCCAGCGCATCCTGACGTCTTCGTGGCCGAGCCGTCTGCCGTCTGACCGCGCCGGCACCGCGGGTGCCCACCGCACGACGGGGTGTAGGAACAATAAACTTCGCCGCAGCAGCGCCGGACTCCTCGATGGAACAGGGCAGCGACTCCCACACGCCGAAGACCCACATTCGCTTCTCCCTGTAACCCAGGGAAGAGGTGGGGCGAGCAAAGCGCGGAACGCACTGCAAGTGTAGTACACGCATACACACACACACACGCACGCGCACGCGTGCACGTAGAAACACGTCGGCGAGGAGCTAACGCGGCACAAACAAAGAAGGAAGCCGTGCACCACCGACCGGGCACCACTTTCGATCGGTCACTCTCTCGGACACGGCGCACCGGCAGCAGAAGCAGGCAACCAACTGGTCTAAAAGAACGTTGGCAGCAACCGCCGTGCCGACCCTGCAGCGGCTAACTCACGCTTGCGAGAGAGTCTGCACAGCGGCTAAGACGCGCGTGAACCCCGTTATCCCTGGCGTAACCGCTGACAAACGGTGTGCAGTGGAGAGAGAGATAGAAAGTGGGGGGGGGGCTGTTCGGGGTGTGCACGGCGGGTGAGGGAAGAGGAGATGAAAATGAGCGGAACTTCTCGGCCTTCGGTCGCGCGCCCACTTTTCCCTTCCTCGTGCATCGAGATCGCTTTCTATGCTGTCACGCGCGCGCGCGCGCGGGGCGCGTCCACTGCTCGCTTGTGGCCTTCTGCTGGCCGAGGAGTTGTTCCACGAGCTTACGCACTCGAACGAAACTAGAGGGTGCGGAGAGACCGCTAGTTTTCCGAGCGGCGATTTTGTCCCCACCTGCGCGTGGTTATCAACTTCTAGCCACCATAGCGTGGTTGTAGGAAGAAAGCAGAATCTGCTTAGGAAAAACTTTCTTCGTGCTTACGCCTACGGTAGTCAATCGACTTCTCTGCAGTGGTGGTGCGGATTTCTTTACTGAAGTGAGGCTTTTCTTTGGCTCTTTCCCTCGCTTCGCGGGCACGGCTGTTTCTCTGAGTAAACTGGGCCGATCGTGGGGAGAGTGTAATCGAAGGTGGTGACTAAAATAGCGGGACGATTATGATACCTGTGCATGGCATGTATGAGTCCTCGCAGTGGTTTTAATACACCTTCTAACCGAGTTTAATCCTGCCGGTAGTGCAACATTACAGTACCCACACGCCTTAACTAACAGAGCTAACCAGTAAGCGTCCCCAGCAGAATATCACGGGAGGTCTACTGGGAAGATATTGCTTGACCTTTACAATAACCAACCAGTGGCTTCGGCAATTCCTTTTTTCGCCTTGGCTGCAAAGCTGCGAAAATTGGATAGATTGGTTGTCTGTCCTAAAGCAAAATCATACGCTATATGGGATTCGCATAATGCAGTTACGTCGTAATTAGTGTTGACCTCGTTTGTCGATTGCTCCCCAGCTTGAATTAGGCCGCCGTGGCCTCGTATCGAGCCCGTCACCTCGTGCTGAATGACAGGTCACCACGGTCGCTGAGTCGGCGGGTTGTGTAACTAACTACACGATATGGAGAAACCTTGCTGCGCTGTGTGTGGCTTGGTGCCGCGGAGTTTTGCAGGCTTTATTCTTTTCTCACAGTAATGATTTTGTTAGTGTTGAGAAGAGTGTACTGCGACATGTAGCTAATGGAAACGCGTTCGCCACGGCTGGCTTTTCTGTCATAAGAGTCCCTGTGCGAAGAAGCCCACTATTGTGATACCCTTCGTTTTGCAGGAGAGTACAGCACCAGAGCGCTGCAGGGCGCTGCAGCGATGACGCAGAGGTAGAGCATCCGCCTCGCGTGCAAGAGGACCATGGTTCAAATCCCGGTGCCGCGCAATTTTCCACCGGATTAACAAAAAAGAAATCCGCGTGTTGATAAAATTGCATAAACAGGCCTGGAGTGCGCGCCCTGATCCCGGTGACCAGAACCGGTGTAACGCACTCCCTCACCAGAGTAGGATTGGCCACCCTGGCGCAGTACTTGTCCACAGCCTCCTGTATGAATACAAAAATCAAACCCCGGCCCCTCAGTCCCCAGCAGCTGCGGAGCAATTGACCACGACGGTGGTCAGACCTGCGACGCAGCAGAGGGTGCTAAGAATACCTGGGTCCGGACAGGCCGCCATTGGAATCTGAGCCTGGCGTCGTTTAACGCTAGAACGTTATCCAGTGAGGCGAGTCTAGCAGTGCTATTGGAGGAATTAGCGGGCATTAAATGGGATATAATAGGGCTCAGTGAGGTTAGGAGGACCAAATGAAGCATATACAGGCTTCAATGCCATGGTAGGCAAAGAAGCAGGCTGGAGACAAGGCAGTAGGGGAATACGGCATAGGTTGTAGGAACAGCAGGGGAGAGCTATTAGTAGAGTTTGCAGAACGAATTAATTTGCGGATAATGAATACCTTCTTCCGCAAGCGGGATAAACGAAAGTAGACGTAGAGGAGCCCGAATGGCGAGACTAGAAATGAAATAGAGCTCATACTCTGCGCTAACCCTGGCATCATATAAGATGTGGACGTGCTCGTCAAGGTGCGCTGCAGTAACCATAGGATGGTAAGATCTCGAATTAGCCTAGACTTGAGGATGGAACTGAAGACACTGGTACATAAGAAGCCGATCAATGAGTTAGCGGTAAGAGGGAAAATAGAGGAATTCCGGATCAAGCTACAGAACAGGTATTCGGCTTTAACTCAGGAGGAGGATCTTAGTGTTGAAGCTGTTGAAGCAGTAAGCTGTCGCAGGAGACGAAAGATCTGATAAAGAAACGCCAATGTGTGAAAGCCTCTAATCCTACAGCTAGAATAGAACTGGCAGAACTTTCGAAGTTAATCAACAAGCGTATATGACCGCTGACATAGGGAAGTATAATACGGATAGAATTGAACATGCTCTCAGGAACGGAGGAAACTTAAAGCAGTGAAGAAGAAACTGGGAATAGGCAAGAATCAGATGTTTGCGATGTATCAGAAGAGACAAAGCCGGTAATGTCATTACTAACATGGATAAGATAGTTCAAGTGGCTGAGGAGTTCTATAGAGATTTATACAGTACCAGTGGCACCCACGACGATATAATGGAAGAGAGAATAATCTAGAGGAATTTGACATACCACAAGTAACGCCGGAAGAAGTAAAGAAAGCCTTGGGAGCTATGCAAAGGAGGAAGGCAGCTGGCGAGGATCAGGTAACAGATTTGTTGAAGGATGGTGGGCAGATTGTTCTAGAAAAAGTGGCCACCCTGTATACGCAATGCCTCATGACCTCGAGCGTACCGGAATCTGGAATCTTGGAAGAACTCCAACATAATCTTAATCCATAAAAAAGGGGACGCCAATGACTTGAAAAATTACAGACCGATCAGCTTACTGTCCGTTGCCTACAAAGTATTTACTAAGGTAATCGCAAATAGAATCAGGAACAGCTTAGACTTCTGTGAACAAAAGGACCAGGAAAGATTTCGTAAAGGCTACTCAACAATAGAGCATATATTCACACTATCAATCAGGTGATAGAGAAATGTGCGGAATATAACCAGCCTTTATATATAGATTTCATTGATTACGACAAAGCGTTTGATTCGCTCGAAACCTAAGCAGTCATGCAGGCATTACGCAATCAGTGTGTAGACGAGCCGTATGTAAAAATATTGAAAGATATCTATAGCAGCTCCACAGCCACTATAGTCCTCCATAAAGAAAGCAACAAAAGTCCAATAAAGAAGGGCGTCAGGCAGGGAGATACGATCTCTCCAGTGCTATTCACAGCGTGTTTACAGGATGTATTCAGAGACCTGGATCAGGAAGGATTGGGGATAAGAGTTAATAGAGAATACTTTAGTAACTTGCGACTCGCTGATGATATTGCCTTGCTTAGTAACTCAGGGGACCAACTGCAATGCATGCTCACTGACCTGGACAGACAAAGCAGAAGGGTGGGTCTAAAAATTAAAATTCAGAAAAGTAAAGTAATGTTTAACAGCCTCGGTAGAGAACAGAAGTTTACGATAGTAGTGAGGCACTGGAAATGGCAAGGGAATACATCTACTTAGGGCAGGTATTGACCGCAGACCCAGATCATGAGACTGAACTAATTAGAAGAATAAGAATGGCCTGGGGTGCGTTTGGTAGGCATTCTCACATCATGAACAGTAGGTTGCCATTATCCCTCAAGAGAAAAGTGTATAACAGCTGTGTTTTACCAGTACTCACGTACGGGGCAGAAACCTGGAGGCTTACGAAAAAGGTTCTACTTAAATTGAGGACGACGCAACGAGCTATGGGAAGAAGAATGATGGGTGTAACGTTAAGGGATAAGAAAAGAGCAGATTGGGTGAGAGAACAAACGCGAGTTAGTGACATCTTAGTTTAAATCAAGAAAAAGGCATGGGCAGGGCATGTAATGAGGAGGGAAGGTAGCCGATGGTCATTAGGGGTTACGGACTGGATTCCAAGGGAAGGGAAGCGTAGCAGGGGGCGGCAGAAAGTTAGGTGGGCGGATGAGATTAAGAAGTTTGCAGGGACAACATGGCCACAATTAGCACAAGACCGAGGTAATTGGAGAAGTATGGGAGAGGCCTTTTTCGTGCAGTGGGCGCAGCCAGGCTGGTGATGATGACGATTGTGATGATGAAGATGACATGACCAGGATATCAGGGAAGTTACACGAGATGTGGGGACCTTTCGACCCGACACGGATGCCCGGTGTCGTTGCGATGCTGAGCTATATAGCTAGCGGGCTCGATCCCACCGCAGCTGCCCGCATGCCGATGAAGGCGGAATGCAAAAAAAAGTGTGTGCGTGTGTGCGTGTGTGTGCGTGTGTGTTTGTGTGTGTGTGTGAGAGAGAGAGAGAGAGAGAGAGAGAGAGAGAGAGAGAGAGAGAGAGAGAGAGAGAGAGAGAGAGAGAGAGAGAGAGAGGGTCGTGTACAGTGCATTGGGTCACGTTAAAGAACCCCAGATGGACAAAATTAATCCGGAGCGCCCCCCCCCCCCTACAGCCTGCATCATAACCAGATAGGCGTTTTGGCACGCAAAAATTCACAAATTTAATTTCAATACCTTTCGAGCGGGACGCGACGTACATGCAGGGCACTCGCCGCGTGCTATAGACGTCGATGCTGATTGCAGCGAACGGTGACGAGGTGGGTGTCTGACAAATGGTGAGAATCTTCGAAACCTAACTACCGATGTTAATTGATCACTTGAACCCTACACTTTGCCTGTTAAGATCTTCAAAAGCCACCATTCTCGGCTGACTCTCGCGCGCTTTCACTCGCACCTAGAGCACACGGCGCGCCACCAAGGTGTTATCGAGATTGGACTTTATACGGAACAGCACGGCGACGCCGACGGCGGCGGAAATGCGCCTGGAGTGTCCGTATAATCGCTATAGCAATAATAACTTGTTGGACAAGTCACCTCCAGCATTGCTGAAGAGGGCGTTGTCATCTGCAAATCGCAGGTTGCCGAGGTACCCCTCGTATGAACGTATAAACCTTCCCATTCAAAAATGCCGAATTCTCATAAGCATTCAGTGAAAGCATTTGAGAGATAGTTCTTCCTTGCCATAATACCCTCCTTTATTGACATTTTTTCCACAGTTCTTTCTTTTTTTGTAGATATATATGGTATCCTGTAGAATCCCTATAGGCATTTTCTGCACGAATACTTCATCTACTCCTTGGCTACGCAATACGCCTATGACCGTTGGTATGTTTACTTAGCCGAACGCTTTTAAGACATCTATGAAAGCCGCACATAAGGGTCTGCTACATTCCACAGATTTTTCAATTACCCGATTAATCAGAACCCTGATTTACTGAGTTATTAGGTGTAATACATAAATGAAGATACAGAAGAAGGTCTCAGAGCACACGGATGTAAGACGGCCTGCTGTCAGGTAGTGCATAGAACAAATGCCATTACTAAGAAGCAGAGTAGAAAAAAAAACAATGTTAAAAAAAGAGAAAAAGAAATGCATCTGATTATGAATCGTACAATGCAATTTTGATGATAAAAACTACAAAATGATACCGGTAAAACAAGAATGATAATACAAAATAACACACATTATTCTGCACAGAAATATTTCAAAACAGAAAAGGAAACGGATTATGAGGAATTATCACTAGGGTGTACACAGTTCATTTAACAATCGCGCATCTATAAAAAATATATAAAAATTTTACGTTATATATATATATATATATATATATATATATATATATATATACGAACTATGGCTGGCAAACAGCCTGCTTATCTGGCATATATTTTTATTTAGAATCATCCCCGACTTAGAATAAGCAATCCTCGCCACTAATTATCACTAATTATTTTTCAATAGGAAGTATTATATATATATATATATATATATGATTCTAAAAAAATATATGCCAGATAAGCAGGCTGTTTGCCAGCCATAGTTCGTATTAGTTCGCATTAAGGGTAAAAGTAAATTATGATATCAAGCGAATGTAGTTATTTTTGACAAACTCAACCCCACTTAATATGTCGCAAGGCATGAAGTGATTTATACAAGATGATGACAAGATTAAATTTCTACAATTGTTAATGTGTGGCAATCGCGAAGTAGCTGAGAAACCTAGTGCGAAGGATGGATTAGACCCAAGGAACCCAATTTTTCTTTATTTTTGTGCGTGCTGTAACGGGGTTAAGTGTGTAGACTAATCTCAGCCCCAAGTCATGGTGCACTAGGTAAAATAACTGAATAAATGCAAAATAAAGCGTGCGCAATGTTGAAGTATTAAACTCATGTCGCCTTCTTTAGCTGTATATTCTTACTCCATGAGCTGTTTGTTTTAGGCCGGAAGTCATAGCGATGTGAGTAGTGCACGCTTTAAATGTGAATTGAGTATGACGCTGCGAAATTAACCATGGTTAACTGCGTGAAGGAAGCATTTTATGGGCCGAATGGAAAATCATAAATGTATTGTTTTGAAGGGGCTAATTATTTAGGTCAGCGTTTAGTCTGGTGGTAAGAGAAGCAATTGTGACAGGTCGGCAACAAGTAGTGGTATAATCATCGTTATGGGGGGGGGGGGGGAATTGTTCAGAATGCGATCAATCATAAGGGAGATCATTAATATAAACAAGAAGTAATAGAGGGTCGATAATCGATCCCTGAATAGGTATGTAATTTGGTAGCGTCACATTAATATAAACAGCTTGCTGCCTGTTAGATAGAGAGCTTTTAATTAGTCTTAATGCAGACCCAACAATACCGCTGGATATAAGCTTACCAAAACGAATACAATGAGGTATGGTGTCAGGCGCTTTGGTTAATACTTGTATACATACGCCCCAAATAGTGTAAATTTTTCTAAGAGTGTAGAGTGATCACTCTACACTCTTAAAGCCGTTGCACTTTTTTGGAGTGCATATTTGTCCCACAACAATAATCGTCATCTGTCTCGCCCGTATTTTCTTTCTTGAAAATGCTGCGCTCGTTACTTTCCAGTCGGGTATGCTATGTCATGCTGATAACGCGCATGCCGTTCGTTACTGGAAAGTACGGGGCTCGCCGCGTTAAAGAAAGGAAATGCGGACAAGACAGATGACGATTATCGTTGTGTGGCAGAAGGGGCACTCCAAAGGGTGTAAACTCTTCTAAGTGTACACTCTAAGAACAGTTTACACCCTTTGGCTTGCCCCTTCTGCCACACAAAAATAATCGTCATCTGCCTTGATGCGTTTCCTTTCTTTATCGCTGCGAGCCCAGAACTTTCCAGTAACGAATGGCACGCGCGTTATCAGCATAGAACAGTTTACACCCTTTGGAGTGCCCCTTCTGATAACGCGCGTGCCGTTCGTCACTGGAAAGTTCCGGGCTTGCAGCGATAAAGAAAGGAAACGCATCAAGGCAGATGACGATTATTTTTGTGGGGCAGAAGGGGCAAACCAAAGGGTGTAAACTGTTCTTAGAGTGTAAAGGAACTGATAACGTCATGAACGCCATTTTGAGCCCCATATTATTTTTCCTGAAAACGATAGTGCCAGCGAATGTCCACCAGGGCGCGCCGCGCGCGTCTCTAGTGGCAAACATGGCAGCTGTGCGTGGCGAAGAAACTGAGAGCGATCGAAAGAAAAACCTTTCTTACGTGATTGTTAACAATATTCCTAAATTATACCGTTCTGCAGACCTCCGTAACTTTTTCTCTGAATTCATCGAGACATCGGGATTTGACTGCTTCCATTTCCGTCACCGTCCCGAAGTTCAGCAAAAGAAGGTAACGGAAACCTCGCGATCTGATGAACTTCGTAAGGATGACGACAGCTCTGTCCCATCACGCAAAACAACGACGTGCTGCGTTGTGCGCGTCCTGGCTGACCGCGTGGACGAGTTGCTTCGAATGTACGACAAGAAGCACTGGATCGGACGTGACGGACAAACGCTGCCGACGCGATGCTTCATAAGGAAGGTTCGAGTCCGAAACTGCGAAACATCGCAAACTCCTTCGTACTTTACCCGGGGAGAACAAAAGGCACTCAGAACCGAAGAAGGTGCTGTGTTGACCGAAACAGACTTGAATACGCTCATAGAACTTCGACCGCCTCCCGCGATGCCCAACGGAAACGTGGGCACACCTACGAAAGTTTTCCTGGCGCTTATTCAAGCCTGCAAGTTCCCGCCGTACCTGATCAAGAAACTTGGACTCGTGTTTCCCCGATCGAAGTCGCGTCGCCTGTACGGAAGTGTGCCTCTTGACTACGGAGACACTGCACGGAGCTCAAGGCGCAGGGAAAACAACGTGAAAGATGGTGCCGAAGTCTCTGAAACGCCACTTGTGCGGACAGCGACTGGCACCGTCATATCCAGCGCCGCGCCCAAGAGCCGATCGAAGAACCATGGTGACGCTTCGTTGAACGCTGAGGAGGAGCAGAACTTCGACGATGCACAGAACAAGGAAGAGAGCGTAGGTGGTGTCGTTGTAGCTGGCGTGAATTATTTGTTTGAAGTGTTCAGTAGGTCGCCTCTCATGTCAGTTCTTTCCTGATATTGCGGTACGCTAAACACGCTTTATGCCGTCGGACGTGGCTTTGCACTGGTGCGAACACTGTGAAATCGCCTGCGTATTATTTTTTTAGCAGGTCCAAGAAAAATGTCACAGTGCCACATTTGCGTAGACGTGCAGACGCTGCTTCCTAGTCAAAGCTGTCTGCACTATCAGATCAGTATACTTAATCATTTAGTGTTGGTGAGATCCGTGCGACCGTACTATACGAACTGCAGAAACAAAAACACTATTTCGTAAGTTTGCTAATGAACTTCATGAGCACTGAAATGATTTCTTGTTGAAAAATGTGCAACATGCTGCAGTTTCAAGCCAGAAAGGTTCCTGAAGCAACAACTGGCTTGAAAAGGCTCACATGTGCTGCATATCCTTTTCTATATTTTTTTTTTTATATAACCATGCTGTACATACTCTCTTGTGAGGCCTGTTCTCTTGTACCACATGTGAGCTTGCTCTTTTTCTTTTAAACTGATGTCAGCGTGTTTCCTCATTACTGTAAAAACAGTACCATGCTGAATCTGAATGCCATAGGTAACAACAGCAAGAACACACAGCTGACTATAAGACAGCGGCATGTGATGGTATGAAACTGAAAGTACCGAAGGTACACAAGTCAAATGAAGTAAGCGATTCAGCACTATTTCTCATAAATGTATGTGCTTTCTACTTCAGTTTCTGTTTTTGTCAAAAAGATTTCTCGCACTAGCTACTTCCATTATTGAAAAGATACAGTGTCTGAATTTCTAAATTTCATGTTTCGTGATACAGTTGCTTTTGTTCAGGCCCGATGTTGATTAGCATATCTGTTAGATTGTTTTAGAGTATGTAGAGCAAAGGGGAGATACCTATGCACTCATGTTGAAGAACTTTCAAGCAAGCACAACATGAATTAATTAAGCAGTGGATACAAATTGTGTCTTGCATGTGATACCGCCATTGCATCTTGCTGCAAGCTGTTTCAGCGATTCCTACGAATAGTACTGCTTCGCTTTTGGCATTTTTTCCAGGTAATTACGGAGTAGGCACATATTTTGTACCATTTGTGACAGAGCATGTTCTTAATTGTATTTTTCTTGACTGTCCAGGATGATGAAGAGTGCGAGGAGTGGGACCGGCACGAAGCTCTGCACAACGACATTACATCTCAAGAACGGACTCGGGAGCGACTGTTTGAAGAGGAACTTGAAGTCCAGTGGGAGAAGGGTGGTTCAGGACTAGTCTTCTATACCGATGCACAGTTCTGGGATGAAGTGGAGGGTGACTTTGATGCCAAGACATCAGATGACTGGGATGTTGATATGAGTATCTACTACAACCCAGGTATGTGTGCTCTAGAGCAGTCTTTGCATAAACTGTCTCCGAAATCACTTTTTGCATTACTAGGCTCCTGTGTTTTCATTCTAGACAAGAATGCTTGAAGACGAAGTACGCGCTGATGTCATTGTGGCTGCTGTACTGCTGGCATTCAATCGTGCGGCAATTCGGTCGACCTATCTCCAGCTTATTTCCAACAGTGAATGGTTCACAATATGGTGTCCATTACATTGTGTGCAAGCCGTACGCACTTACAGAGGTCAAGAAAATTTGCTTTTGTTGCTTTATACCTGCTTGTAGAACGGCCTTAGTAGGACAACTTGCATCATTTATCCTCATGCTTTAGCAAGGGACACACGCATGTGAATGGGATATTGGTGCTAAATGTTGTAATGCCATAGAATCCAGTCGTAGTTCCATGGCACCATTGTCCTGTCATGATAATTTTTTGATGACGGAGTCTCTCATTGAACTTTGGACTCAGATGAGTTATCACCATTATCATCATCGTCATTATTGCATATGATCAGCATAGTCCATGATTATTTCATAATGCCACACTGGATCAGCAGGGGAATTACCTGTGTAAGTGCAGTAGTGAATTTTTTCCACATTTGTGCTTATACACAAAGCTGTTTTTCAGTTTAGAACTTTAACCTTGTCTCTTCAATGTTTGCGTTACTGTCACATGAAGTTCTAGTGGTTACAGGTTTTACTTTGTGGCCAGGATCGTCAAAAATGCTATAATTCTTT
Source organism: Dermacentor variabilis (assembly GCF_050947875.1). Taxonomy (NCBI): domain Eukaryota; kingdom Metazoa; phylum Arthropoda; class Arachnida; order Ixodida; family Ixodidae; genus Dermacentor; species Dermacentor variabilis. The sequence goes on along the minus strand of NC_134570.1, from coordinate 47,710,610 downwards.
ATTCTTATATAACTGTCATAAAAGTTATTTCAATCAGTATTATTCCGGAGTCCTCTGCTGCAGTATTTTTCATGGCCTCTGTGCTTTAAATGCAACATTAAAGCACAGAGGCCATCAAAATCCCATCAGTCATTCACACAAAGTTTGTGTGCAAGCAAACAAGCCGTAGAGCCAAGGTTATTGTTTAAACACGGTGAGATAAATACGTGGGTGACAGCGCATACAAGTTGTCATGATCCAGTACTCACTTGCCTGCAGAATCTGGAGACAAAGATGCACGAGACTACGTCTCCATGCTGCACTTCAAGAGGTTGAGGGAGACCTCCGAGGAGATGGACGACGAGAACAGGCTGGCTTCTTTTGAAAAACACACAAAGGCAAGTACATCACATTGCTGTTAAGTGCTATGGCCACACTATTTATGTCCACTGCCGGATGAAGGCCTGTCCTAGTTATTTTCGGTTACCCATGTCTTGTGTCAGCTGATGTCGTTCTATGCCTGCAGGTTTCCTAATTTCATCAGACCACCTAATTTTCTGCTGCCCTAAATGTCATGTCCCTTTACTTGGCACTTATTCTGTTACATACCACTGGTTAACTGCTGTATGCATTGCATGGCATACCCACTCTATCTCTTCCTTCTAATCTCAACAAAAATTTTGGCTATTCCCATTTGCTCATTAACCCACACCACTGTTTTCCTGTCCTTAACATAGCCTACAATTTTTCACTCTATCACTTAATGTGTGGTCCTTGGGTTCTTTGTTACCCACAAAATTTCTGCTCCTTAGATTACTACTGCAATGTATTGATCATACTCTTGTCTTTTTTCAAGGATAACAATAATCTGACAGTAATTATTTGGGAATGCCTACCATGCGGGCTCAAATCCATTATCATTTGTCTGGAAATTTCCTTCCCATGATTCAGGTGCCCTGTGACTAAATGGCCTAGATATAAACATGCTCTTGCACAACATTTGAGTGCTGACATACAACTATCATCAATTCTCGCTGTTTTACCAGGCTGTCAGGCATTACCATAGTTTCCTCTATATTAGCTGTCAAAACCTGCTCCTAGACTTTGCCGGCAACTATATGGGCATATAACTTTTGAGTCATTAACAGTATCTTGTCACTTTTTTTACCAGGCATCTGGCTGAGTGGTTCTTTGTTACGTCAACAGCCCTCGAGCTGCCTACTGCCGAGTAACTTTTCCTAGTAAATGTGCTCATATTTGTATTTCTGCACATTTTTCAACCATGTGTGTGTATTTGCTGCTTTGTTGCAAGAGTTCTTGCTCACAGTCTGGGAGCAGCCATGTTGTACCCCATCGTGCAACACTAACATGAACACAGAAAAAATATTTTCGCCAGGTTGGATTAGCAGCGTGGATTAGGGATGTCACATGAATAGGCAGCATTATAGTTTCAGAGGAAGGAGTCAAGCAAGGCAGCCGATGTAATGCTTAGAACAGATAATCAGTGACCATTTGCAGTAACGAATACTGCATGTTTGCACATAGAAGTTGCAAAAAGAAAAAGAAGCAGTAAAGTCGGGGTATGGGGTTATATAGGTGTAGCTTCACGTCAGCATGGCTTCGCATCAGCATGGTGCCATGAAGCCACAGCTCAAGGCAAGGTCATTTGCCAGTGAAAGTTTCAGTACGTCCTAGGGATCTCCACCCTCTCCTCGCACCCGCGTGTTGAAACTCCCTTCTGCCGTCTTTTCATGATAGCCCATTCTGCTCCTCTTTTCGATACTTCCGGTTGGTGAATAGCTCATGTGGCGCCAGAGAACCAGGATTCCTGTCACGATGAGCTGCACTCAATGGCAGTCCTTTACTCACAATGCTGCATAAGCGTAAGAGTATCAGCTTCGCCAAAGAGGTGGGGAACGGAGCCGCCGGCCGAAGATACGACTTGGCCGACCAATGAATGGAGTCTGTTTTCGCAGGGACTTGAGTGTTGTTGTATGCAGTTGTTTCGGATCTTTCATTTTTCTTTCCAGATTGTTGTAAATAGGGGTGCCGGTTAAGCGCGGAGGCAGGCTATACACTGAAAAATAGGAAATGCGTTGGAACAGTCAAGGGCAGAAAACAGTTGCATGAGGAAAATTTATAGGTTACCCCCCAAAAAGGATTAAAAAAACCTGTTATTTAAGCAAAAAGTTAACTTTTGCCTAAATAGTCAATAAAGAGAAAAAGTTTTATGTAAAGAAAAAGAAAATGTTCACTGAAACAAAAATTGTATTTAGACAGAAAATAAAATGTGTGTGGGAAGTGCTACGTTGCCCTAGAATAGAGTATGCATAATGACTGGCCCTCACTTACTGTTGTACAAACAAATCTGTTTCCGTGGAAGTTGCTTTTCTGGCTATCACATGTATTTTATCAACTCATTGACACGACTAAATTTTAACTCAATTATACATGACCTGCCGGATGTGTGTCACCATATGCTAGCTTTACCCCTACCCCACAGGTGTATTCAATTTCTTATTTCTCAAGTGCTTCATTACTGAAACAGCTCAATTTAAAAGTTCTTTTATGTCATTTTGTCAGAACCTCTTCCAATTGATTGCAATAGCTCATGTATTGTAAGTGACCTAAAATGTTGAGCTGAAACTAATGCTGACAAATGCGAGACCTGCCAGTAAAGTGTTTGCTAGCCCCTTAGCCACGTCATGAGAAATTACTGAAATACTGCTGCAGTAGCTTTTGTGGGCTCTTTCAGCTCACTTTGTGTCCATATTCCCATCTGTAGGACTAGCTACTTAACCTGACATTCCTAATTACTTTTGGTAACTGTGGGATTACGTAGGTGTTTCTAAAGTACTTGCAACAGTTGTAAAAGGGCTAACACTAGTGATTATATAATTCTGGGTCAACTGTATTTCTTTTAACCATTGCCATTACTGCAAAGCTGGGCTTTGTGTTAAATAATGAAGTTTAATGTATAGCCTTGCAAGTTCTTAACAAAAATTGGAGGACACTTAAGCTTCGCCTTTAAGACTGGAATGCAGTAGCATTCAAAGACCCCTGACTGCTTTTCATGCTTCCTGGCAACTGCAGCTTATGTAAACGTAACGTTTATTGAGAAATGCTGGCGGTGAACGCTATGCACGAAGGCAAGCTTTCTGGCAGAAATGCGGCCTCTTGCGTGGTTCGATCTCCTGTTATTGTTTCGCACATTCAGCATTTCAATCTGAAAAGAGCTAACATGAAAGATATGCGCTGTCGGTGTTTTTTTTTTTTTTCCATTACATATGTTTGTGGGTTGCCGTTCTCAAAATTCTGAGGAATCACTTTGTTAAGAATGAAAGACAAGGTATGAGCAAACTTGGTGGTAGAAGACTGGTTGGGTATGCGTGGTTCGGAATTAGGTTGGAAATTCTTTTTGCCAGAGCAACGTCTGGCGCTGGACACAGGATGCAGATGCCTTATTTTCTGCGACAAAGGGCCCTTAACACTATAGCATTAATATCGCACGAGTGCCGACCGCACCATGTGTCAGTGGCCTTGTAGCAATGAGGGGCACCCCTAAAGCAAACAGCGCAGCAGAATACATTCGAATTAGAATTCGCCTCGCATGGCTGCACATAAAGTAGCCCATCTATCCGTCTCTCGGCACTAGAAGGCCGCTGACACACCGTACAGCCACCGCTCATGTGATATTATTAAAAAATTGCAAGGGTGTATGTGTGCATCATGTACATTATGCAACTTAACCACAAGGAACTCGAAGGGCACATTAACTACACCACCAGCACACTTTCTTTAAAGCCTGTTAAGAGAAAAATGATTAAGGGCAACTGGAAGAATCTGAATGTCGCCACTAAAAGCTGAAGCTCCTTTTTGACCTAGATTTAGGTTAAACATGAGGTTCCCATAGCAACAACCTAATCATGGTGATGAGTTGCATCATTGAGACCTAATAAAATGCTGAAGCCCAGTGGGCGAAAGGCTATTGCTGTCAATGGTAGCATTGACTCTTTGCTTCTGCACTTCTTTATAATGTTTTATCAATGTACAGCCAGTTGATTCTGCCACACGAGAAAGGTCATTGAAGCTGTCTTTCCGTTTTTGTAGACTGCTACACATGGCATAGGCTTCTTTTAGCTATTATAGTCACTGATGTTAAAGCCCAGCATGTGTCCAACTCTTCTGTCGTTATGTTTTCTCTCTGTGGTTAGGGCTTTGGAAGTCGCATCCTGAAGCAGCAAGGCTGGAGCGAAGGCGAAGGTGTTGGTCGTACCAAGGAAGGCATAGCCGCTCCCATTGATGATCCTGGTCAACACCCCTGGGACAGGTCTGGATTTGGGTAAGCAAAATGCAATGTGGACTTTCAGCAATGCATGAGCGGACCTTTAGCTCAGTGAAAAGTTATAATAAAATATATCCTTTCTTTTTTTGCACTAGAGGCTTTTGTAAATCCAGGCACAATTTTGTGTGCATAGTTGGGCTGGAGCTAGCACTGTACACAGGCTCTGGCTGACCCAAAACCTTGTATGGGCTGGGAAAGGGCCACCCGATCCTCCTTTCACTCACACTGGGCCCTGGCAAAGCATCTTGGTTTGCCTGGGCACATTCAGGGTCTGACCTCAGAGCAAGAACTGTAAAGTGAAAGCGGCTCACAAGACCACTTGTTTGTCGAGCTCGAACTTACTGGAATGAATTATCTCTGCTCCAGTACATTTCTGTAAAATATTGGACAGGTTTCTAAGTTGGTCAAAGACCGGCTAAGATGCAAGGAGGGGCTCGCGAAACTTCAGACTGTATTGGCACTCTGTCTCATGCTGGCACAGTTTCCCAGTGCACTTGGGCCACACATGTACTGTGAATGCGTCATGCATTCATGGTATATCCAGCCAACTTAGTCCGGCGTGTAGGCTTGCCATGTTTGGGCCAGCTTAGGTAGGCGTGTTGTTTTTACTGTCGGTACAGGTCAAGCCCACTTCCATAAACGCGAGGTTCCTGGTGGGCTCAGACCCGGATTTCTGGCACATGAAAAGTACCGTCTTTCACCCCATCTTCTGGTGCCCTTTTGCTGCTAACTTCGATAAGTTTGATATTTTCAGACACTAAACACAGATTGCAGGAAAATATGGTGTGAATATTTTTTTTTGCGTGGTGGAAGGTTTAACATAATGGTTTGTGGCATAGCTTACACACTGTGCAGATGAAAATGCAGTCAAGGTCTTGTTGTCTGCAACAATTTCGCCTTAATCCTCACATATTGAGTCTGGAATATTAGCGGCATATCAGTGAGATGTGTGGTTCCAGCAATGCAAAAAAAAAAAAAAACAGAAACAAAAGAAGAAAGTAAAAGAGTGCCTGCTCACATCATGCCATTAGCCACAGGCAAAATTTCTATAGCAGTGAAACTTCTGCTGCTCATATCAGAGTGGAGGGCACACTTTTGGTTTTATTTGCTGGCATGAAGTGCCACGAAACTGCATAACATTGCATTTTTTTTGCACTTCCAGTTATCGAGGTGAGAAGCTGGTACGAACCTTTGCCAAGAGCAAGCGGAAGAAGCGCAGCCGTGGTGAAGCATTCATCTCGACAGTGTACGACCGGCCTCGGGAGACGGATCCACCAGATCCTCTGCTGCGCTCACATGACACCACTTACCTGCACTTTCGCAAATCATTCGTGAAGGGAAAGGGCACCAGTGAGGACTGAAATATTAACTGTAAATATTGTTTGTACATTTCATGCATAAAGCATGTTTTATTATGTATTTGTTCTCATTGTGTACATCCCTAGGCTCGTTGCAGTGTCTCAGAAGCACCAGAACTATGACGTTATGCTGTTGTGTGCTAGGTTGCAGGCTTAACCAAGATCGCTGCATTCTGATGGGGTCAGAATGAAAAAGAAAATAAATTTGCAGTTTTGCTGAGAGGTGAAGCATTGAACACGATAGCAAGACTTGGCATGTTGCCCACACTCCTCACACAAGTGTTCTAACAGTGTGCGGAGATGAAATGGGGCGACACAGCATGCGAGAGAATTGTTGCTATGCAGAAGGAACAATTCTAGCTGGATCTCACCTTGGTGGTTCACTAGATGAGACCAACAGAAAACTGTTGCCGTTTTGTCAATGCTCAATGAAAAGATTACATTTAGCTTGACGGTCCGTTTGGCTCAGACCAGTGAATGCACCACGGTGCAGTATGCACGAAGCTCCTCGGCAGGAGCACTAATGTGTGTGCAAACTATGCGCATGCCAGGAGCGGAAGCCAGTCAAAAGAAGCCAGCCCTTGCTTCAGCAGAGCCGACTGGGCAAAGCGTGGTGGTGCGAGCACTTGGCTTCGTTGTTTTTGCAGCCAGACGCACTGCGCATCTCGGGCCGCCTTCTAAACCTTTCACGCAAGGGCCTCAGCTGCGTCATTGATAGCAGGGCAGTACGGCAACAATGGTGACAGTGCAAATGCACCTTAAGTGTCCCTGTAATTGCTATTGCAAAAAAAAAAAAAAAGAGAAGCCTTTGTATCAAGATTTTATCAAGCTTTTAGTACACACTAAAGGGACACTAAAGAGGGTTGCTAATTTCACATAGATATGTAAATTACTTTTCTGAGACATGAAAAATCTGTACTGCCACATGCAGAGACTTGGTAAGTTATAGAAGGTGCAAAAACGAAAGACATGCGGCAGCAACTTTGAACTTCTCGCGTTGGCTGCCCATGATGTCAGGCATAGTATATACAGTTTCTGTTCCAGACTAATTCTTTTGTTATGACTTTTGTCTATAATAAAACAGTATGCTGCATAAACCAAAGGCTGAACGTAGAGAGTTTTAAGAACTTTTCCTGCTAATATAGCTTGCAGTCTGTGACACAAACACCAATGTATTGGCACTGCTGCTTGTGCACAAAATTCAAAATGGAATTGGCCTTTGTTTTCTCTGCTGGTAAGCAAACTTTTTCCACTAAATGCATAAAAACACTGTCTTGAAAGACTACTTTGCGTTTCTAAACTGATTTAGAACTTGCTCTCTAGCGTGCCTTTGAAGGAACCTAAGTGGTCAAGATTAATCTGGATAACATTACTATAGTGTCCTTCATAGCTCCTGTCTCCTTTAGGGCATTAAAAGCCATCTGCAACTAAATTTCACTTTGGCTAAATTTCGTATAATCGAGTAGTATATATCACTGAACCAATCTTGGTAAAGTGACAGAGCTGGTAATTGTGCAGCCTTTTTGTTAGCAGCCTTTAAACCGCACGTAAGCAGACTATTCGTGCACCTAGTGGTGTCGCTATGATGCAAATTCCAGCACGCCGCGTCCAAGATTTTTCAGCGGGCGCTCAGGCTGGCTTTTGTTTCCATGCCTGGAGAACCGCAGAGACTGCTAGGGTGGTACGCAATGATTTGGGATATTGTTGTATGCATGCACAGTGGCACCGAAGAGACTGTACGACAGTCGCGCAGTAAAGCACAACACAAGAGGGAACCTGTAGTAGACATGTCTCTCTTTTTTATTTTTGTAAATAAAAAAGTAAACTTTCATCATCTTTCCCACTTTTGACAGCAAATCATGCCTATAGCAACACAGGGGGAAGAAAACACTGGAGCCAAGCTGTACAATGTCAAACATGCACCATCGGCATCGAGTGCAAACGCAGGGTTGACGCACTTCCCCCCCGCTTCCCTCCTCCTTTGGTGATCTACACACACACAGTTAATTATGCACGTGAGAAGGGAGAGTGTGACACGCACAGACAGACAAGATAGTAGGACAATGTCCTCCTCCATCATTCCACAAGCACTCTAGGACACAGTCCTTTGGGCGGCCCCAGAGTGTCCAGGAGCGTGCGGCATACAGTGCACGGCAGACATGGGATGCACAGAGATGTGTGGTTGCGTCCAAAGGCAGCGGTGTTTAAACGGCTACATAGCCAGCAGTCCACAGTGCAAGAGATTGCTGCTGCTACTGCTTTGATACAGTAAAACTTGTACAGCTTCAACAATTTCGGTTCGACGATAGTGTGTGGTTGACCAAAAGCCAAGCTCACGCACATTGCACAAGATGGGCTGGAGCCTCCGAGAATGAAGGAAGGGTGATATGATAGGCTTTGAAAAACAAAATAGACGAATTAAAAATGGCAAAGGGGGAAAACTAAAGCAACAGGGTGCAAAGTTACAGTGTTTGCTCGAACACACTGGCCGTTTTTTCGCACAGGAAATGGCTGTGCGCTGAGGAAACGCAGTTCGGTGAATCATGGTTTTGGCTTAAACGGCTGACAATAACGTTTTGCTCATCGTTACCTGTATCTATCAAACTTTATACAGTTATAGCAGCAGCAAATTAGGTTAACCATACATAATGTTCCTTTGCATTTTTCCCCCCATTATTTGAAAAGCTGTTGTGCACGGTGGTGACCAAGACCAATGTGGGGCCACGCTGCACTTACTGTCAAATCTAAAGTACACAGTAAACATTATGCAATTGCCTGGTAAATGAGGCTAGCTGTCAAATCACCCATGCAACAAATTCAATGCTTGGCAAGCTAATGGAAATTTTAACTTGCACTTATGGCAAGTTACCTCATGAATATTGGAAACATGGATCAACACTGAATAAAAAAGAAGAGGGCAGGAATACAGGGGACAACAGGTGTGATCACAACACTTACACGTACCAACATTGAAACATTTCCATTATTGATGAGGAACACAGTCTTGCTGGAACACATTCCAAACACATGGTAAAAGTAAACTCTTGTGTTCAAAACTTCTGAATTTTCTCAATAGTGCTTGTCCAAGCATTCTGCATACGCTTGGCCCTTGAAACTACCTGCTCAGGCGCTGATATATCTATTAGGGTCTCAGGTGCACGTGCGATTCAGGTGACAGCAGTTCTTGGTGAACAGAAATGGTCATTGCATTAATTGCATCATATATTAATTGGACTTAAATGACATACACAAGGTACAACCGCAATAACAAACAAAATAACTATACGAAAAACAGATGGGAATGGTAATGGAAAGAAAGCTAGGTCTCTTGCTCATCACACGGGCAGCGACATGTTATGGTATATACACTTAGATGCTTTGTCTAGAAACATGACAGCAGTGTAACGTTGGTTAAGGGTATAACCACCAGCGCATAGTGTGTTCACGCCTAAGGGATATAATAGACTATGAAAGTCATCTGTGCTTGGCAGGCATGCCAAGCTGATGTCCTTGGACTAGCAGAATCGGCACTTCAAGCGTTTGTTTGTGTCTACTGTCATAAGCCACAGCGGTACGATACACTGAACTGCATTGTGCAAAACGACAACAAAGACAACCCCAAAATTTTTTGGAACGACCTTAATGAACTCGATAGCTAACAGCTTCAACACTAACACGTGCACAGAGCATAAAACGAAGATACATTTGTTAGAAAGCCAGTGCGAAAACTCGCCGCTTTGAGTGGCTTGCTGTCTCTAACGTCAGCAGAGAAGAATTGGAGAATGTCATAACACTCTACATACTCATCACACCAACTTATAGCCCACCCTATGCTACAAATAACCATGAGGCTTCCACAGACGTAGCCATCAAGCCGTACGTACTGAATGGTGCGCAGCTGTATACACATGCCCGCACAGCCAGGCATTGATTACCTAATGCTCCTACCAGCATGCTAGTACAAGTACAAGCTACCAGTGGGTGCTACATTATACACTGCACCATACCAGTGAAGCACCTTGAAGATCCATGTGTACTAACCTTACTGCCTAGTAGTGCTAGTTGTTCCACACTAATAGTACCATATTATACTGCAATCTAGACTGGTGCCTTTAACCAGTGTGCCTAAAGTACTTTGCATATTATTCGCTCATGATTAACCACATCCTATTAGCAAATATGATGAAGTGCACTAGGCAGCTCCTGTAACTCTCCCCACTTAAACATCCACTCGCAACAGGTTAATGGCTCAACTGAAGTAGGCAGCATATATAATACTGAGTGCAATTTGACATACTGATATAGCAAAATTCCTGTAATTAAGAAAAAAACAGCTTTACACAGTCTGCTTTACTTTTCTATGCGATTGTCCTCATGGCTTCACACATGTAACAAGACCATCACGCCAAGCAAACCATATGCTCTTGCTGTACTTTTAACCAAGCAGTCTACAAGGTCCATCTCGGCAAACCAGTAATGCTCTCGGGCTATTCTGGCCAACAGGATGTCATTTATGCAATCACAGCAACTTTCAGAGTGCCAACCAATCGCTCCGAATCTATGCTTGACGTCCCCAGTCTCTGAAGCCAACAAAGCACAACACATAGACTAACAAAGACTCTGAAGGTTCTATTCTCACTGGCAGCTGTGGACATTGACATGACTGGTAGCTTTGCAAAGTAATACCCACCACTGCAGCCACTTGTCTACGACAGTCGCAAGTAATTCATCCAGCATGCAACACGAATAGCCAACAACACAGCCACTTTTTCCTGGAAGCAGCACAACACTTGCCTCTGTTTCTGTGGTCAGTATGTGGTAACGATCATGCTATTTCTTAAGACAGATTCTGCACCTTAACAAAGTTCTAAACATTCTTCCAGAACCATGCGAAGACAATGAGCGTGCTTTTGGGGTCCTTTTTCATATGCATCCATGACCACCAAGTAGACCCTGTCATTATTTCTCTCTATGCAACAAAAACACAAATAACTAAGCATAACTATAATGAAACATTTGATGTTAAATGATGTGTCCACAGGTGCATAAGCCCAAATGCTACAATTGTGCTCAACCAGCAAGGCAAAATTATCACTAACAGCTGCAGCTCTTGCTTTCTATGTGACAGCCTCCAGTTTAACATATCCCAATGTACAGCTAACCTCAGCATAGGGAACACAGACATAATAAATCTTCAAGGTAAATCTGAAATGTTTCTTGTCGATATGAGCGTGCAACAAATATACGCTTATAACAAATATTAGATATAACAAAGGTATTTTCATGGTGGCGGTGACTTCATTACAATGAGGTTTGAGGGTATTAGACCGTGGTTTTGTAATTATGCCAGTTGAGCCATTTGTGTCACCGGAACATTATTGAACAGGTGGCCCTCTATGAGGTGTTGGTGCTAACATAAATAAGCAAAGGCAGCCTAACTTAGTATCACAATATAGTTTGAGCATCCAGCGCAGAAGACAAGGCAAGGCAGAAAAACATAAAAACACTGACAGAGGAAGAAGTGCAGTTTGGACATTCACGTCTAAAGATACTATGTGGAGTCAAGGAACTGAAATGACACTTTTCACACTACTTTTGGTGTTCCTTTAACATGTTAGTGGATGCCATAACAAAATCTCTGTGTCTAAGCCTAAGTGCCCACTTCACCCTTGAATGAACAGGTTGAGATGGGTTTATGGCAATACATCAGAGGGGGAGGCAGTTCCAAGTGACATCAATTCTCAGTTACTAAAAATCAAAAAGGGTCTTCCTACATATGTTTGACTATACACTGAACATAGAACTTATCTCTTTTTTTTTTTCACAGCGATAGCTGTTATGGGTTCTTACAGCTCTCCACCTGTCCATACACATGCCATGCTGAAAAGCCATCACCACCATGGTGGCATGGCAACAATAAGATGAAACAATGAATGAAGACACTGTATAAATTTTGAGAGTTTCATCATCATCATAATATCAGCTGATGCTGAGCAGATTTTCTAGTTAGGCTTGCTGGTTGTTCACTGTACTGGGGAACAGCGCAGAAATTCGACAAAGATGAAGAGAGGTACAAAGAAGACACACACAGCACTGTACTTTCAACAGAATATTTATTTTGCAGGTGCAGATGTTTTTATACTGATCACCACAACAAGACACCTGCAAAACACCTGTTTCGTTGAAAGTACATCCCTGTGTGTGCCTTCTTTGCGCCTCTCTTCATCTTTGGCGGATTTCTGTGCTGTTCTCCTGCACCGCTAATGCTGCCTTGAATTCCTACTGTCCACCAGCAAATTTTTCTTGCCTGGAAGCATTGCCCATTACTAAAACAGTGCAAAGCGTCATTTAACCTCAAGTACCGTAGAAGAATATTGAGACCTACATCTGGCCACAACAAAGTTCATCCCTCGTGGTCCTCTGGAAAAATTTTAATTTAAGGAAATTCCATCGTGGGAATTTTTCATTGTGTGGTCCCCTATTCAACAATATTCATTGTGAAGCCTGCCACAATTGCTCTTTCAGGTTAGCTGCGCTGACATATAAGTGTTGTTAGGAAGGGTCCGACTTGAGTTGAGACTGCACACGACCTTGTCTACCCATGCCAGTGACCACCCCTGAATTTAAGATGATACTGGCATCTATGTTGTGGGTGGAAACTCTCACTAAGGGCACTCGTTAGAACCTTAATCTCTCCGATGTCGTGAAAAATGCACACCAAGTAAAGTTTCATCTTCTTCCAATTTTCTATTTTCTTACAAATGAGGGCCAACCCAGAAATAAAATTTTTCTTTCACTTTCACATGGTGCGGCCCGCGACTACGACAATGTAGTCCCTTAGGACCAATTAAAGTTTCTTGTCTGTCTGTTTCACTTTCACATCGAACATTTTATGGTCGATTATACGTGGTACATGTCTGTTTATATGCAAATACAGTATAGTTGCTTACAGCCCAGATGGACTGAGGAAAAACAAAGAACACAAAAGTACTCAAAAACTTTTGTTTCCTGTGTTTTTTTTTTCTTTCTTTCCTTTGTTTCGTTTGCGTGTGTGCATCATCTCCAATGACATATGTTCACCACCTAGCAGAGTAGTCAGCCCTTCCAAGTTGTTGTTTAATTCTTAAACTTAGAGTCCTGACGTCTTCCTCAGCAAATTCCATTACTTCTCACCTCTATCCGTTTTATTTTTCTGATATTAAGACAAGCCTGTCTATAAATCACTGCACTGTACTTGACACTGACTCTTTCAGATGATTACCAGAGCTATTGGTCCTGCTGCCCTTGGAACGCTGCAACCTTACGGTGCGTTTCTGTACCCCTTAGATTGTTTATTGCGCTCAGTACATCAGCCTTCATTGTGGCATTGCGTGAAATGCTGACAGCTCATATTCACAAACACATGGGCTGCCTACATTCAGCTATAAGGGTTCCATTCCTCAAACAAGTTTTTTTTTTTCCTTCTCGAGAACGGATGGAGTGCCTACACATGAGAAAAAATGGGAATTTGCTTAAGGAAGAACAGACACCCCTCTCAAGTGCATCCTTAAATCCATCCCATCCATGAGGCAAGAAACAGCTCACAAAAATGTGGATCATGGCTCCAGGAGAAAAAAGAAAGAAAGAAAGAAAAAAAAAACATTAAGAGCCATGCTAGGAAGCCAACATGCACAGTACATACAAGTACACTAACGAATTACACAGCAGTGAACAGAAAAAGAGTGGTCTTTGTTACACAAACTGAAGAAGTCACTGCTTGCACAATTAAAACAACACACTGAACTAACAGCTCCACAGCTTTTCTAGGACAGCGCCATTAAACATATAAATGAAAAACATGTCTCATTACTTGTGTATTCTCTCGTGACAGTAGATAACAAAGCAAACAAGTGAGAAAAAAGAGAGAGAGAAAGAGAGTAACACATTGTAATGTCTCTTAACTTATGCAAAGATGGCACTTGTATATGAGTTTTTATAAGATGCCTTAGGAACCTTGCAATCATGTGAACAATAAACTCATCTAAAACATGTAAACAAGGTTTCACCTCAAACAAAGCAACAAATAAAAAAAAACAAGAAAAAATATTTCAGTGCTGTACAACATTTGGTGGTCTCTTAGAATTGGACATGTGGCCCACTGAGATAGAAGCATGGCTAAAAAGTCATGGCAGTCAGAATGCTTGTAATACTTGCATGTAAGGATTCAGTACACGAGCATTTTTAGCCTTGCAAAAAGTGCTAGAGAAAGAAAGAAAAAGAAAACGAAAAAAAAAAACCACCCGCATCGCAAAAGGAACGAACACATACGGGTTCCATTCACAACCATGAAAACAGAGTGAGTTGCAAAAAACTAGTGTGGAGTAGAGTTTTGTGTTTTGTTTTTTCAATAGAGCACACAAAATGAACAAACAGAATTCAAGGAATGCAACAGAGGAACAAACGTGGTACTTTAAGGAGGATGCATGCTGTCTGTTATTGTGCCAAGAAAGGCTGTTTGTTAGCTTTGCAGAATGCAAATAAGCGTCACCTGACATTCTCCCAGGAAATTATGAATTTTTCTCGAATTATTAGAAGCTGCATGCATAAAGTATGGTTCGAAATAAAGATATGGCTTACTGCAAGAACAGGTACACAAAATAGCATAAACAGATGTACAGCTGTTATACTTATTACACACTTGCATTTGTGGCAGCCATATAGAATTTGATGGCACCCACCAACACGCAGAGTAGCCTGGAGGTATGTTTAGAATATTTATTGACCTATAAATGTTACTTTAATTAGCCGTTATTGGCCATATTAACTAGCTCTAGGAAGCCAAAAAATCTGACATGTTGTTAGGTTCATAATGCAAAATTGCATTAGCAAACAGGAAAGACATAAGTCTACAGAAATAATACATTGAAAAAGGCTGAACCTCCACTCTGACAAAATATGTTGTAGATTTCGCATACTGTGGGATAGGAATCCAACCAAAATTTTATGCTTGTCTAAATTAACCTGAGCTGCATATTATCCAAGTTTGAACAACCATAAGTTTATGGCATCTGATGCTTTTAGCACAGCCTACAACGGCAAGGAAATGGTGACGCCAAAGAAGTGTGCCATAACCACATTCAACAGCATATGCAATGCTGAGATGCAAAATTCTATGCAATAACAAATCTCACAATCATGCTTCAGCTTTAGCGTGCTTTGGCCGGTACAGTGCAACATTGTACATTAAAAGGACCAGTAAGCTGGGTCGGTAACAAAAGTAACAACATGATCACATTGTGTTTGAGAAAGTTTCCGTCACAAATACTACAAGAATGATGGCTTGTAGTACATGAATATTTTTTGCATCACTATCATTAGGGGCCAATTATTTTGGAATGCTTGAAACAGGCTACTACTTTTAATGTACAAAGCAGTTAATGGTTTAGTAAAGAACAAAGCAATGCCATCCAAGAAGTACACAAGTGCGACAGAGCCATAGATTTACTTGGGAAGTGTTTGCCTCCTGGAGCAATACAACATTTGGTTAAACTTCACTTCATATTAATGCCCACTTAAACATCTTTGTGTGCTTATGACAAACTAGCACAAAACATGCACTACTGTAGTAATGGTTTCAGTCATACCTCTAGGGTAATGGCAAGACTTACGGACAAACATTCAAAACAAGATTGGCCTCAAAAGAAATGGTCATTCTAATTTGTCTCTGGAAAATGATGGCTTCTTTGAAAATCCATGTGTTCAGCCTGAGTGTGAAGGAAGCTTTGTTGTGCGAACTTTATGATGAAGAGAAACACCATGTTTTCTCCCATATAAGACAGCTAGTAGTGGGCCTGTAATCTGTGTACAAAAAACTGTCCACAACTGTGGGCACGAACCACAGCACCCAGAAATAAAAAATATGTTATATACCTTCAGTCATTACAGTCATTAATGCCCTTGCTTTTGCCTTACATAGAAGTGCAGCGTGACTTCATGGCAATATGTTGTGCGCTGCCATGAAGCCGCACCATGCTACATCAGGTCTTCACTGCAATGCTGGTAGCCTGCCGTGAAGCCAAGCCACAATGCAAAGCAAAATTTACATACAACCAGCATTCACATGCAGTAAAGTTAAGGTGCTTTTTGATGCTGGTGCCATGCGTGAAAATACTATTAAATGTTAAACTGCCGTATTGCAATACCCATCATAGCCACGGCATGTGTTAGTAGAGTAGGTGCTAATGTGCATGTGACGTGCGTCAATGTAAACAACACTCTTAAAATAACTTTTGTACACAAACGTAAAAAACAAAAAGAGTGCATGTGTTTGGTTGCAACAAGTGCTGAATATAAAGTCAGGACCGTGGTAACAAGGAGCCTGACAACAACTCCTTATTTAGTTATAATAGTGACTAGATTTCTTGAGAGAGAGCATATGTAGGTTTATGTAGCCTGAACTTGCAGCACCGACCATGTAAAACAAGAAGCACTAGAATAAAGCTGCAAAGAAAGTGTGCCTTTTTTACGCTTGGCTTTGGCATTGCACAGCATGGTATCTGAACAAACAGTTCTTCGAGCTTAATGGTACGGTATAGAATGTCTTGAAAGATATGAAGCACTTTGTATTCTTTTAAATCATGTGACCATGGTCGCATGTATGATCACTGATTACACCAGCATCCGGGATTGCTGTGGGCTTCTATAGACTTCGAGTAGACTAGTCTCTCCTGATTATCAATCATCCATTAGCACTTGCAATCAATGAAAAGCAATGACGGATGCACTAAGTCTATCCTGTCAACATGCTCGCATGCATTTGTACCCCTGTTGTTTTATTTCTCTATTTTTCTGTTTAGCCATTTCTGACTAGCGTGACACAATAATAAAACCTGCAGCATCCTTCCTGTGTAAACAACTCAATTAAGAAAACCTGTGTAACCCTCATAACAGCAAACAATAAAGAATTTCCTCATAACAGCTGGCAGCCAGAAACACTTATAAGGACACCACCATTACATTTGACACCTTTTGTACAATGAGCTCTCTACATTTTCCACATGCAACATTTAGGGCTGCTCAAAAAGGTTTGACTAAACTTGCCGCATCTGACATGCACACTTCTCAAGGTAAGAAAAAAAAATCATTCTCGAAAGGTCAACAACGATACTCACATTCCAACTATGTTTTGCACTAAAAGTAGGCCACACGTGGAAGGGCTGGGGATGAAAAACACTGTGACCTGAGCACCTTCCTGCAAAAAAAAAAGTCCGTGCCAACCACACCAACACTGGCGACAACAAGGGCGTCGCCAGTGTGTCGCCTTGACATCGAAGTGATCATGGCCACTGAGCATCACACGGAGCACTCGCAGCATGTGTTGTTTGTGGCACTAGGCCATCAAAAGATGGTCATCTCACAACCTACGTCCAAGAAGGCAGGGTTACTCTTCTCGTTTGTCCTCTTCCCCGCCGTGAGTGCAACAGATTCTTTCCTGTGTCTTCGTGCAGACTAAGCATCACCAAGGCATCGCAAAACAGGAATGGTGACGGCGCTCACTGCTGCCAAGATGGATCGAGCCCTCCGGGAAAGCCACAAAGCGTAAGTAAAACACAGTACACTGATGGCGATACTGTCACTAGGTGTAAGCGTCTCATCTCACACCACTTTGTTCGGGTAGTGTTTCTAACTTGAAATCTTGATAGGCGGCAGAAAAATGGCGCCGCACACTCAAACCCTTTATCTTCCCAACGAGGAACAATCACGTGGTGGACAAAGCACATTCACCAAATGCAACAAAGATTCTTGTTCTCAAAGTTACTTTGCAGTTGACATGCGTCGTCCTTTGCTATGCATCCATGTAGCAACTTGTGCTTGCGTAAAGTCCTCAGCTGGTATTACAGCAAGCACATTTGACGACGCAACATCCACCTTGTGGCACATCTTCCTTGCAAAGCATCTCCTTCCTTGCGCATCTTGTCTATCCATAAAGCTTGCAGAAGCTGCGGCTCCAACTATGCTGGTCCTGCTAGCTAAAAGTGCATGACCTATCAGTCTTGAAAAGCAAGCTTTTAGCACACTGAAAGCCGGCATGCAAGTCCTTCCTACCAGCATCCAACTACACAGCCAAGCTTCACAAGTGATACTTCAACTCACAATAATTAGTGCAGAGGTAATTCCATGCAGGTGCGTCGAAGCAAACTTGCACCTTCTGGAACAGGGAATATTCTTGCAAAAGGCGACGGTGAATCCTACAGATGTTGCTTGAGTGGAAAGACAAAACAACTGTGGCGGTGCAGAAACATGGCATATTGGGTGATGGCAACAGTCTTGTGCACAGGTGTTCTTTCTAGCCCGAGGTGTGCTCTTCGGGTGCCTCGGAAGCATCATGGCCCAGCTCAAACCTATGGTGATGAACTGATGAGGAGACATGACGGCCATGACTCACGGTGACGAAACGCGCTCACACTTTACTGCTACCCGAGCCAGTCTTGAGGGCACCACCAGAAGTGGAGGAAGGGCCAGGGGACGCCGGCGAGGCTGACAGTGGGTAGGAAGTTGTTCGCTTGGCTGAGCGTCGTCGCCTCAAAGCACTGGCTGGACCAGAGAGACCCTGGCCAGGCAGCCCAAAGCAGCCACGTGACAGAACCATGCGGGCATTGCCCTGGGCCGGCCGGCACAGCGGCAGGCCTGGACTCTTCAAGTCCGTCAAGTGAAGCGCGTAGCCTTCGGAGAGCACCTGCAGAGCAAAGAATAATTTGAATGACAAAAAAGAAAAATATTATTGGCCTAACTGGTGTTTACTAGAGGACATACTAGGATACGTAGTTATAACTTTCCTGCAAACTTCTTTCCACTTACGGATTACTAGGTGACCGGAGCCATGGACAGCAGTAGCAAACCTGGTAGCGACATCTTGTGGCGATTCGTCTAACTACAGTACATTTGAAAATTGTGTTGTATGATTGTTCTCGTTCCAAACAAACCATAAGAGGACTATACGGTAATGACTATATGATTAACAGCGTTGTTGCTGCTGTACACCACTTCCGTCACCCAGCATTCCACAAACTGCAAGATTTTCATGGACACGCTAAAGCACTGTTTTACCACTGGAAGCATAAGGAATATATAACACACACACACACACACACACACACACACACACACACACACACACACACACACACACACACACACACACACACAAACACACACACACACACACACACACACACACACACACACACACACACACACACACACACACACGTACACGTACACGGAGGCAGCATGCGCACAGAAAGCAACATTGAAGTGGCACAGCATGCTAATGTAACCACAATCGGTGGCTGTAGATACCACAATGTTGCATCCTTCGCTTGTTGCCTCTCTGTGCATACATTTCCACGCTTGTGTCCCAAATAAACTAGTTGGAGGTTACTGCACAAATTATTTTTTATGCTCCTTACTGCCTAGTCATCACTCTATAGTGGTAAATGTGTAACATACTTTGAAATGTCAAGGCCACAACTCAAGCCACCAATTCCACACCTGCCTACCCATGCACTGAGAAACTGAGAAACAGGCGGAAACAGGGAGAGCCTTACCGTGGCTACGGAATGTTGTTTCTTGGAAACTTTTCCGACAATAAATATCTGCTCTTTCACCATGCCGAGCGCAGAGTAGACTGCGATGTCTTTGGCCGAGCCGTAGGCAGCGTGGTAGACAATCTCGGCCTGAGGTGATAAAAATATAAATGAGAAGCCCTTGGAACTATTACTGACAACAGTAAAAGCCACCTTTAAATTGTAGCAAATGTTGAAGCGGTTTATTGACGTTTCGGCCGGGGTCTGGCCGAAATATATATATATATATATATATATATGTTTGTGCATATAACTTTAGCCCTGGTAATGTTTAGCCAGTGCACTTGTTATGCAGAAGATGTGAATTCGGCTCCCAGCTGCAGCAATTTTCTCTATTCATCAACCTTTATTTCTTTTATCCTTACTGTTTCTACATTTCAATAAAACACAACAATTAATTTCCCCTAAGCTCTTTCTGACTTCTTTGTCTGTTTGCCTCATGCATTAATTCAAAAACATTTCACAAGCTAATAACTCACAAAACACTGTGAAAGGTCTGTATCTGGGAAACTGTGTTCTTAAGTATGAGCAACCCCATTTTGCAAACACCACAGTGTATCATTTTTCACACAATAGGACCATATTCTATCTGAGAATACCAGGAGCTTCTCATTGGTAACAGGGGCCTATACGAAGGATGTCAGCAGAGACAGCAGCACCAACTCACATGCGTTTGCAGGTGTCGTAGGTAGCTGAGCTTGTGCCTGAGAGGCTCAGTGGACAGTCCCTCAGCAAAAGAAACAAGACCATGGGGAAAGTTGTGCTGGGCAAGCCAAGAGACCACCCGCTGCTGTTGCATGTCGGGCCGACCCGTGATGTAGATGATTAGGTAGCCCAGCTCTTGCCAATGCCTGCAACAAAGTGAAAAGGGCACAACAGCATGAATAATCGAAGAGGGCAAGCACACAGAGGTTGCCAAACGAAGCTCTGTGGGGATTCCCTGGAAACTTTTTGTGGTTTCCATGAGCGCCCTAATCAACACCATGGAACATCCTATCCAACCTGTAACGCGATCGTCATCCAACATCCTATAACCGCGAACATCCTATCAAACATCCTATAACATGTCGCGCTGTTGAAAATTCAGAAGAGTTTTTAGGAAATGGTCAGTTTGACAACTTGCTCCCCAGATACCGTGACTCTTCCAATGAGTGTCAATGCCGTCCTGGGGTCAGATTGATTGATTCATGAAGTTTAATGAAACTTTAAAGCAACACTGGGGCTATGATGGACCCTGTACGGGAGTGCCTTTTCTGCGCCACGGATGAGTATTGTTGTCATGAGTAAATACAACTGCTATCACAATAGAATACCTCGCAGTGTGGACAGCTCGAGTTCGCGCTGCAACTTGCTTCTAGTAGCAGTTTTTGACACTAGACGGCCTGTGCATATAGTTTTTCTCTTTATTATTGGCTGCTTGAATCCTTGCACTAGAAACATAGCTTGCCTGCGTGCTGCATTTCCGGCAATCTTGGTACAATTTTTGCTATTTCCTGCGGTATGAAAGGGTTAATTTTGACCACCTGGGTTCATTTAGCATGTCTCAAAATTTAAGTAGACAAGTGTTCTCGCATTGCACCCCTATCACAATGTTGCCACTGCAGACTGTAACCAAACCTCACACTCAGCGGCAGAATGCCATAGCCACCGAGCCATCGCGGCAGGTCTAGGATCAGGTAGAACGGTGTATGAAGGCCCAAAATGTGCCAGTACGGTAACAGTGTGCATGATGTTTACATGCTATGTCAGCACTTTTGACAGCATCTAGGCCATTCCTTCAGACATTTGAATGCTTCCTTCATGGTTTCAGTCATCTTTTACCTTTTCTTGATTGTTTCTAAATGAAGACACTAAATGCTTCACCAGAGTTTTCAGCTATTCCAAGGTACTTTCTGAATGCAAGCGGCTTTATTTTATCAGCATGATGTTGTGAGTAATCCATGGTCAATTCTCTTCCAACCAATTCAGACACTTCTGCTAAACCATTACAAAGCCTTCATCAGACAGCTCAGATTTTTGACTTGCTAGTTGTACCTTGCATTCGTAAATTTGGAGGTGCAGATAGCGCAGGAATTATGCAGACATTGCGCAAGCTTTTCGTAGCAGACAACGTGGGCATGGCACCTCGCCTGCTTGTTAGTGATGCTAATACAGAAGCACTTTTTTTTTATTGTAATTAGAATGGTGTGTCAGGCAGATAGATGTGAGCCGCAAGTTCAGCGGCAAGACTGGACAGTTTGATTTGGTCAATGATCCGCGATGCTAGTGCTTTTACGACGCAATCGCTGTAGAACCCTTTAAAACCTTTTTGAATAATGCAGTGCATCAGTAGACTACAGTTTAAGAGACACTCCACAAGGTACACTTTGTCCGTTAGAAAAACAAAGAGTCTTACCGGACCACATCAACAGCTCCAGCTCTCACTTTGGGATCTCGGCCTGAAACCGAGACGCTGGCCGTGAAGGAGCCGTCAATGCTAAACACCACACACTCGGTCTTCGGAGGCACAATAGCAAGGAAGAAATCGATGGATGTGTGGTCACCTCTGCAAAGCAAATGTGACTGCAAGTTAGCGGCCTTTCCGGCTGTTTCACAGGCCTGTGAAACCCAAAGCCTTCTAGACTGGGCAACAGCTAGGCAGTACATGCAAGTGAACAATTATATCCATGTCATCCGAGTTGCACACCTCACAATGGCCTTGACGGGGAAGAGTCCATATCCAAGTCCCAGGTCCTTGGGCACGCTGAAGGAGAGCCGTCCGTTGCGGTCGGTCAGCTGAGTGCCCAGCAGCGTCCAGTGGCCGCTGTCACGCATCAGGTGCACGTCTACCTTTTCGCCCGACAGAGCCACCATGTCCAGAGGTCCATACATGAAACGTGCCGTCAGCACCTGTGGTTCACCCTCCTTCACAATCACGTCGTTGGCCCTGTGGTTGGCTGTTACATTCTGCAAAGGCGTGGCCAAGGTCGAGGTTGTGTCACAGAAGAACAGATGTACACAAGAACCAACAACATGCCTACTTCATTAGTCCTCACAGGAAAAATATAACGCGTTTTGTCAAAGTTAAGTTATGGCTGCTGAATACATACATAGTGCACACTCAGCCATCACTGTGCAAGCTTGCGCTTACAGTGTACAAGAATTAACAAATGTTTTCTCAAACTGGTATCGATTGCACTCGGCACCGCACATCAGTTTGAGTGAGGGAAGAAACCATGACAGCTACTGCAGTAAAACAAACTCAACCTCTGAAAAACTACCGACTGTAACTGGAGCACACTACCTTGATTTTGACAGAGGTACGTTTGCGGAGCCACTTCTCACGGGGCTGTCCAGGCACAAAGGGTGCCAGGTCCCGATCGAGTGTGCCAGCAGCGACCCCGTCTCCTCCGCCGCCATCAAGGCCACCCGCGACACCACAGCCTCCGCGAAGCAGTTGCCGTAGTAGCAAGCCAACCACATCCATAGACTCCCAGTAGGAGGCATGAAACAGGTGCGGCAGCACATGTGGCGGGAAGTTAGCCAGGCCCTCCGGGCAGTACAGTGCGAAGTCCAGGCGTCGACTGCCCCACCACTTCTGCGTCACTGTGTCGTGGGCAAGGCAGGCCATTGCAAGGCTCCGTGAGATGAGACACACTTGTGCACATGGCTAGTCACTATGTTAAAATCACTAACCCCTCCATTAGAGCTTGCCTCTACAACTGTGCACATTATAGGTTCTGGAGGAGAATAGCCTGTCTATTGTGATTGTGGCTGCTCTTGAGTACTTCCAATGTGTAGGTCTCAAGGTATCTAGGTTGATGTATTGATCATAGACGGCTTCCTCATATGGTTTCAGTAGAATACTTCAGAAATAAAATTTAGCAGGATGCGGTTGCTTTAACTCAACGGCTGCAATCTGCTGCAAGTGTGGCATTGCACTTAGATGCAATGCACATATCACACATGCAGACAATAGCTGTAGGTACTTGTCACTACAGTTCTAGTGGTGACAAAGTGAAAAAAAAAAAAAAAAACTGTAATCTTGTAGGAAGCAATGTTGTAAAATAAAAAAATTGTTTATGTATTGTGCCAACATTTAATATGGAACAAACATTGCAGTCCATTCATTCCCACTCATGCTGTCGCACTCCCAAACTCTTGAGAAAAAGTAGGATATCACCGTTGTTTTTACCCATCTTAAATATAAATAAGCAGTATGAGTTTGCAAATACTCGATTCATATGTAAAAAATTTGCCCACAGAACCTACCATTGCTACATCCCTTAGAATGGTTGCTTGCAACTGAGTTTCAGTTTTGGTCAAGTGTTTCTCCAAATTTTAAATCTATTTTAGCCGATACTTGGGAGGGACTTACAATAACTATGGCGCACCTATTATCTTAACAGTTTGAAAAACACCTGCAGCCATACGTTAGGAGGGACACAGAAGTAAGCAAATGCTTGTGACAGGCACACCCAAGTTATGCCTGGACCAGACACTCACAGGCCCATGGAAATGTCAGCACACTCACTTCAGTTTTATTACCTTAAATGTCAGAAAGAAATGAGATTACCTGTCAAACAGGCTGGATACACATCTGTGTACACTGTAAATATGTTATGCATACACATCACAGCTCGCAACACACTTTAGCTGTCCTCACATTGCTACGAGAGATGAATTCCCAGATGTGGCAGCCATATTCTGATTGGTAGATGAGTGCAAAAATGCCCTTGCACTAAGATTTGCTGGACATTATTAAATAACTCAAAGTGGTTGACATTAACAGTATGTGACATTAACAGCACTGTGGCAGTTCTTATGGCCAAGGTGCCTGTCAGTTGTTACTGCTGGCTCCATTACAATCAGTGTTTACTTAGAAACAGTGGCCTGTGAAATAAATCTGCAATGCTGTATGCTGTTACTAGATGTTACTTAATCAAGCCTCATAGACTATCACAAAAGAAAGAGCTGCAGTAAAAGATGGAAAAAATAACATGAAAGAATGCTACCAGTTCTGCACAAATTTCAATGCATTAACAGTGGCATTAATGGCCTGAACTTGCTGTAAATTCATCCCACTCACCAGTACTTTTATTCCAACAACATTTAAAGAAGATTTAGCACTTCTTTCTGCTTTGTTTCTGCTCGCATTTCTTGACAAAATTACTACACTATTTGGTCCACGATGGCCAACAGGTCATTTGGCATTATTGTTTACCTGGTTCAACCACTTATTAGTTGCCTCCAAGCTGCAAAACTAATGGACATCCCAACAGCAGATGGTTTCTCCATTTTAGGGATGCACATACAGCAACAGTCTTTCATATCTTGCGGAATATGCAGGCAATCAAAGATGTCACATGCTTTATTGAATGATGCGAACCAGGAAACGCAATCTTGTGACAAAATTTGAGTGAGAGCAAATCAGCAGCAAGTGCAGAATCTTCTTTGAAACTTTCAGGAATAAACATGCATGCTTTCTACGCGGGGATGCATGCCATACATGCCTTCCGTGTGGGAACACTTCAGTCATAAAAAGGGGGCGCCACATGAGAATAGCTGTTTATTAAGGAAGGTGTGGGCTGTCATTTGCATAACCAATATCTCGCCAAGAAAAGCGTGGAAAATGCACCAACAGCGGCCTTTTATTTGTTTATGCGTTTTGAATTCAGCACACTGAGGAGCACCACAATAACTGCAACGTCCCTTTTTTTTCTCTGCATAGTGCACGGTTTGGAAATGGGAACGTGTTATGCTGGACAGTTCAAGCAGAGTTATGCAGCCACACAGCTTATTGAAACACAGCTGTCCTGGTACCAAATCCTAAGACACCATGAGTGTTGTTGTTTTTATTCTTATCAGCCTTCGGATGATATTGGTTATGTTTGCAATGCCACATACCATATCACAACAGAACAGAAGCCATGACAACTATCATATAAAAAAGTAAATGTAAGAAGAAGACACCAAACAACACACAGACACAGTGCCTGGCCATGCATTCAAAATGTAAACATACATGCGCAAAGCAATGGAAGTGAAGCATGTGATGCTACAGATAGCAAGGCTTTTGCATAAATATAAATCCAAATGAATGGTAAAGAGCTGCACACAGAGAAGATAGGCTGGAACTAAAACATGCCACAGGAACAGCGCACATGAAAACGCATGCAAATGGTGTGCGTTTGATAAGAAAAGGAAGCACAGGGACTCAATGCCATTGACCAATAACAAAAAGAGTGGCAGAAAATAAAATATGCCTGAAAGATACATTGATAAAGTTTGAGCAAGAAACAAAACGATTGCTCACAGCACAAAACAACAAGGGCAAAGAGCAAAATCACTGCTCGCAGAATGAAACATTGCGTGCATTTATGAGCAAAAAAATACAGTCGAACCTCGATATAGCAGAGTTGTAGTTGAAGCGAAAAACTTTGTTAAATAGCGAATTTCGTTAATTTGAGGGTTTGAAGTTTCAGCATTAAAAACAACTGCACAAGTTCCCCAGAGCATTTCGGTTGCATAGTATCTTCTTAGCAAGCATTTATAAACAAACTGCAAAAAGTTCGGGCCATAATATCACGGTTAGAAGCGCCAGCATGCGTTGCAGATTGTACCGAGAGCAATGCAATGACACGGCTTACGGCATCCGAGATTTTCGTGCGTTGCATCGCATGACGCTGTAAATCTTGGACGGCATAGCTGACCGTGCTTGGCGCCCGCAGCCAGTGCCCACAAATTAACAACAAAAGTGTAAGGAAATGCGGATATTGGTCCTGGGCCAAAAATAAAAAAAGAAAACCAGTTTCGCAAGAAAGGTGGAGCACTGATGGTGATAGCAGAGACTGCACGAAGCGAGGTCTGTAGTTTTAGCGGTGTGACGCGTGCCTCCTGGCGAACATTAACAGACATCACTCTATAACTACGAATGAACTCGGAGTCACAACGCGAGCGGACGCTTCATACCGTGTCTCGGAAACTTGAGATTACGTGGCCACCGACACCAGATGCGTGGGAGCAACAAAATGCGTGTGAAGGTACCATCCACTTTGGCTTGCCGCGGAGAGGTTACCTCCAACATCAGTATGGCGCAAGGCCCGTGGACAGACACATGCATGGAGAAGGCAGAATGAGTGTGTGTTCCTGCCTTCCTCCCCCCTTAGCACGTGCTTGATCATGTTACCATGCGCTCACTCCCTCCCCATCCCTCTTGCGCAGAAGAAATCGTCAGCTCTCATGTTTCTCCGAGTTTACCAACGCGACAAATGGCACAACGGTGTTTCCTGCCTGCCGCATCCTGGCCCGTGCTTTGACAGCGGTTTTGCCGCTCCAGCTTTTCATGCAGAAGGAGGCTTGAAATAACTTTAACTTTGCGTAGGCTATTTACTAGCTTTTACTCACTAAATTTCTTTATTTACTAGATTCACTAGGCATACAGGCTTCAAGAACATGATTGAAATGGCCGAAGACTTCGTTAAAGTGAAACTATGTCATGAAGTTACTTCATTAATTCGCGAAAAATAAATAGACGGTTTTCAATACAACTAAGATTGGGAAATGACAATAGTTTCTTACATCATGGATTTCGTTAAATCGAGGTTTGTTATATCGAGGTTTGACTGTATCATTAAAAACACTAGCAGCCCACAAAACATAGCTAGATATTTGATAGAGAGAGGAAAGCATATTCTATCTTACACAATATAAAAAAATCAAAACACACAGGCTCGAGAGATCAGTTAAAAGCTTACAAGCTAAGGAGCAACAGATGTTCTTGTTGCTGCCATTAAAATAACCATAATAATGATGTACCGGTCAGGCATATGAAGAGAAAGGAAAGCAGGACAGGCAGATATGCCATAAGCAGCACCTCTCTTCAAAAGTGAGAGAAAAGAAGAAATATAAAAGAAAAGGAAAACGACCAGAAACAGCTACAAAAAGCGGTCATTTTTGGTCAAGTTTTCTTTCCTTTCTTTTTTTTTTTTTTCACAGAGGGGACATGCTCACATGAAGTGACAGTGCTGAGGGGCAAGGCCTCTGAGACGCCCGAGACAGTGCTTGAGATGCTGGCTTCGCTGGTTCGCCGCCCCATGCAGGCGTAGCCAGACGACGACGGGGGCAGCCCTTCCACAAAGATGTGGGCGTGGCTCTGCAGGTATTCCACTGCGGGCGTCCCGACAACACAGACAAGCAGGCACATGTAGCCCACAACACAGAAAGAGAAGGTTCGGTAGGACTGATGGGAGCTCGACATCTATTAAAGGAAGTAAACTAGCACACGAAGCAAACACACTGAAGCCGTGTTAAAGCACGAGAAATATATGAATTGCACACGCAATGGTCAGGAGAAAAACAGCAGCTCCAATGCAATTTTCGAATCTAAATGACACAGAGCTTGTTTGAGTTAGTGAGGTAGCAGCAACACAGAATGACACACAGACAGCCTCATTGCCTGTAGCATGATGGGCCAAGGGTAGAATGTTGATAAGAGGTGTACGCACAGAGAAATACAGATATGTACGCCAGATATGTAAATACATATACAAAGTACATATACAGTCAACAACTGATTTTGCGGACGCCTGATTTTTTGGACATGCTTGATAATCCGGACGCCTTCGCGGCACCACCAGGTACTCCATAGAGTCAATGTATAAGAACGTCCAAAATTTCAGGCACAAAAGTCCTTTGCCGTCCGATTTTCCCAACTTTTTGTCATGACCGTAGGTCTGAAACAGCATTATCAAAGCCACCATAGAGTCTGGCACAATAATTGGAAGCCACAACTGCCGCCATGTTGATTACCTCGCGGCTTCGAACAGGCGCCCTTGCATGCAGGTCCGCTGGTAGCCATAGCCACCACCCCAGCAACACTAGGCCTGCCTGCTTCGACGTTGGCTACCAAGCTTCTTGCTGTTCGATGCTGTATTATTGAAAGAATTCGCCACTTTCAGCAAAGGTGCCGACTCCGTCTTTGCAATCCTCGGCATTTTTTCGAACTGCCCGATTCTTCAGATGTTTTTGGATGTTGGCTGTACATAACGTGAATACCCGTTGTGTCATAGTGGCAAATACCCATTCTGGGCGGTCAGCCAAGAATGGGCAGATGCCCAGTGACACATACTAAGAGGCACAAACCAATGAGTCCTAGTTGTTGTCTATTAGGTGAGGACATGACAACAAATGCCGAACTTTGGGGAAGAGGCAACGAACGCTTCACTATAATAAATACATTGTGCAGTTATTCCTTGTCACATTGCTCAAATATACTGCTACATTATTTTCCATTACATTATTCAAAAACATTGTTCAATAATTCCTGCGGAATTATTAAAGAGAAGCATTCTTTAATTCTTCTCTTCAGTGCTCGGTGGTGGAAACAAACCTGCGTCAAATATATTCAGACAATCTTGGTCTGAATGCATGCTCGCACAGGTGCCATGCACGCACCTTGTGGCGACGCCACTAGATGGAGCGGCATGCTCAGCGGGAAGAAAAAGAGAGGAGCTTAGCTGCATAAATACCTCATATTTGACGCATTTCAGTGGTGGCAATACGGTGTCTAGCCACACTGCTTCAATGCCAACTGCATTACCATTGACATTTGTTGTCAGGTGGGTTCTGCCGGTTTTTTTTATTCTGCAAGGTGCGCTAGTGGTATCAAGTTGTTAATTACATCGCTGGTTCATCATTATCTGATGTAAAAGAAACTGGCACTAGCACACTCTGAAGTTGTAGTGATGGACTGCTGCTTTGTTTAAAACTCGTGACAATAGCCTCAACATATGAACCTTACAATAGGCTGCATGAATCATGTTGATAATCTCCATACGTCAGAGTGCCATCATTTCCAAGCACCAACGTATTTGCCCCTTCTCCCGGCCCTCATATTCTGTAATCCCTTCTCCTTCCCCTTTCATTGTTTCTATGTGTGGAGTGGCAGGCTAAAACACACACTGGCTTGTTTGTGCTCACTTAGGCGGTTTTCCTGTTAATAAATTCTGTTCCTCATAGCTTTACTGACTGACATAGTTGGTTTGTTGTTGTAATATTGCAGTTAGTTTAGTTGTCCACAGCAGGCAGTAAACCTCCAGTGCTATATTTGCCAATAAACATGTCCAGTTTTGAAACATGAGGCCTATGAGGACTTTCGCAGCCAGTATGAAGAGAGCTGTGGTTCAAACCAAATTTTAATGAACCCTTTTTGTGAATATTTGAAAAAAAATATATATTTTCTTAATTCCTTCTTGAGAATGCTGGTTCAAGTGCTAACAAGCACTTGAACTATACTTTGTGTCAACAAGTGCCCAAGATTTGTTGTTAACCACAGTTGAGCTAAATAGCTTCTATCAATAATCTTCACACTTGAAAAGTACAGTTCAAGAGATAAACACCAGAAAAAAAAAAATCATAGCGCTTTAATATAAATGTCTTAAAAACTGTCTCGAACTATATGTTCATTTTCTCAGGCACTCCCTGAAAGTGCTCAAAAAGTATTCAATACTTAGTACATTACACCGTTTTAGGTGATCCTTAGACAATCTATATGGCACAGCCAGCAAGGTAGGTAGATATGAGAATATTGGTATGACAGGACTTAGATGTTACTGGCCGGGGAAAATCAAGCCAGAGCAGAAGACTATGAGACACACAATACACTGACATCCAACTAAACATGATGAATGTTCACAAACACATAGTGGACCAGACGGAAAAAGGCTAAACTAAACAAGTTGACAACCAAGTTTTTAAAAAGTGCAGATAATACTGATATATTGCTAAGCCATTGTGATGTGCACAGTGGCTCACGCATTGAGTGTCAGCACTAGATATTTTGGATTTTCTATATTTCTTCTTAAAGAAGTCTTTTTTCTTTTTTCTGCCTATGTTCTACATTGTACGCATGTTTATGAATGCAAACAAGGCTGTGTCAAAAGTCAGCACTTTGTGCGTGCCCCAGTTTTCTGTTTTGCATTTTTTTACACAGTGCTGTAATATTACGATAGTACATGCAGTACTACATGGATGCTAAACCTGGAGGTAAAGAAGGCGAGACACTCACGCAAGTGGATTGGCTGCCCATCACCGAGTGGGTACTTTTGATACCGAGGTACGTTTACAGGTGGCAGCTGAGAAAATCGAGCACTCAGCAAGGGTTCAAGGCGTGCGGCCAGAGGGTCCGTGGGGTGAAACAGGTTGTACACTTGAGAGCATTGTGGTCGTGGCAGGGGAGCTGAAAGGAAAGTAATAAAAAGTAATTAAAACCAAAAGTTCAGGCGTTGCTAATTCATATCTTGAAAAGGAGCCACATATGTTTCATTCAAGGTGACAGGAAAAGCTGATCTATTGCACATTAACTTCAACCTATTACGACTGTATCTGTGTGTGTTTCAAACTCTTGAAAATGGCTTCTGAAGACACAGAGTCCCACGCGCTCACTATCCACTCGGCAACAGTCGGCAGGAGTGCTCTGTTGAACCACTGTCTGGTTGTAGTCGCACACCAGTGCCCTCTAAACTCATCATCGACATTAAAGTGCCTGCCTACAGCACCGCTTACCACTCTGTAGCACATAGGCTGACTTTCAGCTTAAACACTGTGTGAAGCTGTTCAGGCAGTCGCCCCTCCCTGCCAGGTAGCAAGGCAGAGCACACACAAGTGGAGTAACCCTATCCTGCGTCGGCATGAACCACCAAGCAATTAAACGGCACTGATTACAAAGAAGCAGCAAATAAACCGGCCGAGGAGAGGCACTGATGCTTAACAGAGACATGTAGCCAAGAGAAAGCAGGTCACAGAAAGCAGGACACAGGTTTTCAAAGTGCCATTGAGAGATGGCACTTTGAAAAAGGAGGTGCAGCTTTTGCATGAATAAATTCCGGAATATATTTTTTTCTCTGTTATAGAGTCTAAAACATGCAGGTGTGACCCACATAAAGGTGCGGTCCTTACACAAGATCATACAGTATATAAAACTGCGTGCTAACTTTAACAGGTTTACAGCTTACACTTGTGCAATTCTACAAAAGGCATTGCCACTAACCATTCTTGTCATCAAATGAGAGCATTTTGCGGTAAGCCAGCACCAGCGCTATGGGAGAGCCAAACATGAAAAAGTCGGACACTTCGAAATCAAATCGTCCGTGGCTCCCCTGTTCGCTGGAGCAGGAACTGGAGCGCCGAGGAGGAGGGGCACTCAGAAGTCTATGGAACCTGAAAAGCGGGAAAAGTATATATATATATATATATTTTACTTTCTGCACAACACTGACTTTGTGCATGACAGTTTGTACAGCACTAATGCACACAGTCATGATATCACAGTCATAATCACAAGAATGACATCAATAACACTCGGCAGCATAATCCAAACCAATCACGTAGCACTGCACATTACGTTGCTTGGATATAGATAAGGTCCAGTGTAGGCTTTCTTCTAAAGGTTGAGCTAATTTCAATGTAAGATAAATGAAGAAAGAGAGAGAGAATGTCATATTGTATAAAGGTAGCATGGTTCCTAAAGTGCAGAAAATATGCATGTTTATGCTGCAAATTAGAGCAGAAGCTTCAAATAAGAGCCAGCACATTCAGCATGGTATGGCTGATAGCAGCAGAAACCTCATTTACTACATTCATGCCAATAAGATACACAAAGCGATAGGATACACTTTCTCAGATCATCATGAAAAGTGAAGCATCGGGTGGGAGACAACCTGGGAGTCACGAAAAGTGCTAAAGGCCCACTTTGCTGCAGGATAGTTGAGATGTGTGCTGAAAGCAAGACATCTGTGGCAAGGTTACTTCTCCCAACCCTCGTCGTC
Source organism: Dermacentor variabilis (assembly GCF_050947875.1). Lineage (NCBI taxonomy): Eukaryota > Metazoa > Arthropoda > Arachnida > Ixodida > Ixodidae > Dermacentor > Dermacentor variabilis. Next base: position 47,678,497 of record NC_134570.1, on the reverse strand, counting down.
ATGATCATTTGAATTCATGTCCTCTGCATAACAAAGGCCTCTTCCAGCAAACTCCAATTAGCCCGTTTTGCACCAGCTGACACCATCCTATGCCTAATTTCCTCACATCCCCTGATCCTCTGCTGCCCTCAACTATGCTTCATACGTACCCAATCTGTTATCATAATAGACTGTTGGTTACTTGCTTGATGCCACTGCCTCTTGGCCTTTTACAGTTACACATACCATTTATCGTTCCATTGCTCGTTGCATGGTCATTAGCTTCTCAAGCTTCTTCATTATCTTCCAAGTTTCTTTCCCATATGTTAGCACATATCAGCAGAATACGGTGATTGTACACTTTTTCTTATCTGGAATAATGCTAAGCCACCAGTCGTGATCTTGGATTGTAGAGCAAAGTGACATGGACAGAGACTAGAAGCAGACAGGACGAGCACCCGCCAACTCGCCCAACTTTCTATCCTTTTCCACAAGTCATGTCTGAGTTGACCATTAACATATGCTTTCTTAAAAGTAAATATGAATCATGAACACAACAAAAAGAACAAGGAAAGGTGTATTTTGATGCTGCTTACTGTCCACACACACTAATAAGGGACAAGCAGAGAGTGAAAGAGAACTGTTTAACACAAGGGCTCAACGTAATAGAAATATAGCCTGCAATATCTGAAGCTTGGGTAAGTTGGTACCAGTGCACTGACGAACCAATACCAGCTGGCCCAAGCTTCAACACTTGGAAACAAAGGAAGGCTTACGATGCTGCTCCCTCCAAGATTCCTGTCACTTCAGATGCAGTAGCGGCTGCCGCAGCTGCATCTGGTGGGTGAGATGCAGACTTGCGATAGCTGCGCGAAGGGGTTCCCTGAGCTGCAGAAGCACCGCCACTACTAGCTGCCGCCACTGCACCACCTGAGTCCTCTGCATCTTCGTTGCCACTGCCATCGCTGATGGAGATGAGCGGGTTGGGACGGGGGGCAGCACCTGGAGTCTCTTCGTTGATACTGTTCTCGCTGCCATAGCGGCTGCTCATCTGGGCTGCGCGGCAGAGCGCGTCAAAGCCCAAGATGGAGCCAACGCTGTCCCCAATGAGTGCAACCTGCACAAAGACCGGACACAGGAAAGGAAGGGGGCTGCTAGAACCTGCAGTCCGGAAATAAATGTGACATATGAGAATTGAAGTTGAAAACATAGTTATTGACAGAAATAGTTTCTACTTTTGCACTGCAGCATCACAGGGTCTCTGAAAGCTTGATCCTGCGGTGAACTTGAATGTGATCTTGTGGTGACTCGGCACTTTCCCACTTGTGTTCAGCCAGGCAACTTGTGTTGCTGGTCAGAAGTATTACAGAACAGACGTCTCTTTCACTGCTAATATTTCCAGCGAAAGGGCTTAAGAAGGTGTGTAATGAACATTTTCTATTTGGATTAAGAGCACATAAAAGCAGCATGTTGGTTGCTCTGAATGTGAAGGAAAAAATAAATCATAGAACCACTAGAGACTTCGATGAAAGAAGAAAATAAAATGCTTGCTCTAGTATGTGGTCAGCATACCCAAAACACAAAAAGCCGGTGATATTTTTATTATCTAAGAGCCAAGCTGCATTCCAGTGGACACAAATGTGTAAGTCAATGGCTAAGCTTGGCCAGGTTAACATTACTATCATGCAAAAGCTTTCTAGGCTGGGGTGCTCTTGTGTGACAGTAGTGTTTAAGCACAATCATAAAGTTAAACAGTTGCAATCATCAAGTTTAGCAGTGCAGGGATCAGAATGACTCTTCTCCGCACTAGGAGCTGCCCACAAAACTAAAGGTTCACACAATCATCATGAACGAAAGGAACCGCACCTGTCCTGCAAAGCCTTGCCCTTGCTCAGACTTGAGGAAGTCGTGGTAGGCTTGGTTGGCTGCGCAAACAGTACGGGACACGAGGTCTGGGAAATCGGGCGAGGAGACTGCGAAGAGCGGAAGGGCACCTAGAGGTATCGAGTCTTGATGGCGGAAAGCGCCTCCATCGACTGCCGACGGTGATGCCTGAAAGCTGTAGGGACTCAGGCTGCAAAGGAGGAGAGGGAAGAGGCAGCTGTCACAGATGTACTTGCAGATTTGACATGATTATACAGTGTTAGAAAACAAATGCAAGGAGCACCCTACCTATAACAATTAACTGGCAGTAAAAAACGCAAGACTAGAGCACGTATCACTGATGCATACGTAGTCATGCACAACAAATACGCCATTTTGGGTGCCAACTGCCGCACCATAACTGCAGGCTAGACAGTCACAATGTGGCCAGCAGAATTCTCCGTTCCTTTTTGTTCTTCTTATAGCCACAGACGAAACAAAAATCAACTGAGGGGCTCATGGATTGCTTCAGTGTGCTGTCATGTATAAGTGCCACTGGCTTTCTGCCTTGCTGCATGCTTTAGGCAAAAATATTTTTTCTTAACATTTATGATCAGCTTAAACAGCAAGCAACACATGTCTGTAAGGCAGGGCACCAGGCCAATCCTGAAGGCAATCAACTTTGGTATTATTATTATTATTATTATTATTATTATTATTATTATTATTATTAAACATGCAGCTTTAAGGCAAGGCACTTCTTCAATTCTTGCGTGCAGTTACTAAACAACAACCAAAAATGTAATGTGCCCAGTAATGTTGATTGCTTTTCAGATTCTTCATTCATGCATGTAGGAATGAATGAGGACTATGAAAAGCATGTGATGGATCCTCATCAGCTATACGCTGGATTATTTTGCTATTCTTCTTTGCTGATATACACAGAACAGTTTCTGTTGCCTCCCTCTTTTTCCCCTTGAATCTCAACACGCATTTCAGCTAAGTGACAAAATACTTGTAAAGATGCTTACAGGATGTGGCCACAATTGTTTCAATGAGGCCTGTTAACATAGCCTATAGAAAGTGAATGTTTTACAACTTGCTCTGACAAAGTGATCAACAGTTGACAAGCAAAGGAAGCCTCAGCCTGGAACTAAAGGTTTTGTGCTCTGATAAAAACTCACAGTAAACAAGTGGATTCTTGCATGAAACAGATAGCCACAAAAGGAGTACATACATAGACAGGCCAGGCAGCATAACAGACAACCATGAAGAGAATGGTGTACACATTGACAAGACTAGCGGTGCCTGTCCTGTCTATCAGTATATTGCTTTTGTTGTCATGTGTATCACACAAGAATCTGCTCTTATTTACTGTCATGCACTAACTAGCCCAGCAACATGCCCTTAAAGGCTCACTTGGAGAGAACTGCCAAGGCCTCAGCGCAGGGGGCCGGGCAGGTCACGAGGCGCAAGGCGACACGCCCCAGCATGGTCGGGTAGTGCTGCCGAATGGCCGAATCCATGGCGGCCCGGAAAGTGGCCAGGTCAGCAGTTTTCGGAGTGGGGCCCTCGGCGCCAGAGTCCAGCACATTGCCAGCGTGGAGGACCAGCACAAGGACAGAGGTTGGGCAAGGTGTAGCGGAAACTCCCGCCTGGTGTCCCGGCGATGCTGTCGGAGAATCTGACAGGGACGTCGAGGCACCTGTAGTGGATGCCGACCGGCCAAAGCTCACCGCGTGCGTCCGCCGGATGTGGGAGGCACTGAATATGCTGTCCTCTGCATGTTGAGTTGAGAAGAAAAGCAAAGACACCTTTAGCTCGATGTTTTTGGTCAATTTTGTGCAGGCCAGTGTGTTCTAAAAATTTACACAAAGCTGATTAGTAGGAATGCTAATGTACATGTGCATATTGCTTGTGCATGTAGTAGAAGCCAGAATGCTGTGCCTGCTGCTGAGCTGATTGAACAGAGTTTGATACTCCGCTTCTTTCGTTGTCTTGCAGACAAGCTAATGGTGGATCACATGTGTCTACAGAATGTGTGCTTATAAAAAATTATAAATTAATGCTGTTCTCTGCTGTGCCCAAGTGCTTAAAATGTGAGCAGAATGGACTGTAAGTGATGCTCAGCTAGAAATCGTCTAATGACACCAGAGGTAATAAAAAGGCATCTTTGGGTATTCCGGTAAACACAAGCAGACTGGGCGTTTTATTGGATGAGTAAAAGCACATACGTGAACAGCCTGCACGGTGCAGCAACCTGGAGGAGCACAATTATGCGGGTGCCAAAAATTGCCATCAGCAGCGAAGTAAAATACATTTCGTTACTGCTATGCTAGCTCTATGTTTGGTTGAGCTCTGCACCACCAGGTGTCTGCACCGTGCAGGCCATCCACATTTGCACCTCCAGTTATCCAGTAAAATGCCCAGTGCGCTTGCATTTACCGCAATGCAAGACACGCTAAAGCTCTCTATTTTCTGCGATCTATGCACAGATAAGGCAATGTTTCAGTCCAAAGATTTTATCAGAACTGCTTTTTGTGAGAAGGCAAACAGCTACGAACACCAAGCAAGAAGTACTTTCATAATTTGGTAAAGTTTACAAGAGCTGTAAAGCTTAATCTCTAGAAACAATAGGCTGATAGCACATTGCTGAAGCCAGTCAGTATCTTATTCTGACAAGCCTTGCAAAATTATTCTGATTAGTGTAGCACACTTTTCGAAATACTGAGTGCCAATGTCGATTACTGCTTCAGTGAATAACGCAGTAAGGCTTATATTAATCCTGTCTTTAATTTAGTGGACACCCAGGTGAGTTGCTTCTGGTTCTCATGTTTTGTTTTTTGAACTTGAGCACTGATATGCTGTTCCCAGAACCAGTGCATCACTATACAGCGAAACTTATTGGTAACTCACTTTGCTCATGATTCTGGCCTGCTGCAAACACACCTTTTCATAAAAAGAAGCAGCTCGATAGCTATGTTTGATTATGAATCATTATGAGTACCTGGTCCCTGGGAGGACTCAGCAGATGAACAAGGCTTTGACAATGATTGCCTTCCAATTTGTAATGCAAACTATATTTTGTAGTTTATAGTTAAAATTATAATCCCTAGCAAAAACTCTAATTGAAGTTCATATTAGCCTAATACAGTTTCATACTAGTTGTACAAGTTTTGTATTCGACCAATAGAAATTTTTATTAGTTGCAGTGAGTGACCTATTAGACCAATAGGTATTATGCAAACAGTGTTGCGTGTCTACTAGTTTCTTTATTAGGCTAATACGTCCTATTGACTACATACAGACTGTTGCTGGTCTGTTATGCAACATGCATTGTTGAATTCCGTTGCCCTTGTCTGCTGCTTGTTTAATGTGAGGGTGAAAGTTTATGAAAAATTAGACTGTATTGGGAACTGTTTGCATGGAGAGGTGCCTCTAATTATTCGCTGAGTCATTAAGAATTCTGCTGTACAAAATGTGCAGCACACTGCATTCGCATGTTTGTATTAGTTTCATCGCACCAAGCTAGTGAAACTGGCCCCTATCTCTTGGCAATATACACGAAAGCGACACTCGCCTACATGGTCTTGCCAATTAATTTTTTTGCTTCATTGGCGACGTCTTATAACTAGGCCTCTCTTCAGCCTCGTCGCGATGAGTCGTTGAGGAAGCAGCTAGTGTTTACAGCACAGCAAATACTTTGCCACAAAAAAGAAAGCACAATAAACAACCAGCCGCAATCTGCAAGGCGGAGTCGCAGTGCCCGGCGAGATTACGAACGATGGTGCAATCGCAGCAACCATATTTTTTTGCCACTGAAGTTTAGTTAGTCTCGTACCTTCTGTTGAAGTGCGCTTAAAGTAATGTTAAACTTGTAGACTAAATTGATAACTTAATACCGCATATAAAAGGCTGTAATATTTATTGACATCAAACAGCAGTATCGCAGAGAAGGGAACACGGCGGGCGGGAAGATAGCAACATGGTAGCATTGGTGCTACCATGTTGCAGTGTACTGTAGCCATGTCAAGGTGAGGCGTGAGTGATTTTTAGTGAATGAACAATGCGTTTTTAAGGAACCTGAGGTGTTGGCGCCTCGTGCAGTAGTATATTTAGATAGTTTCATCTATGGATGTTGTGTGAATTCAAAACAACGGAAGGCAACTGTTTTTACCCCTGTGCTTCGCGGCCTTGTGGATCTATCAGCGTGCATCGATGTGATGTGTTTTCCCCGACACCTATTATACCATTTGGAGGTAATTATTCTGCTTATTTATGCTTCTATAGTATAGTATAAAGTTGTTTCTTTCTTTTTATCCCAACGATGGATGTACTTCAGTATGGCGTCATTGTGCCGATTGTTGTGCACATAGCAGCAATGATATGCCCGTTTCCGACAACGCTGTGCAAACTTCTGTTTAGAGTTGTTTCTTATCTGCCTACAGTTTCGATGTAACACACAGAACATGTTATGTTCATTTTATGTGCTGTCTAATTGTTCTGTCATGTCAGGTGACATCATTTTTCATTGCAATAAACATGTCGAGCTAAGCATGTCACACTTTGTACTAAAATTAGTTTGGAAATTGCGGGGCCATATTATTCCAATTTAGAAGCAAATATTGCCAGGTTAAACATTTAGTGGTAGAACTAGCACCCCTGCTTTTAAATGTTTCTATATGAGTGTATCTTTCTGCCCAGGTTTTTTTAACCTCTTCCTCGAAAGGACGTTCTCTAGTTGAAGTGGTGGAGTAAAAGCTTTGGCAATCAAGATTGCTGACCTGACGAAGATCTCGAAAGAGGAATCTGTAAAAATACATGTGCTAATAAATGCTTCTAGCAATTATGCCTGTTTTTCGTTCTGTATCAGCTGCATTGCAACCTTTTCTTTCACACCAATAGACCTATTAGACTAATACGCTGATAGATTTATTTGAATAATACACGAATAGATCTATCAGATTAATAGACCAATACACCAATATCTCTATTAGACTAATACACTAATAGACATAATAGACTGTATTAGTGTCAATAACCTCATAGGCTATTAGTTTTTGTATTAGAATTTTTGCTAAGGATGAATATGTCAGGTTAATAATTTATTACTGCGGGTTAATTTGCACCACTGTAAACCTCAAGAGTGTTCCTGCAGGAGACATAACCTTTCCTGTAAGGAAGTAATAAGAAAGACATTGCAATATGCTCAGGTGTGTAGAATAAAAGCTAAAACACAAACACATTGTGTTTATTTTTATGTGGAGAGGGTTGAGGAAGGCACACTTACCGTCAGGCGTGGATGCACCGCCAAAAATTCCACCTTTTTCATTTTCTGAAGAGACCATTTCCAGAGAACTCCACTTTGTCATTGGACTAAAACCATAGTCTTCGGTACCACAGATGTCTGCAAAGACGAGGGTCATGAGGAAAAGCTGTAGCCTATTGCTACCAGCCGAGACCATCTCATGCAGTTGAGAAGCAACTGAGAATTAGAGACACGTGCCTTCAGCGTCAAAGAACTCGTCATTGGAGCTGCTGTCCGATTCACGAACTATACTCTCCATCCTCCAGTTGGCAAGCTGCAGGTCAAAACTTTGTGTGGAGCTTCCACCTGCAAGAAAGCCTTGATGTCTCACCCTGAAGCAGATAGCTTTACAGTCTGAAGCCTACTTATGAGTGGGGATGCGAAAGCATTATACTGTTTGTAGACCTCGGAACATCATGAGTGCGCTTGTTTTATACAGTTTTATACACTCATGACATGCCACCACTTCCTCTCCATTGGCTGTGCCGTCGCATGCCCAATGGTATACACACTAGGCCACACCTTTAGTCAGCCAGATGGCTGCGACATGACGTATGCAATGGCACACGCACCAGGCACGCCTTTAGTCAGCTACAACCGTGGAGCTGCCATAGCGCCGGGGAAGCGTGCTCGTCTTGCACCCCTGAGGCCCTGGTTCTATTCCCACACCGACCGAAATGTACCAAATTTTCTTCTCATAGCCATTACTTTAGTTTGTCTACACGAACCTCCCTGAGAAGTTTGAGGAGAATCTGAGCATTTTCTTGACGTGTTTTTGCTCCTTGCACCAGCGGTAATTTTTGGTGCCATTGCTCGGTCACACCGCCGCCGGATTTTTGCGTAATGGGGCATATAATGCTTTTGCATTAAAGAAGTTGTCTCATGCAGTGAATGCTAATTTGCACAGTGATATGTGAGCAGGTTCTTTTTGTGAACTGCTCTTAAAGCGAAGCTTTCATTGTGGATTCGGACAGGCCTTGGTGCTGTCATCAGTGGTTGGACAAGGCTGAGATTACCTAAGCTTTCTTTGTGGCATTGAACAGATTCATGTGCTGCGGTTAGCATTGGTGGTGGTTGGACTGTGGAGAGGAGGGTGTGAGCGGTAAGGAGGTAGAAAAGGGTGGCACAGAGAGGAAAAAGGTGTGAGAAGAAGTAGTAATATGTGCTGATTCATTGCCACAAGCAATAATGTCATCAGGCTGTGACACTGGAGTGGGCCCACAGGTGGCTTGATGCACCAGTGCTCAGTCAACCATTATGGAGGAGTGACAGCAAAAGATTCGCTTATGCCAAGAGGCGTAACACGTGAAGAGAGGTAGTAATATGCACCGATTGGTCATAAGCAATGATGTCATTTGGCCTTGGCTTTGGAGGCCGAGGCTGGAGTGATGCACCAGTTCTGAATCAAGAGCCAAGGTGAATAGCGTTCACTGACCAAGTCTGAAGAAAAACCTACGTTTCGGAACCAGGTACAGGTTTCTTGTTGACTGTTGACTGTTCATTGTTAATGTGCATGGCTTCATTGTTCGCTTTTCCTGGTTCACCAGCTAACAAAGAACTTGCAAGCGGTTCTGAAACATGGATTTTTTCTTCAGATTTGGCCAGTAGTGACTGTGATTCATTTCAACCTATGCCTGACCAGACAAACTTTCGTTGAACCCTAGATTATAACCAGCAGCCATGGCAGAGTGAGCACGAAAGCTTTGCCTATACCGATTCCTGCAGCGCGTGGGAGCTGCACGATTTTTTTTTTTTTTTTACAAATGTGCTAGACTACCATTTCTTCAGGCTCGGTAAGTACAGCCAGTATGAGCAGCTCTACGTGGATCCATGGTGAAAGGGCTGATAACAACTGCTGCAGTGCTATAAGAAACCTCGGCACATTCTGACGCTCATAATCAGTGGTGAGCCGGAGATGTCAGTATGCAGAACTATCAGCAAGGATGCCATGCAATTGCAGCGGCAGTAACACATGGTACGGATGGTAAAGATAATTTCTAACCATGACAAAAGGCCCAGCAAATAAAGAAAGTGCTGAACAAATTTCGATGCAAATGTCGTTTCCAAAAATATCTGTAAATCTAGATTAATGTAGATCTACCTGTAAATCTATTCAGCTAGTAAAAATAACCGTATTTCCCGGTGTATAAGTGGCACTTTTTTTTGTTTAAATTTTCATCGGTGTGTCTCACACACAGGTGCGGCTATGTACGTCTTTTTTATTTTCTTGTCTGTTTTTGGAAAGGCTGCTGTCAAAATCGGATTGGATGCTATGGCCACGCGAAACACGCTGCGTTGACCTCCTCTGGCAGTTGTTACAGGTTGTGTGTGCGCTATGGCGGTACCAGGTTCTCCTCGTGATCGAGTTGCCGAGCGCAGCGCGAGAAGGACGGAGAAGCAACGCAAGTGGTGGCAGGCCCCGAGTCGAACGATTCCGAAGTCGTCGCTTCTGCAGAATCTGCAGATTGCTTTAAAGACAAGGCGCGCACCACTGCGCGAACTATGCAGTTGCTACCAGAGTACAAGCCCTCCCTCCCGCGTTGCCGCCTTTCCACTTTCCACCCTTTATTGTGCGCGATTCGGTTCACCTCATCACACACTTTGACTCGCACATATGGCATGCAGGGATGATGTTATCGCCCTTGGACTTTATATGGAACATCACGGCGACCACGATGGGAGGAATGCACCTGTAGTGTCTGTATCATTGCTTGCGCTGGACCCGCGTTCACGAAGTGAAACGTCACTGTATTTTTTTTTTTACGTTTACGTACTGAATGAACAGGTGCCTCTTATACACCAGCGTGACGTATATATATATGCTTTATTTTTTCGGAAAGAACTGCCGCTTTGAGGGGGATGCAACTTACACAAAGGTGTGAGTTATACACCGGAAAATACGGTACACTACAAATTGCACCCGCTGACATAAGTTTAACTCTTTGTGCCCTTTATACTGTTTCCCCTGCACGTCTCTTCAGCAATACACATTTTGCAAGACTGTAAGAGTTATCACTCTAAATAATCATATTGCTTTTCTGCCTTTGCCAGACATAAAGACAGTAAAGTTACAGTTAACTTTTTCTCTAAAGAACCACAGGAAGTCAATGTGACCAATTTTGATGTGCTGGCTGACAAAGAAAAAAAAAGAAAGACAGAAAAAAAACAAAGCCTTTAAAATGGTAAATTCACCCACTACAGTTTGTGTTGAAAGTTTCCCTGTTAAGCATGCAGAAAGATGAAGTTACATCTAACGAGTGACTTCAGAAAGAGGGACGGCACGAATCACAAGACTGTGAACAGAAGGCTAGATAAGAAGACTGATTGCCATGACTATTGTTCCAACACTTGGTGCATAATGTTATGTTCCTTGCTTGTGTTATTCTAGTCTAAACCATTTTTGCAGCTTGAAGAGCATTTTTTAGTCTCAATGCAGTTGGCTAATTTCTGGCTTTGGGAGGAACCTCAACTGGAAGCACTGAGAACTGAGACCTCTATCACATGTTACATTGTGCAAAAGGAGCAGCAAAATTTGCACATCCCAGCCATTACAGATGCAAGCTGTTTCAGCAAAAGGAAAAGTAAACTGCACTGAAACCAATATGCAGTGTCAAGTGACATATCAAGCTCTGGTTACCATGCTTCGTCACGAAAACAGTTGCGCTGTTACCTAGCAGGGATTGTATTAATGATTCCAGCGCTTTATATTTGGCCTTACGGATCACAATAATATATACGTACATTCAATATGTTATACTGAAAGTGCCCTACTGTGCGATGTTTTCCCTCAGACAATAGGTATGCTTCAACACGGCTGTCTGTCTAACACCTGGCAGTTTCTCTGCTGGATCAAAATTGCATGTGTAAGTGGTCTTGTTTGTTGTTATCAGGCATTCCAGATACATGATATGGAAGTTTCTAAGCTAGCTCACAGCTCTAGGCTAGAAATGTCTACTTTCAAAGGTAAGCAAATATGACAGACTTCGAATCATGAAAAAAAAAAAAAAAGAAGCTTCACAATTTTCAGCCCCCCCCCCCCATCACGTCATTTTGCGACAAGTCTGAAGAAAACACAGAACAAAAGTAGTTTATTTAATGCCGCGCCACAAAATGGCCGTCTATATATATCATTACTCTTGTCATATAATACATTATATTATATACTTATTTATATTCATATATATCATTACGGTCTAATCTCGATTTAACGAAATAATTCTATGGTCCCAACATCATTAAATCAAGGCTGAACTGCATCCAGTTGTCTATGAGTGCTGTCACCCAGATGGTGATTGACTTTCCTATGTGTATTGATCTATTGTTCTAAAACTCATGATAAATTGAGGCTTTATGCTCACAGACGACTACAGCAGCAACTTGATGGAACGGTACAGCTTGCAACCGAACAGGTGACCAACGCAGAGCTCCACTCACTGGGCGAATGGAGGGCTCCTTTCGAGTTGCTGCGGACCCAAGACTTACGGGGTCCCTGGGCATGGCCCCTGCCATCAGCTGGCTTGGGGCTGGCAATGGGCAGGGGTGCAGAGGGCTCTGGCTCGGGCTCCTGAACCAGGCGTGGCGGGCTACGGCTCTTGGAACGTGCTCGGCTGGCAGGCTTCACAGGCTCGCCGACCGTCACCTCCTTATCCTTGTCTATCACATTCAGGTCAACCTTCAACAAAGTCAGAAAGGAGAGACGCTCTCGAGTTTCTTCACGTTACTTCTACATACAAGTCCCGATGCCTTCACTAAATCTGCATTTGCGAGTTATCAGTCAAGAGTTTGAAGAGTGAAACCAAGGATATTGCCCGATAGCTCCCAGTCACCGAGTCAATACAGCCCCCTCTGGTGTCAGTAAAGGCACAATTAGTGCGTGGCTTCAGGTTTTCGAAAGTCTTTCTGCCAAAACTTAAAGGTACCTTCAATACGGAAGTGGCAAGCCTACATATTTTTCTGCTCTTTAAAATTAGACACCGGACGTACCTAACTGTGCATTTTTTTAGATTATACGTCACTGTGGCACTTTTGTTTACTTATGTCTATCTTGTCTGAATGAAAACAGATCATTTGAGAGTGAGCCTCGTTTGACTTTTCACCAAATGAGGCGCGAGTGTCGCAGCGACATTTCTGCCCTCCTTCCCCTTCATCAATCATTCCTTCATGCTTTGTCTGTCACTCACACAAACAATGAAAAATAAGAAAGGGACATCTGCCTGAACTCACCTACCTTTTTAAGTGTTGAAGAAATTGCACATACTAGATGTAGATAAAAAAAAATAACAAGCGATGCTATTCCATCTATCGTCACATACAAGGAAGTAGACGAAGCGTTCCTTTCTTTCATGCAAAAGAAGGAAAAGAAATGACACCCCTAACGACACATTCTGAACAGAACCAATTTTATTTGCATGTTTTTCAACTCCTCTTTTATATTGACTTAAAATATGGGGCTGAATCAAGCCTCACGTGTATAGACAGTTTGCCCTAAAACACAAAGATAAAGAAAATCGAGAAAGGAATGAATCTCCAAAACAAGGTATTGCCACAAAAGTGTGCGAAAGGTAAGTATGTGTCCATATATCTTCTACCTAAAAAGTAGGCGCACAAGTTATAAACATTTAGAATAGCGCTGTAGGACAGCAGATCCAAATGTCTACTGCAGTAGTGAGCAATGTTCAAAATATGTGCAGAAAAAGAAAGTAGGGAGAGGGGAGCAAGCGAAGGGGAAAAGGAAAGATAGGGCCAGAATCTCAGGATAACGACAAAGCCATCTGTTCAGCATCAAAACATGTGCACGCCCCATAGAGTTTTCAACAGCAATTATGCTGCAAAAAAACATTAGCCAATGTGGGGTGGTGCGACGTACAGTGGGGCAATAATGCACCTTTCTTTTTCATTTATCTTTTAAGTTAAAAAAAAAGGCAACTAAGGTTCACCCTCCCGCTTCTATAATAAAATAAGGTAGTCTTTGGCAAAGGTACCAAAAAGGTACAGGTTTGAATTGCTGCTTTACACTCCACATAGTGAACAGTGCAGATGGAACAAAGGAGAAACAATATACATGTGCTATCAAGCAATCATCATATTCAAAAGTAGTGCACATTACCGAATGTTGCAAAGATAGGAGTGACAAATATATGTTACTCAAATAAAATAAAATCGGTTTATTCAAGCATCCTGAGATTCGTAGGGGCAAGGACAAAAAGCCCTGAAAAGGCTTTTGCTCCAGCTAACTCACTTGCTCATTCTCTATGCAACAACCAAATCTGATGGTGTATGCGTTTTAGTACCACATCGAGGTGCTTTTTTTTTAGGCAGAATAAGAATGAAATATGTGTCACCAAAATTCAAAATTAAAGGGCCTAGTGCTCATAGAGACACATGGGATATGAGGGACGCCATGGTGGGAGGCTCTGGATTAATTTCGACCAGCTGGGGTTCCTGAACGCACACCTAAATCTAAGTACACGAGCGTTTTTGCATTCCACCTTCATCTGAATGTAGTCACCCCAACCAGGAATCAAAATTGATGATTTTGTAATCATTGACAGGCCATAGTCACTAAGCCACTACGGCAGGTAGTACGCCTCACCTGCAGTGATGCCAGACAAAAACGTGTAGGCTTTGCAGGTATGGAACAGTGGTGCTTTGCGTCATTGTAATGGCAAAACTAGGCACATGTCTTGATGAACCATAGCTTAGTCCTAACAATGACCGATGGCCTTACCGCTCCGCTTGCACAAATTCTGCCCTTTCTGCTGGGAATGCCTGCAGGTAATGCTCACTTCTTACTTATTCTGTGTGAAGCAGGCAAGTAATGCAGCCAAAACTGTCATAGTGCATTCACATCAAAATGCCACTTATGTGCAAAATATGAGCACGAATAAGTCAATGGCTCGGCCAGGAGAGTCACGTATACACCTACAACTCCTATTTACACAAAATTCAGTACATAGCCCTGAAAGCACATGACATGCTTCAAGAGGTACGTACACAGGCAATCGATAACGAAGAGCATGACAGATCCTAAGTTAGTCGCTCAGCTAACTGCAAAAGACAGACTGTACTTGCTTTATGAGAATTTCCATTGCTGTTCAGCCAAGCCAAGTGAGTCACACACAATTCTGTTCTTACTCTAGAGTGCCTCGTCATGCTTTGCTTGAAGGAGGCTTGTTCTTTTAATGTTATACGCATTGCAATACTAGTGTTAAACAAAACAATTAGTTGACAACACATGTGTTTTGTTTGTCTCAGCCCACCATCTGCACTGTCTGCTGTGTTAGGAGGTGGCACAGATCTTCAGTGATGCAGCTACAAGCAGGAAGAGGAAAATCACAGCAAATACATTTTACAAGTTGCAAATGATTAGTTAAGTAACTGCACCAGAAAAAAAGATTTCAAAGGAGTTCTCTAGAAAAGCAAGGCAGGATACACAAAGAACAAAGAAAAAGATACACCTAACGGCACGAACATTTCACTAGCTTATGACACTTTAAACCTAAAGCAGAAAAAGAAAAGACTTTACTCATAATACTAAAGGGTGTTAGGAGAAAGGCAGTTTCAAACTGACATTCCCTATGCAGTGGTTGAAACATGCCACAACATTCAGAGAGCCACCAGAATGCAGAATTCCATAGAACATGCAGCTGGCCAAAACAGATAACTCACGAGTCATGCTTTAATGCAAGCATAGAGTCCCCACACGTGTACTAACTTTCTTTTTTTGACGACTGCAGAATCATGGATGGTGGCAGACCACGGGAGCCACAAATGAAGTTAACTTTCTCGAAGCCTACACAAACACACACAGCTGAAGCTAAGCAAGTTCACTGAGGTGATGACAATAACCCTGATAACATGATATAATATGCATATTAAAAACCATGGCTTGTACCTAAACCTGATAGAAGACCATGAACAATCAGATACAACACATGCATAGAAAACTGGCAAATCAGTTCTGCAAAAATCCATAAGATGGAAGAAGATTCATTAATGGGTAAAATGGGGAAAACTGTCATCCCCCCAACAGTAGATTTAAGCTACAAAGGAAACCAACACAGGCTTCTCAGAATCAGAAAGAAAGCTTTGCAGCACAAGAACACTGCGTCCTGGTTCGGGCATCGAACCCAAGATAAGCGCCTTTTTGCGGTGGTTGCTCTACCATCTGATCTAACCAGAAGGTTAGCAGGTCATGGAGCAAGGTCAAATAAATACCTCAAAGCACAAGAACAATGAATATGGCAAATTAGTTGTGTGAAAATTCGCAAGGCATAAGATGCGTCAAAAGCCAAGAGGAAATTTTCTTCAATTGCAATGCTTTTTTTTTTCTGAAAAGCCCATGTGGGCTTCCTCTGTAGCTTCGTGCTACATGCTACTGTCTGCTGGGTGACAATTTTACCCTTTCCATAGATGTACCTAAATCAGGGGGAAAATGTTTTATCTATAAACCAAACATGACAGTCAGATGAGCGAATGGACATTACAAACAATATGGAGCCCTTCTATAATGGAGCCCTTCTGAGACGTGCCTTCTTAAAGACAGTGCTAGCATAACAGACAGATGTGCAAAAAACAAACGGATGTGCTTAGAGTGCTCATGTGTGTTTGGTTTTCTATTCGTTTGTGTCACTCGACAACTCTACACCCTTGAGCTATTTGTATAATTACAGGATGTGTGCTTGTGGTCTGAGAAAATTCAACGTTTGCCCAGCTCCCACGATCGTCGAACTACTTTCCCAAACAGTACTTGCTTCCCATGCTCTTTATGCCCGTTTTCACTTTGCCCAATGTACCAGAACATGTCATACAATATTATGCAGCAATACTAGGGAGAGCCTAGCCTCACACCAAGGACGTAAGCAGTAAGGACTTCACAGCGTAGAGCTGCATAAGGTGCAACGAAGAGTGACAATATTATTGGGAATTTGTGGAAAGCCAAGTGGATCAACACACCAGAGCCCTTTTCGCATTGCTAGCAACTTAAATGTAACACGAGAATGAAGGAAATAACTTTAAAAATGACGCTCAACAGTATGCAGGAACAAAGTATAAAAGTCTAGTGCAGCTAAAGAATATGTGGTGCTGCAAAGTGCGTGTAATAAAAAAAAATATGAATACTACAGTGGACACAAATTTTGGGCTGGTATCACAATATAGAGCTATGTTTAGGAACACACCTTCATAGAAGTAGTAACAGTACAAGTACACAGCGAGCTGCTTTACCAATAGCAGCTAACAAAATTCTAAAGAAATAAAAAAATAGGCTGCAATGACAACACTCCAAATTAGAGAAAAAAGAAAGGGGGGGGGGAGGCATCATAGTGGAAAACAACCACAGCTGATACCCTGGGAGTACCCTGTGCCAACGCAGCACTACAGGAGAGGTACAGGAACAAAAACAGCCCAAAGAGGAGTTAGGGTTAATGATGACTCTCCCATAGTCTCAAGTCATCCCCAAGAAATGTCAAGACAAAGAAAGAAGACGAGGATCTGGTAGTCGGTTTATACAATTCGGAGCCATAGAAAACAATGCAAAATAAGAAGAATGCAAGAACCTTTACATATTGCACGCAACATATAAAATAGGGAAGGAAAAGACCCCTTGTACACAACCATACTTTTTGCTGAATTACAACCTGTGAAAAAAATGACTAACCATGACCTTTCACACTTAAATACCTGGTCATACGTATACGTGGTCACAAGTAGCAGAACATACTCTGGTGAAAACAAGCATCTTTCACATTAAAACAAACAAATAAATGAAACCATAAGGCTTACTACAAATGGTGTAACAATTATGATTACAGCTCCACCTTGAATAAGCGCACTGAAAATTCCAAGATTTGAAATATTTTTAGACGAATTGTTTGCAACCTCACATTAACAAAAATACAGACATCAAGCAATTAATGCCGCAGCACCTACATGAATCTCTGAACTGCCTTTTTATTCACCTTAAGCATTCCAATATGTGTAAGCTAGCCATTTCTAGCTAGCCAGGTCAAACACCAACGAGTTCTTGGAATTTGAGATAAGTAAGCTGGAACAAGTTCTAGGAATTTTAAGATGATTTAAAGTGAGTTTGAGGACTTCGCAGATAGATAAATTAAAACAAGCTCTTCTAGGAAAACATGATAATGTGGTGAAGAATAAACCCTTCACTGACAATACACAAACGTCAGCTAGACTGTGATAGGGCATGAATCGTTCCAATGCATGTAATCATGAATTTACATTCAGCAAACACAGGAGCTGAAAAATCAGTCTATCACCTGAAGACTAGAAAACAGAAACAAACAAACAAAGGAAGATGAGGCAGCACAAATGTCTTGTATATCAAGACAAACACAGTAAAAGAAGGGTCTCGCAGTCGGGAATGCTATGGCAAGGGGACGGCTAATGCAAAGAAACTGCACCCTACAGAGTGCTGTACTTACGTGTGTAATCAGCATTAAAAATTCATAATGTGGAGATGGGCGCAATATGAAAATTTTATCTTTAGGTGCAGCATTACAAAAGTGCATCATTCTTCTTTTTTGCTTCGAATCCACAAGATAAGTGCAAAATTTGTATAAATACTCCACGTTGTCATTAAGCTGCAGCATGCTCAACAGGAAGCAGCTGTGAAAACAGTGATGACTGAATGTATAAAACAAGCTTGTTTCTAGAGCTTTGATTTGTGCTAACGATGGTTCCAGATCACTTTCATAAAGACGTCAACAACATTGTATGCAGTTATTTACGATGGTTTACATGCACATTTCCTTTCACTTTCTGAATGTTGCAACATTCACATACACACAACACACGACAAGACACAACCCACATGACAAGAGCAGTGCCCTCTGCACAAACCTGCCAGAGTGAGTAATACCGGTGTCACACAGGCATTAACAATTGCTGTCGAGCCCAATCGGGACTTACCATGATCAAAAGTGTCCGCGTGTCTTGGGCAGTGAATTATAAAAATGCCCAATCATGCCTGAACAACCAAAAACATGCCACACAATCGGACGGGACCAGCAAAACAAAGGAGAAGTTGCGCTTACTGAATACCTTGCTTCTGTCAGACTAGGGTAGGCAAATTCAGCCCAAACATGTTGTGCTAGGGCTCAAAGTGGTCAGATCTAGTGCGGCAGAGGTGCTGTTGGTCAGAATAATTCTGAGCTGCAGTTCTACCTGACATGCGTCACTTGTTTAAAACTGAAGTAGTATAACAAGAACCATGTTAGATGCAACCTCTATGCAGTGAGGTGAACAGGTTGAACCTTACCGTGGCGTTGTGTTAGCTGCCGCAGGCACATCCAAGCCATGCATTGCACATATAATAAACATTTTCATCAGAAATTTCCACCACTATTTTTACTGGAGAACGTCATTGCCCTTAAGTATGACCAAACATCATCAGCAAACCCTCAACAGTTGCCAGAAAGGACGATAGTGCAGTCACTAACCCCATCTTGCAATGAGATTAAGTCTTCAAAGCCAATATGCATTCCCTGTTCACACAAAACACATAAGAATCTGTTAGAAGCTTATACAGCTGAGCCTCATCTTAGCCAAATCGCACTTACATTCAAAGAGCATCATGTTTCGAACGGCAGACCCGTTTTACCACGGAAGATTGCATTCCATGTTCGAGTAATGATTCCGCTGGCTAACATATTCAGTGTTATACAAGGTTTCGATAGGAATTCCAACAGTAACAGTATTCTAGTTGCATTCTTTACTTAAACAATGTTATCACGTAGTTGGTTTGTCTTGGTTTCCAGCGTCTTCAGTGAGCTGAAATGAACTGTGGGCTACTAGGTACAGTTACAAAATGCACAACTTTATTGTAGCGGTCTTGAGAGGCCGAACCATTGACCGAGCATGTGGGGGCAAATTCCTCCTCTTCAGCCCATTTTTATCCACTGGCCCAAGCTTGTGGAAACGATGGGTCAGTTTGAAAAGACGAAAGGCACACCACTAAACCATCCAGAACAACAGAAACAGTACTTTCCACACAACACTTGCAACAAATTTGCCATTCTGTTAACGTTGGCGCTTTTGGCACTCAGCAGGCCTGAGTAAGGATGAGTGCGGAGAGGTGGGTTTGGGGGGAAGGGTGACGGCAGCTGGAGTGCGGGGGCAGCAGCGGTGCATGTTTTCCACCTCAGGAGGAGGCAGCGCCCACCTTGGACATGGAGGCAGCCGAGCAGGAGTGGGCCAGGGCCTCGTCCTCATCCCCTTCCTCGCTGACCTGGTCGGCGGCCATCTTGCGCGCCAGGGCTTCCTGGGTCTCGCGCTCAATCTGCCGGATGTCCTCCATAGTGAGCCCTACCCACTCGTCCTGCCAGGCCCACGCCTGCCGGTGAGCCCGCAGCATCGTCTTTCGGAGTGCTGCAGCACGGAAGTGAATACATAGGTGCCATATCACGTGATGCTTGGGGACATTTGGGTTAGATGTTCCACAGTAAGTAGCCATTCATACTGCACTTGGCACCATTCTACTGACTTTCTGTCTGTGCCTCAAAGCCCCTCACACCTCACGGGACTGTTGCACCCACAGGTTTCTTGTGTCGCGAATAGCAAGGGCCTAGCATAATGCCATGGATTGTGGAAGCAAGCAGAGTTATAAAAACAGCACACAGAACAAGAGGATACAAGATGCCGCGCTGCAACCCATTTGTGTTTTGCATCTCTATTTTTAGCACTGTTTGCATCCAAAACTCCCGCCACCTAGCTCACCCTTATAGTTGCATTACTGCCACGGATTTCTTTAGTGAAGGTAAACAAGTGCACCACTGTTACTCACCACACTGTGGCATGGTTCAAGAGGCAGTTGTAAACTATCAATAAGGTGAAAGAGTGTTGAATTATACTGGAGGTTGTTATTTGCCTATGATGTATAGCTGTTAATAATTGCACAGATCTCCTTAACTTGTTTCTCAAGTTCTTTCACACTCCCTCTTCTTTCTTTCTTTCCCCACATCTGCCCATTTTTTTTTTTGCGTGTGTGCGTGTGTAAGTGGCGAGGTGTACAGTGTCAACCATTTCATGGATTCATTGCCCATCCCAGAAGTAGCACAATATGCTTCTACTTCGTCACATTTCATCCATCCATTCAAAGACGATGAAACAACCTTCAGTGCTTGCTCTAACTTTCCAGTTTGTCATCTGTAAAAGTGACACTGCAGTGACTACAATGGGCACTGACCTACGTCGTGGATGAACTTTTCAATCTTGCTTTGCATGCCCCAGTAGCGGAATTCCACCCGGCAGAGCTTGTAGGCACACATGATGATCCCATTGCCAGGTGGAGGCGCCGGTGTCCCCAGCTGCCGGTGGTCAAGGTAGGCCTGAATCCAGTCATCGTCCAGGGGCCCTCGTGACGTCTTGGCCGAGATGTACAGCTTTGGGTCCTCCTCACGCACATAGTCTGAGCCAGTTAGTTGGTCCTTAACCACGTCGATAAGGTCTGCAGTATCACAAATTTCTTTGTTTTGGAAGTTTGTAGAAGCCCAGATATTTCCTGGTTGCCGTGTCACATCACCAGTCACTAATCCTGCTATAATTCACCAATTCTTTTTCCTTCATTTATGTGTTAATGATTGTAACTACTCTATGGTACGTAAGAGTAAGGCCAATAATTATTATAATGTACTAGGTTAATAGCCACTGCATAACCGCTACTTTCTTTGCATTCATATATTGTATGTATGTGACTGCATTTTAATAATTCTTTGTACCCTTCTCCTCACTCAATGCTGGACCGCTATCTTGCACGCATTCGAAAAGATGACGTCCGGTTTCATCTCATACGATTGCCCAGGCCACGCCGATATTGCGGCCTAGGCCAATCTAGGCCAGTCGTGTGAAGCAAAACTGAACGTCGGCTTTTCGAATGCATACAAGATAGCGGCCCTGGCATATGAAGCCTGGGAGGAATATAAATAAATAAACAAAGAAAGCAAGTAAATAAATAAATAAATAAACAAACATGCTTCAGTCAATTACTCTGCCAGCTTGGGAGGTGACCATCTCCAGAATTTACATGGCCTTGTGTAATGAACAAACCTTTTTATTTATTTATTTATTTATTTACTTGTAAAATGCCTCACAAGGCCCCTACATGGGGCATTGAGTAAGGGGGGCATAGAATTAAGTAAGCACATAAAATCTCGTAACAATATGAAGGTGGAGAAAGAAAACAACACCAGCCAATTGCACAGCCTAAAAATTAGAGAAACATATTAGCTACATACAGCTTTGCATGTGTACATGCTGTATATGAGACTGACATAAGATGCAATACTTTTATACCATCCAGGAAACCCAGCATTTATTAATACGGTGAAAGAACAAGCAAGGTTTCTTTACACAAAGTGCAGAACTGTAAAGTTGGTAAACAAGAAAATTGTGGACATTAGAACCTGATAAGAAAATTAACATATATTTTCTGGCCATTATACTAAGTTCTTCCCGTAAAGCTATCATGACTGCCTAACCATTGCTGTTCGTTTTAAAAACAATTGAGTATAGTTACAACAGTAACTGGGTTGTTGTAAGATGGGAATGCTGTGTCCTATATCAAATGGCTGCATTTAAGTCAAGTACTGTTCCAATGAGCGTTTGTAATACTATCTGAAATGTGCCAACCGGTAGTGAAGCTTCTGAGTGAATTATAATATTCACATCCTCTGTACTAGAGAATCACATGGAATGCTTTCATTATAGACAAAACTAATTGGACCATACTTGACCAAGGATGGTAGTAGCATAGCGACACTGTGCTTGATACATATAGAAAGAGCTATGCCCGATGTCTGAAGTTGCCAGCTTTTACGCACGTCCTGTGCACAATGCTCGAATTCAAATAACATTGATAACATTGTCAACATGGAGCAGAAACAAGCCAACTGCTTGCAAGCTAGTACATTGCAAGTAGTGCCTGGCCTTAGTGCCTTCGCATGCTACACAGATAGATCCTCAAAAAAGCCTCGCCAAACATTTAACACCCTTAGATACAGAATACTGAGCCACAATGTGCTCCTAGGGCACACCCCCATACACCATCCTTTGGATACCTCCCCAAAAACCCTCTTAGTACGGACTTCTGTAGACCAGCCAACTACAGCTTGTGAAACATTGTGACCTAGCCTACTTTTTAAGAACTTTTTATGTTTACGAGAAGGGGAAAGTAGCATAAAATGTTCATACTGAAGTTTGTGCAGTGCTAAAAGTCCAACATAAAATGTAAACACACGAAAAATTTCAAAGGCGTCGGTCAGCCACTCACCAACTTGCAAGTTGCGTAGTTCTGCTCCAGACAACTCAAACACATTTTCCTGTTCACCAGCATCAGCAAAGTACTTGGTCTCAATTTCAAGGTAGAAGCGCTCAATGAATGGGCATGTGTAGCGAGTCTTGGTGTAGGGGTATGCATTCCATGCTTCCTCTTCCACAGTCAAGGCTGATTTCGGAAGCAGAGCCTTGAACCAGCCTGCAAGAGAAGCCACACCATGTGGTTAGAACAAAAAGTGTGCACACAATAAGAAATCAAGACAGTGTTGAACAACTGCACGAGCAGATGAAGTTGAAGTAGTCGATTCAAGGTCGACATTCTAAAGCCCACGCAGACAACAGCATAACAAATGTCAACGTAAAACACATGACATTGTCTGCCTTAATTGATGTTGTCCAGTCATCTGTATAGGCTACAGCAGCTCTCCTGCACCCATCCTGTACTACGCATTCCTTCCTTGTTCATGCTTTCTGCGTGCTGTCCTGCCTATACCTACAAGATTAACTCACTAACCCAATTAAAGCAAAGTTTTAATCAAGTTGTCGGCCCTGTTTTTCAGCATGTCAGTCATAGGATTGTCAATATCATTGAGCAAAAACCAACATCAGCACCTTGAAATGAAAATTACTGTAGAAAGCATACTGCATAGTAAATTTGCACGCACTGAAATGTGGCTACTAGGCTACGAAATGTGTCACCATATGGTTTCCAACACGCTTTATCATCAGCAACCCAACAGCAGTTGGGCGAGACCATATGCACCAATGCACAGGCAAAGGAAAATGGAGAGATCTTATGAACGTGCTTAATTCTGCATCCAAAAATGGCTTGTTTACTTTAAACTTCACACCAACCTATTTCCTCAGGAAGCTGACAGAGTTTTCACCTCCATGGACCTGGGTACGTCCATGGAGGTGAAATTTTCGCCTCCATGCGTATGTTACGAGCAGCAAATGGAATCCAAAAGCACTCAAGCTCCGAGTTACTCACTCTTTCATAATCATTCCATTATTTCTCAAATACGATGGCAGTGCTATTGCACCAGAATCACCAGTTGTGAGCACCACAAAAGCAACTTAGAGGTAGCATGTGCACTGGTGAAAATCAGAAAGCGTCAGTGAAGGACAAAGAAATACAATAAGGCAAAGGCAAGTACAAGGAGACATAGAATGCAGCCTCTGTATTAAAGGTCTAGCCATTTTCCACTGCCTTTCTCATGTAACAAGACAGCAGATATTAAACACTTTCTGTGGCCATGCCCAAGCTAGTGTGATAGAAGGGACCCTCTTCTTGCGTATCCACACAAAAAAGGCCTTCCGCATAAATGCTTAGAACATGTTGTGTTTTCAGATAGGTCAATTATAATCTGCCATGAAGCTTCCCTTGCATTTTAATAAGAGACACTGACCTGCTGGACATGTGGTAGCATTTATGACATACTCAAGTGACCATGAGTGAAAAACAGCACAAAATAAACACGGAGAAGGGAGCAACACAGGACAAGCGCTGACTGCCAGCTACTTGGGTTTATTGTGCTCATACACAAATATACCTTTATGATAGGTAATATATGAGCACAATAAACCTAAGTAGGTGGCAGTCAGCACTCGTAATGTGTTCCTCCCTTGTCTATGTTATTTCATGCTGTTTTTCACAGAGGGATTCGTACCAACTAGCTCGCATTCATAACCTTTTAAGAGCCCAGTTACATTTCAAGAGATGCTCAGGCAAAGCAATTGCCAGCCTCTGTCACCAATTTAAGTCCACTTGTAGCTAAAATCTGCCACCACCACGTCAAAATCACAATACAACCTTGGACTGAACAGAGGGAAATCATTTGACGACTGCTTCACACACAAGGCACACGAGTACATACACAGAAGAAGGCAAGACATGATGACTTACCAGGCAAGTGGCTTCCAATGTGGTAAATCTTGTGTGTGTATTGCCCTGAGCCTCCTGGTCCATCAGTGTATGGCTCATTCACCATGATTTCAACACCGCTGCCGACTCCTTTGCTTTCTTCGCGACTCTTTTTCTGCACATCAGAATGCACCAAGAATGCCAGCAATTACCCATTTGACGATTTACCTACGATTCTGATAGATGATTTTGATTGTGTTTGATGTAGGTTTAGGGTTGCCTAAGCTCTTTACCAACTTGCAAACCTGTAAACTTTAGGTCAGTAAAAACCTGCCCATCACGGCAAAGTGAGGGAGGGTTGCACACTTCTTTTAGCTTGCCGTGAGCACACACCATTTCTGGGGTACATTCCTACATGTTTTATTCAGGATGATTTACTTTTGAATGTAGAACACTACAGGCAACAAGTTTGGTACAGCGGAGACTAAAAGAAATATTGTTTTTAGACCACAGTACGTTTTCAATGACAGTGCTGTTGTCGATTCACCAGCCTCAGGCGTCTGAATAAACGTGCTTGAAGTAACTACTCCTCTAGAATATGGTGCCTTGTGCTGCCACGAAACGGTGGCGCACATACTTTGGCCTCATCGAAATGCAGCTGCTGTGGCCGGGAATCGAACCCATGACCTCGTGCTCAACAACAAAATGCCGCAGCCACTGAGGTCACAATCTCTGAATAGTATGTGCAAATAACCAACATGCAAAGGTTGACAGAAGAAACAAAATTACAGCACATAAGAATATTACATATTAATCTATCTTAAACAGTACAAGCTGCTATTCATTAAGTTATCAGACATATCAGTGTACTTGCAGATTACACTAACACTCGAACTATCAGTGTCCAAGTTAACTTGAGCAAAGCGCACACATAGCAGCTTGCTTATCGTTAAGAAAAGTTAAAGATAGTGAACAAGTGCATGTAAAGACATATACTGTGCAGAGCTCAAAAGCGTGCACACCCCTAAATGCATAAAAAAAAAAAAGGAACATACGCTACCTTCTGCTATGCTTTCACATAAAATATAGTGAAGGTTGTACAAGCATAATGAATATGCCAGGGTAGTGATGATGAGGTTATTTTGGGACATTGTACTGTCAGGAAATGGCTGTGGGCTCTAAGTGAACAATACCCCGACACATGACTGGCTTCTGGCCACAGCTGTAGCTCTGACAGAGATATTAAGAGCTGGTGCGACTGGGCTGTGGCTATGAATACAAAGCAGTCAAACGATCATTCCAACTCAAACTCAGCATGGTGGCTGGCGACCATTAAGGCCATGGTGAGTCATAGTTTAGTACCGGTTACTGCCTTTGTACATGTACTTCGGAAAGCAAACGTTTGTAGAGGCAAAAATTTAACAACAGACTGAATGATCCGAAATATACTATGACGAGGAGAAGGTTCATATAACTGTAACTTACATTGCAGAGAAAATTTTTGTACATAGATGAATTAAACTTGTTCAATGCATTAGAAAGCCTTGAGCGGGGGCTATAAAAAAAGTAAATCCAAATAGTCACTCCAGTGGTGTCCAAACTGCTCATTTCCCATTGTAGCAATTTAATTTTTGGTGAATAGTGACTTGAGATATTCAGACAAGTTCAGCATCACAGTGTGCAGTATATAGACACTACTTGTGTTTTGTCCTATACACTTGTGTTTCTGTTTCTGTTAATGGTGTACTCTCTTCAAGTCAACCCATGATCAAATTAACATGAACCAACTATCCCCTCTAATTGGCCTCTTAATATGCCATATTCGCCAAGGTGAAGATACAGTGAAATTCCCATTCCAGTTGACAACACCGCTACACCGAGAAAATTACTCAGTCCACCGTCCACCAAATCAGACCAATTAGCCACCCTGCGTAGCAAGTGCTTCTTCTACCAATACATAAATTCCAACAGAAGCAAAGTTAAGTTTCTGTAACATGGTGTAATATTTAGGTCGTGTTCTTTACCAGCTTTTTCATAAGACTGCGAACCAACTGACAAAAATATTAGTGGTAAAATGTGTTATGCATTCAATGCTGCCTTTTTTTTTTTGACAATAGTGGAAAAGTCATCATTATCATCATCAGCCTATTTTATGTCCACTGCAGGATGAAGGCATCCCCCTGCGATCTCCAATTACCCCTGTCCTGTGCCAGCGAATTCCAACTAGCGCCTGTGAATTTCCTAATTTCATCGCCCCACCTGGTCTTCTTTCTGCCGTCCTCGACTGCGCTTCCCTTCTCTTGGCAACCATTCTCTAACCCTAATCGTCCACTGGTTATCTAACCTGTGCGTTACATGACCTGCCCAGCTCTATTTTTTTTACTCTTAATGCCAATTAGAATATCGGCTGTACCTGTTTGCTCTCTGATTCCAATTGCTCTTTTTCTGTCTCTTAATGTTATGCCTAGCATTCTTCGTTCCATCGCTCTTTGCGCGGTCCTTAACCTGTTCTCAAGCTTCTTTGTCAGTCTCCAAGCTTCTGCCCCATATGCCAGCACTGGTAAAATGCACTGATTGTACACCTTCCTTTTCAATGATAATGGTAAGCTTCCAGTCAGGAGCTGACAATGTCTGCCATATGCGATCCAACCCATTTTTATTCTTCACTATGAATTTCCTTCTCATGATCGGGGTTCCCTGTTATTATTTGACCTAGGTAAACGAACTCCTTGACTCTAGAGGCTGACTGGTGATCTTGAACTCTTGTTCCTTTGCCCGGCTATTCATCATTATCTTTGTCTTCCACATATTGATCTTCAACCCCACTCTCACACGCTCTCTGTTAAGGTCGTCAACCATTTGCTGTAATTCGTCTGCATTGTTGCTAAATAGAACAACGTCATCGGCAAACCGAAGGTTGCTCAGATATTCACCGTTTATCCTTACTCCTAAGCCTTCCCAGTTTAATAGCTTGAATGCTTCTTCCAAGCACGCATTGAATAGCATTGGAGAGATTGTGTCTCCTTATCTGACGCCTTCCTTTATAGGTACCTTCCTGCTTTTCACGTGTAGAATTAAGGTAGCTGCGGAACCTCTGTAGATATTTTCCAAGGTATTTACGTAAGCAGTTTGTACTTCTTGATTACGTAATGCCTCTGTGACTCCTTGTATCTCTACTGAATCAAATGCATTTTCGTAATCTATAAAAGCTATATAGAGAGGCTGATTGTACTCTGCGGATTTCTCGATTACCTGATTGATGACGTGGATGTGATCCATTGTAGAGTATCCCTTCCTGAAGCCAGCCTGTTCCCGTGGTTGACTAAAGTCCAGTGTTGCCCTTATTCTATTGGAGATTATTTTGGTAAGTATATTATATAATAATGGGAGGAAGCTAATGGGCCTATAATTTTTCATTTCTTTAACGTTTCCCTTATTGTGTATTAGTATAATGTTTGCATTCTTCCAGTTTTCTGGAACCCTTGCAGTCGATAAGACACTTCGAATAAGGAGCCGCCAGTTTTCCAAGCATTATGTCTCCTCCATATTTTATTAAACTGATTGTTATTCCATCTTCTCCAGCCGATCTTCCTTGTTTCATGTCTTGCAAGGCCCTTCTGACCTCATCGCTAGCTATAGGAGGATATTCTGTATCCTGTTCCTTACTGCTTCTAATTGAGGTATCCGGACTCCTTTGGGTACTGTACAGGTCAGTATAGAATTTTTCCACGGCTTTTACGATATCTTCGAGATTGCTGATGATATTACCCTGCTTATCTTTCAGTGCATACATCTTGGTTTGTCCTACGCCAAGTTTCCTTCTCACTGATTTCAGGCTGCGTCCATTTTTTTACGGCTTCTTCAGTCTTTCTCACGTTATAGTTTTGAATATCTCTTATTTTCACTTTGTTGATCAGTTTTGATAGTTCCGCGAATTCTATCTGATCTCTTGAGTTGGACACTTTCATTCTTTGTCATTTCTTTATTAGGTTATTAGTTACTTGGGAGGGCTTGCCTACTGGTTGCCTTGGTGCCTTGCCTCCCACTTCAATTGCTGCCTCTGATGCCAACCTATTTACGGTTTCGTTCATTACCCCTATGTCATCTTCACCTCTCTGTTCTGAGGCTGCATATTTGTTTGCACGCACCAGCCTGAATTTGTCTGCTTGTACCCTTACTGCATCTAGGTAGGCCTGTTTCTTCTTGACCAATTTAACACTTTCTCTCTTAAAATGGAGGTGATTCCTAGCCCTCACTAACCTATGATCACTGCACTTTACCCTACGTAACACTTCTACATCCTGCATTATGCTGGAATCGGCAGAAAGTATGGAATCAATTTCATTTCTTTTTTCACCATTAGGGCTTTTTCAGGTCCATTTTCTGTTACTACGCTTCCTGAAAAAGGTGCTCATTATTCACAGCTCATTCCTTTCTGCGAATTCTACCAGCATCTCTCCTCTAGTGTTCCTAGAACTGATGCCATAGTTGCCAATCCCTTGTTCACCAGCCTGCTTTTTCCCCACTTTTGCATTGAAGTCACCCGTTACTACAGTATACTGAGTTTGCACTTTTCTCATCGCTAATCGAACATCTTCATAAACCTGATCTACTTCATCATCATCATGACTGGACGTTGGAGCATAGGCCTATGCTACCTTTAATCTATACCTCTTATTAAGTTTGACTACGACTACTGCTACCCTCTCACAAATGCTGTAGAATTTGTCAATGTTGACTGCTATGCCCTTATGGATTAGGAATCCTACCCCATATTGCTTCTTATCTGGGAGACTTCTATAGCAGAAGATACGGCCGTTAGACAGCACTGTATAAGCCTCTCCAGTTCTTCTAATCTCACTAAGGATGATGATATCCCAAACAATGTCCGATACTTCCTCGAAGAGTCCTGCTAAGCTAGTCTTACTCGACAGAGTTCGGGTGTTAAAGGTTGACAGGGTCAGTTTCCATTGGTGGCCTGTCCGGATCCAGAGTTCCTTAGCACCCTCTGCTGCATTACAGGTTTGACCGCTGCCTTGGTCAGGTGCTCTGCAGCTGCTGGGGACTGAGGGCCATGGGTTAATTGACGGAGGTGGAAAAGTAAACTAAACCAAATAAGGCATTTTGTAAGCGGCAGCAATCCACATTACACATGTTGGCAATTGTGCGATTTCTCTCAAGTGTGTCTGTATCAGCAAAGGCGTTAGCCATACAGTAGACCTCCAATGCCCATTCATTTATAAGCAACCTAGTACAAACCTGAAAGTATACTGCTAGCTAACATGAGAATGCACATACAGTTTGCTCTTGTAAGGCCGAATTATGTTTAAGAAAAAAAGCATGTATGCCACGAGGAGCTGGGTGACCTCACCACCTCGCATTCCAAAAATACGCCTGTTTATATACGACGTCCAAACAGTGCCTGTGCTCTCTTTTGCTCCACAGTAAACTTCCTCGATTTCTGAAGCGTTTCACCAGCTCCAGCCGCATGGACACACGCAAACAAAAAAGAAAGGATAAATAAATCTTTCTGGGCATGGCCAGGCCGCCTTCTCAGGGATTCAGCATGGGTCCAAAAGATTCCCATGTTTACATTATCTCGGCCCACTTGGCAAGGAACAGGCCTTGTTATTTACAAGTCACTCTGCATCAAACGAGATTCCTTTTTAAACCCTCCTGTTACTACTTGGGTCCTTGGGCGCTTTCTACGGATGCCCGCGACAAACTGAGCGATTGTGTTCTCATGGCTTTAATACGTAGCCAAGGTCAAGGCCTCGAAATTCTATTCTATTCTAACAAGACTTGCGCTATAGATTGGACAGTCAGAAAAGGGAAAAAATAGGAACCATCTCGTAAATATAATTGACAATGGTGATATATATATATATATATATTAGAGAATATTTGCACGCATGCAAACACACAAGACCACGCGCCGCGCGTTCAGCTAGCAGTCCTGCATCACGTAAGCATGCCTCTATATATATATATATATTTTTATGTCGTCAGCATGCGGCAGATATAAGCACGAACACTTGCAGAAATTCAACAGCTAAGTGCGTCACGTACACGGTGTGCGCATACAATTTTAGTTTTAAGAAATTACTGGAGGATCGAGGGGTAGAGAGACGTCGAAATGTCACTGCATTATCGCCAGGAATACATTATTCGTTAAAGCTGAGAGGAAATGCCGCTCCGCAACTCTCTCCCGACGGTTTGACAGCTCGAGCGGGAGTTCACCGAAGCGCGGAGGCGTCCGTACGAGCTCACTATCCACTCATCACGGCGGTTACGACTCGCTGCATCGAACCGAAAAGGCACCTCCGTGTCCTTCGGCACCTCTGTCAGAGCCTGACGGAAGGGGTTACATAATTAAGTCTGCGAACGAGATCGCTCATGTGGAGCTGGCGCAGAGAGAAGCGACCTATCGGCGAAGGCGATAACGAAACCCGGCACACACTTTCGTTTCAGGCACGCACTCGGTCAAATGCGCACCTTGTTCTATCAACGCCGGTCGTATTCGCCAACGAAACGCATCGTAGTGACGGGAGGCCGCCGGCCTCCACATCGGAGATCGCGGCTAGTAGTTACGTAGCACCGCACCTATCGCTGCCGTAGCTAGGCGACCACCGCGAAAGCCATGAGGCGCCCGATATACTGCAGTCGGTGTCTCCGGCGCGGAGATCGGCGCAGGGCCTCAACCTGTCGCATCGCGCGCACGCCGAGTGGCGGTGCGTAAGTGAGAGGCAATGGAAGCAATCTACTCACGGCGATCATGTAGAGCTGCGCCACCCGGTACTCCTCGACCGACAAGGGCAGCGGGATCCTGTATTCTTTGAGCAACATGTTGGGCCGCGCTCGACGGCCGACGGTGTCGAGCGGCGCCCGAAATCAAAAGGGCTCTTGCTCTCACGGGTCCAGCAGTTCAGGCGGTCTCTGGAACCCGCAAACTATCTCCGGCTTGCGCAGCGGGCCGCCCATATCCGTCGCTGCTGGCCGGACGACCCGACGATGCTGCCAATACTACACGGACGACGGTCGCGGCATCTCCCCCCGCACAGCGATCCGACAAGCCAGCGTACTACACAGACTGGCTCACGCGATTAGCGCTGTACAGCTTGTTTGGCTGCTCGCAGCCACTGCTGCTGCTGCTGCGATGGCTGCGACATCTGTTTACAGAAGACCCCGCATGATGGAGCCACCGTCGCTAAAAGACGACGTCATCGAAGCGTAGTCCGTGACGTCGGTCCGGATTCCGGTGGCCGCCGCAACGGCGGCCCGCTGGTGCGCTTCGATGTGTTTGTTTCAGGCCGTGTGCCGTCCCAGTTTTCGTTTGCCCTATCTCTCATCTGCCGTGAACGACACCAGGCGCTCGCCCTCCATTTTCGTGCGGTTGCTCTTTCTCCTCACATGCTACCGTTGGAAGAGGACCCAGAACAGTTTTAGCGAGGCAGAAAAAAAGGCACTTTAAGTTGGTTCTCGTCGAAGCAAGGGAGAAAACTATGTTGTCAGTATAGAAGCACACGCCTGACATTTTCGAAAGCCGCCAGAAAAGTGAAGAGCACAAAGGAGAGGCGGCGGGGTTGGCGCGGACGTCACAGGCTTTTGACCTATTCGGCACCATATCCTCCTTTTCAAGCACGTATGCGCACCTGCTTCTCTTGATTATTTCCAGGAACGCCAGCTACGCATCGGTAAAGCACTGCCGGAGACGCAAAAGGGCATAAAGCAGGAGCGATTGAAAACGTAGAAGAGTCCTTTCAGAGGTCAATTCACCGCTCCTTAGAGAAATGCAATCAATCCTATTCCTCTTTCCCTCCAAAGATTCAGCGCGTATAAGCTGGTAAAGGGTTCCATACTGTGGAATATTTCTTTAGACATTTAAGTGATGTTTCCGTCAGGGCTTTGAGTAGCTTCCCATACTTAATGACACCTCAGGCTGGGAAAAAAAAATTATTGCACTGGAGTGCATGACCGAAAGCAGCGAACAGCTGAATATCGTTGTATCAAATAAGTGAAATGCGTAATTTTGCAGCTTTAGCTTTATCGTTGTAAAAAAAAAAAAA
Source organism: Dermacentor variabilis (assembly GCF_050947875.1). Taxonomy (NCBI): domain Eukaryota; kingdom Metazoa; phylum Arthropoda; class Arachnida; order Ixodida; family Ixodidae; genus Dermacentor; species Dermacentor variabilis. The sequence goes on along the minus strand of NC_134570.1, from coordinate 47,646,126 downwards.
TACTTCACCGTTAAGTACGGTGACAGCCACACTATGACTTAATCAAAAAATGCATGTATCTATGAAACTCCGTCGCGAGTCAACATCTATATACATTTTTTTCGAGTCCAGTTTCCTTCTTCAGCTAAAGAAATGATTACACCGCGCTGCTATTCGTCCCATTTGCTTTAATATACAAACACGTTCATCGTAACTGAGTGTATCATCACGGTGTTGCACGTTTCTTGCCCCTCGTCAGGTCGCCACAAAACTTCACTAATTTAAGGGGACAAAGAGGCCTCTTGTGCACAAACACGCAACGAAAAAAGCAATCTAACGGCGTGCGGGTCGGAACGCCAAATCCTGTTTGACCGCCGTGAAGCCCTTCTCTGCCACGGAAGATAGAAACGGGGATCGCGTGCCATGTCGGCAGGAACTGTTAGGTTTCAATCACCGGTGAGGGAAGATGGAGACACAACGCACCGGCAAGAGTTGATCCATCATTAGGCGCTGTGATACGCCAAACTGCCGAAGAAACTACGAGAAAGAGCGGGGAGCCGAGAAAGGGAATTGTTGGAAGCTGCTGCAGCACTCCCGAATGCAATAAAGTAGCAACGAGAGAGAGGCAAAGAGAGCTAGGCGCCTGCGTCAAAGAGGCTTCGGCAAGAAAAGACGGCTTCGTTGCAGAGCACGCGTGCCCAACAGAAAAGCTACCTTTCCAAAGCGCATTGCGCTAACGGTTCGTCGCACGGTCCACGCGCGCGCATCGTCATCGAAGTAAGCGTACGGCTGAGCGTGCGTCGACGGGAGCTGCTTCTTTCTTTTTTTTTTATCTCTCTCTCACCGAGTGTCCTCGCCATCGACAGTCGTCGGCTGGAGCCCGGATTACGCGTGCTTGCATTCCGTCCAGTGCCTGCGCGTCGGCGGAACCGTATCGCAACGTCAGCGTGTACACAGGCGGTCGTGCACTCCGTCGTCTACGTCATTCTTCCCTCTCCCATCGCCTTGCTTCCCTCGGCACACTCACTACTCGCTTCTTCTTTTTTTTTCTACCGGTTTTGGGCTAACTACTAATGTCCAAAATCAGTCCTGCATTCAATGCAGCACACTGCTGTAGGGAGAATCAGCTGAACTGTTGAACTGTTCCTTGTGAACACGGACGATGAATGAACATGGAATTTTTTTAGTTCGCGCGTGCAGTTCATTGAGGAAAGCGTGGGCTGAACGTTTCTTCAAGAAATGATCAAAATATGGCGACTTGAAGGGACACCGTAAGAAAAAAATTTGTGCCAAATTTTTTTTTCCTGGTACGAAACTTTTGAAAGTGTTTAACTGATCGAAAATCCTTTATTCTACTGACCAGCACGAAGTCGCACACTTGACTGGCCAATTGCAGCAACCGCATGCCAACGCGGGTGGAATACAAAAGCGCTCCTGTAGGAATATTAGGTTTGCGTTAATGAACTCCAAATTGATTTGCATTTCTTCTCTACGGCACTTATCGATCATAGTCCATGTGTCACTCCTGGGTGCTAAACTTAATCAATCAACCAACCAACCAACTAATCGGTCGATCGATCGATCAATCAATCAATCAATCAATCAATCAATCAATCAATCAATCAATCAATCAATCAATCAAAAGAAATAAATATTATACCGATATTGTCGCGAAATTATGCATCAAATGGGTGTCTGAAGACAGCTCCCTGTGACATAATGTTTAGCCGTACTGCGTTTCATTGCGGATGCGTTCGCAAGGCGTTTATATATTGTACTCTGACGAAGGCTGGTCAGCCAAAAATATTCAGTATATATATATATATATATATATATATATATATATATATATATATATATATATATATATATATATATATATATATATATATATATATATATATATATATGTGTGTGTGTGTGTGTGTGTGTGTGTGTGTGTGTGTGTGTGTGTGTGTGTGTGTGTGTGTGTGTGTGTGTGTGTGTGTGTGTGTACGCTAACAGCAATATTTTTGTTGCGCAGTTGATTCGTCGGCGCTATTGGTTGAGGACCTTTCAACGAAGAAAGAAAGACGAAATTAAGGGGCGCTGCTGCCATCATCCCTCATGAGCGTTGAAACACAACGGCGCCCCCATGTTCCTTTCCCCCAGATGCACGCGCACCTTCCTTCGTGTCGCCATGGCAACCACCACGTGGGCACGCCGCGGGATGCAGCGATCGGTCCTATATGCGAGTGGCTTACTTGAACATTATTGGCAGCAGCCAGACAGTGCTATTTTTTTTCTCTCTCGATCAGTTCAAGAATGCATCGTGCCTCGAAGATGGCGAAGAAGACGCTCTGCACACAGCCAAGTTGCACACAAGCTACAGCGACGCGTTAGTGTACATTCGCGACGCAAGCCACTTCAGGGCCTTCAGGGCTCTATATTACAGAGAGCACTTGCTGAATAACTATACTCGTAACTGGCGTCATCAGGGGAAAATCTCGTTTGCAGAAAGCCTGCACGCTCTTTGATTTATGTTATTTCGTTTTTACGATGCTATGGTGAAAAAAAAAAAAAAGGAATCCCATTTGAAGTGCAATCCTGTGAACGCATGTAAAACAGTATATACAGGAAACAACATCGCCTGTAACACACAGCTTCGCCTTCTGCGTATACATAGTGCGCGTAAACCGAGTGGTCTTACTCTAGCGAGTTGTTTAGTTTATAGCGGCTGCGAAATGTGCGGAAGACACGCGGTAAATCGCATGTATTTACGAACCGCTCATATAGTTACGCCCGTTTCCTCTTTGATGCATGGCCCGGAAAACACAGCGTGCTTGGCGAACGACGAGCACGCCGTCGCTCTGCTTGGCCCAGAATGTGAGCACATTTGTGTTTTTTACAACCGCGCATTCTGTAACGCGTCAGTATTTAATCTACGCGTTTACAACCTCCATAAGATGCAGCCTACAGACACGCGTACGATGCGGCACGGTATAGTAGCGGCCTATATATGCTATACTACGGCCTTGTCTGACTGGGAGCCATTAGAGACGCTGTAATTTACTGACGTAGTAGCAGTAGTGGTTGTATGCGGGTGTACACTTAGGCCGTAAGCGGCTGCTTTGTAGTCTGTTGTACACGCCATAGGTTCGCGATCCCCATCTCCAACATGCTCTCACCTCGCACAAGATCTCCGCATAAGACTTTCCAAGTTTAGAGACGCTTTCGCAAGCATCGTGACAGCAGCAATAGTGAGCCTGTGGGCCCCCAATGATCTTCCGGCCATGTGTCAAATCAGTTTACTGTACAATGGAAAGAAAAACGTGCATTTTCGAGATGGTTCAGTGTACGGGACTCGCGTTTTAAAACATTTGCCTGTATATCTCTCTTCGATTTAACGTGTCGTCATCGTCGTCTGATGCTCGCCGCGAGTAGAACCTAAGGAGGCCCATTTTTTTTAAGCGTCCTTGGTAGAACCTCGGTACAAGAGCGCACGACCTCGTGTTCCATCGCCAGAGGAACGCCATGGCCAATGAGCCAACTCGGTCGGCAGGCGTCGACGTCGGCGCGCTCTTACTATTATGACTCATTCCAAAAGCACAAGCTCTGTCACACGCAGCGTTGCTTGTGTAGCACTTTGCACACAAGCGAGGCGACGGCGTTCGAGCTCTCTACGGCGCCCTCCCCGCAGGGCCGGGTATCGCCACACGGCAAGAAGCACGCAACATTCTCGATCGACTGGTTGCGTCGACTCGATCGCGGCTTACGGTTTCTCTTGATCCCGCAGCACTGGTGGACCGACCGACACTGCACCTTTTCTAAGCGTCACGGACTTCGTACGGAAGTGGGAGGCACTACTCGCAAGCGAGGATGTGGGGAGCCAATTGGCCCTCCTGGACTAATCTCAGCGAGCCGCAAGAGCCTGTGGAGCCCTGGACTGAGGGCGCCACCCAGGCCTGCCATAACTCCGAGTAGCTGATCAATAAAGTTTTCTCTCTCTCTCTCTCTCTCTCTCTTGCTTGTGTGAAGAGCCTTTCGAGTATTTCTTCCGTCGCTGCGTTCCAGCTCGTCATCCACTTGCCAGTTGGGCACACTCACGGTGTTCCAGCGGCTGCACGCGGTGTCACATTCAGGGACACTGTCGTGAACAAATGAAACGCGAACAGGCCGATTCGGATACGAACTGGCGAAGTGCGAGAACTTAGTTGAAGTGTTCGCGCAGCGGTTTGCAACGATGGAAAGCTGAGCTGAGGATTCGTGTTTCCAACGATTAGGCTTGGAAAAAATTAGAACAGGACAGGCGTTTGTATATATATATATATCAATATGCCCAAGTTTTCAAACCACGAAGCATGCAACTGTGTCAGCGACCGCCTTTCTATATACACGAAGGTCGAGGTGTTTCTCAAACGAACGCGGATATGCCACCCACGGTTGCGCCACCCAGCGCCATCCTGGGTATGCGCCACCCAGGGTGGCGCATATGCCACTCAAACTGCCCTCGGCTGCCGTTCTTTTCGAATGTGGGAATCGCTCCTCTAAAATATACCCGATAAAACATTCACGTACATTGAAGCTATTAAGAATTTTCTCATTCCGAAAGCGAGCTTCTTTCTGTAGGGGCAGCAGTAATGGAAAACAAGCTTGGCGTGACAGGACTCCGGCTATTCCCGTGTTCCAACTTGATGTAAGGAGGCAGAGAGAAATGGGACTCTTTATTTAAAAACAGAGAGGTTTGCCGTTGTAGAAGTATTCGCGCCTACAAGCTACTCTGCTAGAGAAGGGGAGAAGAGAGAACAATACCTCGTAGAAGAAGGAGGGCAGAAGCAAAGGAAAGTAAAAAGAAAACATTACTTGATATCTTCATTTCGCTTTTGACTCCTGCTTGTCCTAAGAGTATATGAGTCGTCTTCCACTTCACTGCTGTACACAAGACTTATTCCAGAAGTGAGCACGAATTTCGAGTGATCACATTACAGAGAACGGCCGGCCATAACACTCGCCTGCACGAAAGGGCAGTAAGTTCGACGACCTCTCGTCTGGGAAGGTGTCATATTTAAAAAATAATAATAAGAAGAAAAGAAAGGAAGACGAAAAAGAAGAAGAAAACATTGTGGTCGCTGGCCAAGTCGAAAGTTAGCTGACGTCTTGTTCATATATGTCTCAAAAGTTAGCCTCAACGTTTCGTTGGTTGACGCATAAGTTTCGAAACGTCAGCTAACTTTGGCTCGACCGGAAACCGCAAGTTCTTGTTTTCATTTTTGAAGGGGCATAGATAGATAGATAGATAGCGGGAGGAAGAAAGAGGGGTGGAGAGCACGTACGTAAGCATATGTTCCGGGTCACCGACGCGTATCCATTCGATTCGCCCCAGATCCGGCGCATCTCCAATCGCATCCAACTGCAGCGGATGATCCTAGGGAAATCTAATCGTTCGGAAACCCACCATGACGCGTAGCACGGGGCGCTGTAGATAAGAAGGTAACAAAGAAAAATCCTCCTTCGTTCACGTGGTAGAGCACACGATGCGCCAATTCTGCGTGCTTTCCACCCGTCCGCGTGATCGTCTTTTGTTTCGCCAAATGTGATCTCAGTGCCGGAAAAACAGTTATCCTATCCTTTGCCGTCTCAGGTCCCAGAGCAAAAAAAAAAAAAAAAAAAGAAAAAAAATGGCGTCCTCTCGCGCCAGGAGCCAATGTTCTCCGCTCCCGGTATCGAAGTTGCTATTTAAAACTCGTTACGTATAATGTTTATTGCGACGTCCTGCAGTCCCAGCCGGCATTATATATACGCAACTTATCCGACTGTGTCGCGAAACTGCTGAACAACGGGTTCAGCGCAACGTTTTCAGTGGTGTACGGTCGGCCACATAAGTTTATGAGACACGGAGGTTTCCAAGACGAAAGTGAATCTCTACTCTATAAAGGCATGTCGTTTTTCTTCTTCTTTCTTTTAACCTTAACCTGTTGTGCAGGTTGCAAGAACTGCCAAGGATGAAAACCTTGAATTCAAGACTGTGCCCAGGCTTCAGAATTTCGCTTTTTCAAAATGTCGTGTCTCGTTAACTTCTGCGGTCGATTGAATGACTACAATAAATGCTACTTTACGGCGCAACACCACGTTAGCCGAGACGCATACCATTCCCTATATTCAACAACGACATAATTAACATTCACGTAGAACTTTTAATTTCTTCTGCAACTGCGCGCCAGAATACTTTGCCGTTAACCAGTCACACTTTTATAAACGAAAATGTGTGTGCTTGTTTTTTCTGTGTGCGTTAATTTCGTTCGGAATAATAGTTATTGTGACTGATCAGTTATGTACGATACACTCGGATTGTTAAAGGCCTCTTCGTTGGTTTGTATCTTTATTAAGCCTCAAAAACGTAATTTTGTAATTACAACCTCGAAATCCTGACGTCGCCAACGATGCAATGTTGGTAATTCCACCCGCGAGAAGAGTGCCTATGCATGCGAGACACTCATTTCGAGGTGTGTAAGGGTGTGAGTTATGCGCACAAAAACACCCTTATGGTTGCAATTTGACTCACAGCGTGTATATATATGCTAAGAACCCTGAGATATGAAAAGCGTCTTCCCTTTACTTTCGTTAGCGCTATCTTTCCTATAAGCTTACATTCAAGCAAACATTTTTTTTTTTTTGCTACCGATTTTAGTGAATAAAGTTAGCATCGAGCAAACGCGCTATAACAGAGTAAACGAGCTATAACAGTGTAAACGCGATAAAATTTCCTTGCTGCCCAGTTATCTAGACGGTTTCATCTCGTCTCCCCCGTCGTAGACCCACGCCCGATAAAATCGCGACGACTGATGGTTACTTCGGGTGTGGCATATCGTATGGGGCACAGCTTTGTTGACTTTGGCAACACACGTATTAGCACAGCTGGCGAAAAACTAAAAGACATACACCGAAGGAGGGGCACGAGAGAGAAACATACAAACACGCGTTGACTGCCAGCAATGTTTATTCGTGATATGCAGGTCCGATATGTGCAGGCGTGTGCAAAAGGAATCAAAATAAAAAGAGACAAAGTAAACATTCTTAGGCGTGGTGTACACGCGATGCAGGAACACTTCGCTCTTCGAAGTACGCGTGCTTGATATTTACCAGGCATCGCAAAATAAAGAATAAGAACACCAAAAATTCGGAGAGGATGAAGTCAAAGTTGCCGCAAACTGCACGCAAATTTTTCTTCCGTGTCATTATATGCAGTTCATAACTACGTAATTATGTAATTATGCCAACACGTGCAAAGGAAGGTTTCACCGACCCACTCAAAAGAAACTTGTGTTCGTATTTGTTGAATGGATAACTCAGTTTATACCTTTTACGTTATTTATGTAATCCGCAATTCGTTGTCGAATTTTGTAATATTGTATTTATTCAATTCATTGTTTTTGTTGTGTTTTGTGTGACTTTAAGCTTTCTTTGAATACATGCCGGTGATATTCATCCTATAGTAATTTTTCATTAATGCACGTATTAACAGCGGATCTCAGCCTTTTGACTACCAGATCAGACCTCCTTCGGAATTAATGTATTCCTTGCATAATGTGTTTTTCGGGTTTACGAGAATAAAAATGAAAATTTGAATGTTTAACGAGACCACTGACGCGAAATCGATATATATTTCATATATTTCATTAGCCTCGATAATCTCCTTCGTCAACTGCGGACTGTGCTCGTAGCCGACAGTTCGCAACTGTCGAAGTTATGCGCGCAGTCGGAGAAACGGCAGTGAATTCACCAGGTGCCGCGTTGGCGTTTATACTTGTGCACGCGTTTTTGCGGCGTCTTCTGAAACGCTCATTGATAAGACCGATAAGCCCGGTTGCCTGATCTCACCTTTTTTTTTTTCGCAAGTCATGGTGATCGTGCTCACCCACAGCGCAGGCAGG